>NC_135959.1:11616991-11919401 GCF_053455715.1 Rhinoraja longicauda | reverse complement strand
CTCACGTGTGCACTCTTGTGCAGCGTTTGTCTCGAGCACGCTCTAACGCACAAACCCATTCTCTCGCCCAAGCTCACGTGCATCCCCGTGTACGAGGGTTTGATTCTGATTGTCTTCCCCTTTACACGTTGCCGAGAATTGGTTCCTTCATTTAGTTGCTGCAAGTTTCCAGCCAGCAGCTTGTTCATCCCTACTGTGGTTAATCAATTCCAATTCCCCCTCTGCTTCAAACATCCTCCCACCAGCGTTTAGTGCAAACGAGCACCAACGTCACTGGCAGTGGAACCAATAATTCCCTCAACAGCTGGCTGAGCTGAATTTCAACATAGTCAACATACCTGCAAGCAAATTACCTCCTACCTGGTTGACCCCAGCAGAGAAAAGAGAAAGAACTTAGATTTTTAAAATTTTTGTATGCCATAGCATTTCACAGTTATTGGAGTTGTTTCTAAACTTCATATCTAACTCTCTCTTGAAAGCATCCAGTGAATTGGCCTCCACTGCCCTCTGTGCAGACTTTGCCCTCTGTCCAACTTTCAAGAGAGAGTTAGATTTAGCTCTTCGGGCTAACAAAATCAAGGGATACGGGGAGAAAGCAGGGACAGGGTACTGAGTTTGGATGATCAGCCATGATCATACTGAATGGCGGTGCTGGCTCGAAGGGATGAATGGCCTGCTCCTGCCCCTATTCTCTACATTTGTACACCATTGCTGCATGCAATCAAAGTGCAGTTGAGTTAATTTCTAAGTTATTTGCAGTCTTCAACTGCAAATAAAATGCACAAATCAGGATGAAAATGGGCAATTTTAAACTTTAAATAATTGGAAGTCTATTTGCTGCCCAGGGAACTACCTGCAATAATTTAATCTAAGGGTGAATTGAACCTTTTTTTAGCATTTCTTGGCTGAAAGTATCTAATGAAGTTTGAATATATATTGCCAAGTGCCTCCTCTAAAGTACATACGAGCTTAGTATTTTGAAATATTAATTGGACCTGGAGTGAACTAAATCCGTACAGTTACCTGGCACAGTTAATTAGTTTCAACAGAAGTTCAGTTGAGTTTAGTTTATTGTCACCTGTACCGAGGTGCAGTGAAAAGCTTTATGTTGCGTGCTATCCAGTCACCAGAAAGACAATACTTGATTACAATCTTACAGTGTACAGATACATGATAAGGGAATAACGTTTAGTGAAAGTAGGAAATCTTGCTGCAGGAAGAGAGATTTAGGTGTGTGGAGCGATTGTGATACGTATAAGAAAATAACTGCAGATGCTGGTACAAATCGATTTATTCACAAAATGCTGGAGTAACTCAGCAGGTCAGGCAGCATCTCGGGAGAGAAGGAATGGGTGACGTTTCGGGTCGAGACCCTTCTTCAGACTGATGTCAGGGGGGCGGGACAAAGGAAGGATATAGGTGGAGACAGGAAGATATCATCATATATCATATCATATCATATATATACAGCGCGGAAACAGGCCTTTTCGGCCCACCAAGTCCGCGCCGCCCAGCGATCCCCGCACATTAACACTATCCTACACCCACTAGGGACATTTTTTACATTTACCCAGCCAATTAACCTACATACCTAGAGGGAGATCTGGGAAGGAGGAGGGGAAGGGAGGGACAGAGGAAATATCTAATGTTGGAGAAGTCGATGTTCATACCACTGGGCTGCAAACTGCCCAGGCGAAATATGAGGTGCTGTTCCTCCAATTTCCTGTGGGCCTCACTATGGCACTGGAGGAGGCCCATGACAGAAAGGTCAGACTGGGAATGGGAGGGGGAGTTGAAGTGCTGGGCCACCGGGAGATCAGTTTGGTTAATGCGGACTGAGCACAGGTGTTCAGCGAAGCGATCGCCGAGCCTGCGCTTGGTTTCGCCGATGTAAATAAGTTGACATCTAAGGCAGCGGGTGCAATAGATGAGGTTGGAGGAGGTGCAGGTGAACCTTTGTCTCACCTGGAAAGACTGTTTGGGTCCTTGGATGGAGTTGAGGGGGGAGGTAAAGGGACAGGTGTTGCATCTCGTGCGGTTGCAGGGGAAAGTGCCCGGGGTTGGGGTGGTTTGGGTAGGAAGGGACGAGTGGACCAGGGAGTTACGGAGGGAACGGCCTCTGCGGAACACAGAGAGGGGAGGGGATGGGAAGATATGGCCAGTGGTGGAGTCCCGTTGTAGGTGACGGAAATGTTGGTGGATGATATGTTGGATCCGCTGGCTGGTGGGGTGGAAGGTGAGAACGAGGGGATTCTGTCCTTGTTGCGAGTGGGGGGAGGGGGAGTAAGAGCGGATCTGCGGGATGTAGAAGAGACCCTAGTGAGAGCCTCATCTATAATGGAGGAGGGGAAGCCCCGTTTCCTGAAGAACGAGGACATCTCGGAAGCCCTAGTGTGAAACACCTCATCCCGGGCGCAGATGCGGCGTAGATGGAGGAATTGGGAGTAGGGGATAGAGTTTTTGCAGGAGACAGGGTGGGAAGAAGTGTAGTCCAGATAGCTGTGCGAGTCAGTGGGTTTATAGTAAATGTCCGTCACTAGTCTGTCTCCTGTGATGGAGATGGTGAGGTCCAGAAACGGGAGGGAGATGTCGGAGATAGTCCAGGTATATTTAAGGGCAGGATGGAAATTGGAGGTGAAGTGTATGAAGTCAGTGAGTTCTGCATGGGTGCAAGAGGTAGCACCAATGCAGTCGTCGATGTAGCGGAGGTAAAGTTCGGGGATGGGGCCAGTGTAAGTCTGGAACAGGGATTGTTTGACGTACCCGACAAAGAGGCAGGCGTAGCTAGGGCCCATGCGAGTGCCCATAGTTACGCCTCTGGTTTGGAGGAAGTGGGAGGAGTCAAAGGAGAAGTTGTTGAGGGTAAGAACCAGCTCAGCTAGGCGGAGGAGAGTGTTGGTCGATGGGGATTGGCTGGTTCTACGGTCGAGGAAGAAATGGAGGGCTTCGAGACCATCCTTGTGGGGGATGGATTGTAATACGTAGATATGCTTCTGCAGCCAGCATTAGTCTCTTGGGTTGGGCACCATCTTGGAAGAAGTATACTGTATGACCAGGCATTTCAGATTGTGAATTTATCGGAAGGTAAAGAGATGAAAGTTTTCCTATTCTGTCCCAGATTTCGTATATGCTTCAAGGTCATGATTAACCTGCAGCATAATTTCCCTTACACATTCAAGAAAATTCCTGCAAACATTTATCATGTTTCCCAACCCCTTGTGTTTGGTATTCAATTAAATGTAAGACAGTTGATGTTTAAGTTTTGCTTTCTTTTTAATTCTCTTGTTCCCCAATTCCCACTCCATCTGTCCTAAAAGTGCTCTCACATGCTGTTGTACAAATGTTGACTCATGAGAATTTACCGGGGACCTTCAATAATTCACTCGGTAACTCTATCGCAGAGTGTCTTTTCAATTCTGCACAGTGATGCAGTTGGTAGAGCTGCTGCCTCACAGCACCAGGTTCAGTCCTGACTTCGGGTGCTGTCTGTATGGAGTTTAGTTTAGTTTTTTGTCACGTGTACCGAGGTACAGTGAAAAGCTTTTGTTGCGTGCTATCCAGCCAACGGAAAGACAATACATGATTACAATCGAACCATTCACAGTGTGTAGATACATGATAAAGGAATAACGTTCAGTGCAAGGTAAAGCCAGTAAAGTCCGATCAAAGATAGTCCAATGCTAGTTCAGGACTCCTCACTGGTTGTGTTAGGATGGTTCAGTTGCCTGATAACAGCTGTGAAGAACCTGTCTCTGAATCTGGAGGTGTGCAGTTTGCTTGTCTTCCCTGTGACCATGTGAGTTTCCACCTGATGCTCCGGTTTCTTGCCGATGTGCAGGTTTGTAGGTTGTGTGTCCTCTGCAGATGGCCCCCAAGTGTATAGGGTATGGATGAGAAAATCGCGTAAAATAGAACGTGTTGATGGTCAGGATTGACTCCTTGGGCTGAAGGACCTGTTTTGCGTGCTGTATTACGAAATGGAACAAAAATATGCTGTCAGAAAGCATACTGGTGTAAAATAACTCAGTGGGTCGTGTAAACATCTGATGTGGGAATGGAATTGTCGTTGTTTTGAGTGGAGTACTTGCATCAGGACTGAGACTGTTTAGTTTCATTTTAGTTTATTGTCACGTGTACAGAGGTACAGTGAAAATCTTTTCGTTTTAGTTTAGTTTATAGATACAGTGAGGAAACAGCCCCTTCGGCCCACCGAGTCCGCGCCGACCAGTGATCCTCGCACATTAGCACCACCCTACGCACACTAGGGACAATTTACGCTTATAACAAACCGATTAACCTACAAACCTCTTTGGAGTGTGGGAGGAAACCGGAGATCCCGGAGAAAACCCACGCAGGTCACAGGGAGAACGTACAAACTCCATACAGACAGCACCTGCAGTCAGGATGGAACCTGGATCTCTGGCGCTTCCAGCGCTGTAAGGCAACAACTCTACCGCTGCGCCACCGTTTCGCCTTTTGTTACATGCTAAAAGAGAAGAGAGGCAGCATAAAGATAAGGTGGACGGAGGGGAATGACAGCAGCCGTTTGATGATGGGTGGACTGAGGGGCATTTGAAGGAATGGTTATTTTAACATGCTTGCATTTTGCTGGGGCTAGGA
The DNA here is from genome assembly GCF_053455715.1 of Rhinoraja longicauda. NCBI lineage: Eukaryota > Metazoa > Chordata > Chondrichthyes > Rajiformes > Arhynchobatidae > Rhinoraja > Rhinoraja longicauda. Next base: position 11,914,781 of record NC_135959.1, on the reverse strand, counting down.
ATGACCACGAGCTGTCCTAACATCCTGCTCTTATCATCTTAGCCGCTGCTTGACTCAGAAAAGTATGCTTGGCCAATTGTGAACAATAGAACTCTTGGAATGTCATGACAATGTCAAGGGTGCAGAGAAGATTTACAAGGATGTTGCCAGGACTCGAGGGCCTGAGCTATAGGGAGTGGTTCAGCAGGCTAGGGCTCTATTCCTTGGAGCGCAGGAGGATGGGGGGGGGGGTCTGATCTTGTAGAGGTCTACAAAATCATGAGAGGAATAGATCAGGTAGACACACAGTCCCTTGCCCAGAGTAACAGAATTGAGAAACAGAGGACAGAGGTTTAAGGTGAGGAGGGAAATATTTAATAGGAACCTTACCGGTGACTTTTTCACGCAAAGGATGATAAGTGTATGGAATGAGCTGCTGGAGGTGGTAGTTGAGGCAGATACCATCACAATGTTTAACAAACATTTAGACAGGTACATGGATAGGACAGAGATGGGGGCCAAATGCAGGCAGATGAGGCTAGTAATGATGGGACATGTTGGCTGGTGTGGGCAAGATGGGCCAAAGGGCCTGTTTGCACGCTGTAGGACTCTGATTCTATGACTCTCTGACATTATCGGCTCGTGAGTACAGAAAAGTGTACTCTTATGACCCTGCCTCAACGAGGTGAGTGGAAATGCAATGGATGAAGAGCAATGAATGAGAGAAAGCGCTGAACCTACCAAACCAACAGCCCAGTGTTGAATAATCTCATTGACTGTATCTCCAGATACAGTCAACACGACAAAAGAAATAATTGGCTTAACCGTCAAAATCTGCAATCCAAGTTGATAATTGTTTTACATTATAGTGCATTTCGTAAAAGAAAGATTTTGATCAATACAACACCTCTTCCAAGCATCTCAAAGTACTTTGGGTACAAAGGCACTTTCAGAAATGCCCTTGCTCTTAAATGAATGGGGAACCCATTTTGTACTGAGTTTATTCAGATGGAGGCAAAAGTGCAAGGCAATGAAATATGTTTCAGTTTCAAAGCAGGTAATCATTCGATCTTGTATAAGTTTTACTTTGGCCTGGCAGCCACTCCCAGGAAAAGGGTATAGAATTGTGTCCTCCTGACCCTGCTGCGAAATGCAACCTTCAAATTATTTCCCACACTATAAGATCATGAGAGGAATAGATAGGGTAAATGCACAGTCTTTTACCCAGAGTTGGGGAATTGAGAACCAGCGGACAAAAGATGGGGTGGAAAATATTTAATAGGAACTGTTTTAGAGGCAACTTTTAATAGTTTAGTTTAGAGTTACAGCGTGGACACAGGCCCTTCGGCCCAACAAGCCCGCACCGACCAGAGATCCCTGCACATTAACACTAACCTACACACACTAGGAACAATTTTCACTTATACCAAGCCAATTAACCTACAAACTTATAGGTCTTTGGAGTGTGGGAGGAAACCGAAGATCTCGGAAAAACCCACGGGGAGAACGTACAAACTCCGTGTAGACGGCTTTCGTAGTCGGAATCGAACCCGGGCCACCGGCGCTGCAAGCTCTGTAAGGCAGCAACTCTACCACTGCACCACTGTCCCAAATAGGAACTGTTTTAGAGCAACTTTTTTTTACACAAAGGGTGGTAAGTATGTGGATCGAGTCGCCAGAGAAAGTGGTTGATGCAGGTACCATCATCATATTTAACAAACCTTTAGATGGGTACTTGGATAGGTTTAGAGGGAAATGGGCCAAACGCAGGAAGGTGGGATGAGTGTAGATGAGGCATGTTGGTTGGCATGGGCAAGCTGGGCCAAAGGACCTGTTTCCAGGACACTACGACTTCCAATTACCAGTCCAGTCTGCTTTGGATCATCTTTATGCTTCAATGAATTATATGCTCTGTTAAATTATGCGGTACAATGGGATAGTGATTAATTTACTGGAGTAACATCCAGGAGCTAGGAATGATGATCAAAAGACTCCAGTTCAAATTCCAATGCACCAAAGGGGCAATATAAATTCAGTTAATTAAATAATTTTGGGACCTTGGTTGCATTGTTTTCTCTGGAGTGTCGGAGGTTGAAGAAGTTTGTGAAATTATGAGAGGCATGGACAGGGTAGGCTGTCAGAATCATTTTTCCTGGGTGGAAATGACAAATACCCGAGGGGCTAACCTTGAGAGGGAAAGATTAAAAGATATGGATAGAGCATCTATGATGGTGTCAGGGTCGACGGTGGAATCAGATGCGATTGTGACATGGAAGAGGCTTTCAGACAAGGTATGTTAATATGCAGAGAATGGAAGGATATTGATCATGTGCAAACAGAAGGGATTAGTTTAGTTTAGCATCATGTTCGGCACAGACATCATGGGCCAAAGGACTGTTCCTGTGTTGTATGTTCCATGTTAATTTGGAATTAAAGGGCGCATATCCGAAAATGGTGACTCGAGTATTGTTAAAACGCATCAGATTCACAAGTGACCTGAAGAAATTGGAATCTGCTATTTTTGCATCTCATCCAATCTTCACCTCGGATGCTGTCTGTGTGGAGTTTGCAAGTTCTCACTGTAACTGCTTGGGTTTCGATCTTTTTCTTCCCACATCGCCAAGATGCGCAAGTTGACAGATACATTGGCCACTGTTAATTGTGGCCAATAGAATCTGGGGAGGAGGGAGGTGATGGAAATATAGGGAGAAGAAAAAATAGGATTAAGGTGTGATGAGGTTAAATGTGTACTTTTAGAGTTTAGTTTAGAGATACAGTGCATCAAGATCGATCACAACTCCCTGTGAAGTAAGGCAATCGGAAAGGACTTTACTGCAAAAGGACTGAAGATGCCATTACATTAATTGTAAGAACTACCCTCTGTGAGTGAATAAAGTAAGACCTGTCTCCAAAGAGCCATTCAAAGTACCAATTGGCTCTATGAGTGAGCCTGGAGCTTGTGAATCGACTGGACGGAACAAGGATTGTTTTATTTCAAAAACCTTGAAGCCGAATTAGACTAGACGGAATCGCTACCTGCGCTAATCTGACTAACGGAGATTGGAAACTTTGAATGCCAGGTGCAGGAAAAAGTGAGTACAGCATTAAGCTTTATTGGAAAAGCTGTATTTCAGAAGTTGTATTGAAAAACAGCTGCTGAAAACCAGAAATACTGAGAACAAAGTGACCTTGAGCATCGCAAGATATCATTTTGTTTTGAATTCTTGTGAAGATACGACTTTACGTCAACGCGTCTTAAAGGGATAGCAATGTACAAGTATGTCTATGGTTAGATCTGATGTTCAGCCACAAGGGGGCGACATCAGAAAGGATTCCGTAAAGGAAAATGGTTTTTCCTCATCATGTGAACCTTCAAAGTTCTCTTTGGTCTTGAAATGGGTTGCCGCCCTGAAAAGCCAACGTGAAATGCAAAACAGAATAAAAAGCCAATTGCGAGTGATACTGTTCTCCCATCTCAAACGTGTGGGCATATTGGAGCCGGTGATGAAACCTGCATCTTCTCCATTGTACCGGTACAAGTAAAGAGCCACAAGGTGAGTATAGTGTTGCAAACATAAACATTTTTGGATCATGGAAGTTCATCTACCTTCTGCACAGAAAGTTTGATGAGAAAGCTGAACATTTCAGGACCAAGGACCAAAATTCTCCTCTGCACCATGAATCAAGTGAAGCCTGTGTTCAGTCACCTTATCTCAGGATTTATTCAGCTATTGGATGTGTTCACACGTAAGACCATGCCTGTTTCTCAGCTGAACTCGAAGGAGAAAGGAAATCCAAACTGCTATGAGTAGCCTTGAAAAAGATCTTGGCAAACTGAAAGAAAAGGTTGAGAAGGAGATGCAGGTCTTTAAAGCAACACTCCGCAGACAATGTTTACGTCCAGAAGATCTTTCCCAAGCAGAAAGCGCAATCATCTCTTTCGGTCAAAGACAAAGATTCGAAGAAGAACTATCAGCACTAGAAGGTGTTGATTCGGTAGCGCAGCGGTAGAGTTGCTGCTTTACAGCGAATGCAGCACCGGAGACTCAGGTTTGATCCTGACTACGGGTGCTGCACTGTAAGGAGTTTGTACGTTCTCCCCGTGACCTGCGTGGGTTTTCTCCGAGATCTTCGGTTTCCTCCCACACTCCAAAGACGTACAGGTATGTAGGTTAATTGGCTGGGTAAATGTAAAAATTGTCCCTAGTGGGGTGTAGGATAGTGTTAATGTACGGGGATCGCTGGGCGGCACGGACTTGGATGGCCGAAAAGGCCTGTTTCCGGCTGTATATAATATGAAAAATATGATATGATAATACCATCAAAAGAAGCCGTCAATTGTACAAACTGGAGCCGGTGCTGAATGATGGACTTCTGATAGTAGACGTTCACCTGAATAGACTAGCGATGCCTGAAGAGGCTAAACATCCTATTATTCTCTCGAAGGACCTTCTCGTATCAACACTACTGTTACGACATATCCATGAACAGCTCGGACATGGAGGAAGAAATTTAAGGTGTCTCGTCTCCGTGAAAGATACTGGATTATCAAAGCTAACTCCGCCGCAAGAAAAATCATAACAGACTGCATTGTGTGTAAACGACAGCGGGGAAGAGTTGGGGAAGAAAAGATGGCAGATTTGCCCCTGGTGAGAATTCGACCGGACGAGTCTCCATTTACAGATGTAGGAGTAGACTACTTCGGTCCTATAGAGATCAAAATAGGACAAAGTTATGTTCAAAGATATGGTGTAATCTTCACCTGCATAGGAAGCAGGGCAGTAGATCTTGAAGTCGCATCTCCACTTGACACAGACTCCTGCACCGATGCATTACGAAGATTCATCTGTCAACGAGGTCAAGTTATATCTTTAAGATCGGACAACGGCACAAATTTTATTGCAGCGAAAAGAGAATTGAGAGAAGCATTCAATAGCTTGAATCAGGACAAGATCCAGGATGTTCTGCTTCAGCAAGGGATAAGGTGGTACTTTAACCCCCCCAGCAGGATCCCATCAGGCGGTGTTTGGGAACGATTGATCCGCATGGTTTGAAATGTCCTTTACTCTGTTCTTAGCCAACAAGTTCTGGACGATGAAGGATTGCAAACTTTAATTTGTGAAGTTGAAGCAATTTTACATGATCAACCCATTACCAAGAGTTCTGATGATCCAATGGACCTGGAAGCACTCACTCCAAACCATCTTCTTCAGTTGAAAGCCAAGCCAATACTGCCACCTGGGCTCTTTGAAAAGGAAGACTTATACATTAGACACAGATGGAGACAGGTACAATATATGGCAGATCTCTTTTGGAAGCGGTGGGTACGAGAATATCTGATCCAAGACGACAATGGTGGTCAAAGGTGAAAAGAAGCTTTGCTACAGGTGACATTGTTCTGGTGGCCGATTCCACTGCCCCATGAAGCTCCTTGGTAATGGGCAGTAATGGGCAGAATGCAGTAATGCATAATGGGTAATTGGAGACCATAGCAGATGCACAAAGTCTTGTGCACACAGTTCAACTTAAGACTAAAAGCAACATCTTGGAAAGACCGATAACAAAGATATGTCTGCTCCTAGAATCTGATACCTGAGTACATCAAAGACTGGTGGTCTTAAAGACTGAAGAATCATGAAAGTAGTTTAGATGCCAATATATAGTGCATACCTGTTTATTTTGATTATGTGTAAAGTTTATAGCTTCTTTTAATGTTATTAGTAATCGTTTTGTTAATTACGTAGAACAATTAGGGGCCGGTGTGTAGGAGCCATTTGTGTTGTGCTAGCTGTTTAGCAAATATTATTTTGTATCTAGTTGTATTATTTTTGGACACTTGGGGGTTGTCATGATATGAATGGGCATAATGGACTGGGAGAAGGCAGAACTAGGTACTATATCTGGAGAGGCAGAGACGGGAGGGGTCAGACACAGAGGAGCTTGGTACGATATAGTTCTTAATAGACCTGCGATTAGAGAAAACATAGGAGAAATACAGATCTGTTTGTATTACTACTTCAACAAACAACTAATTAAACTGAAACATTCTGAAGATCTCTCTGTTGAGGGCTCTGTGTCAAGATTGATCACATCACTCCCTGTGAAGTAAGGCAATCGGAAAGGACTTTATTGCAAAAGGACTGACAATAGACAATAGGTGCAGGAGTAGGCCATTCGGCCCTTCGAGCCAGCTCCACCATTCAATGTGATCATGGCTGATCATTCTCAATCAGTACCCCGTTCCTGCCTTCTCCCCATACCCCCTGACTTCGCTAGCCTTAAGAGCTCTATCTAGCTCTCTCTTGAATGCATTCAGTGAATTGGCCTCCACTGCTTTCTGAGGCAGTGAATTCCACAGATTTACAACTCTCTGACTGAAAATGTTTTTCCTCATCTCCATCTAAATGGCCTACCCCTTTTTTTTAAACTGTGGCCCCTGGTTCTGGACTCTCCCAACATTGGGAACATGTTTCCTGCCTCTAACATGTCCAACCCCTTAATAATCTTATACGTTTCGATAAGATCCCCTCTCATCCTTCTAAATTCCAGTGTATAGTAGCCCTGTCCCTCCAGTCTTTCAACATATGACAGTCCCGCCATTCTGGGAATCAACCTAGTAAACCTACGCTGCACGCCCTCAATAGCAATTACAAGTGATGTTGTAATAATCAGCATGTAGAAACTGCCATGCATGCCAGCACATTATTCTCTGTCAGGGGCAGTTTCGCTGTTTACCAAGGCAAAATATATGTCCTGCTTCATACTTGAAGACAGGGTGTTTGGGTGGAATAATTGTGATTCATTGCTGACAGAGGAGCTTAATCCACGAGGTGAAGCTTTCACAGAGAAAAGGAAGTGAAGCAAAATGTGATTATCTTGGAGGTGGTTGTGGAGGCCGATATTATCGAGGCACATGGATAAGGAGGAGTCTGGACCACGTGCAGGCAAGAGGATTAGTTTAACGGCATCATTTTCAACAGGACCATTGTGCGCCAAATGGACTGTTCCTATGCTGTTCCACGTTCTTCCTTGATTTTTCATTTATTTTATAGATACGGCATGGAATCATGCTCTTCAGCCCTCCGAGTCCACACCGACCATTGATCACCCATTCACGCCAGTGCTATGTGATCTCATTTCAAAGTCTATCAAAGAAGAGTCTATTTTCCTCCTTTGTCACTCTATACCCATGTTAAACGGGTAACAATGAAAGGCAGGGAGAACGCAGGAGAATGGGGTTAGGAGGGAGAGATAAACGATTGAATGGCGGAGTAGACTCAATGGGCTAATTCTACTCCTATCACTTATGAACTTAAAGGAGCCCTATCAATAGACAATATACAATAGGTGTAGGAGTAGGCCATTTGGCCCCTCGAGCCAGCACCACCATTCAATGTGATCATGGCTGATCATTCTCAATCAGTACCCCGTTCCTGCCTTCTCCCCATACCCCCTGACTCCGCTATCCTTAAGAGCTCTATCTAGCTCTCTCTCTTGAATGCATTCAGAGAATTGGCCTCCACTGCCTTCTGAGGCAGAGAATTCCGCAGATTCACAACTCTCTGACTGAAAAAGTTTTTCCTCATCTCCGTTCTAAATGGCCTACCCCTTACTATTAAACTGTGGCCCCTGGTTCTGGACTCCCCCAACATTGGGAACATGTTTCCTGCCTCTAACGTGTCCAACCCCTTAATAACCTTATATGTTTCGATAAGAATCAGGATGGAACTAGCAATGCTTTGAACACACTTACAGGTAGAATGGAATGGAATGGAATGGAACACTTTATTGTCATATGTGACAAGGCACAGTGACGTTTGTTGCTTCCATACCCAAGGTATACAAATAGCGGCCACCTAACGGTGCTGACAAAGGTTTACAAAGTATGCCGGCTCCTGCTTTATTCTCCCCCCCCCCCCCCCCACCCCCTCGCCCACAGCGGTTCCCCACACCGGGTCCTCCATTGTCAAGTGTTCTCCCTCCCTCACCCCCCTCCCTCCCCATTGTCTCTTGTTCTTCCCGCTCCCTCACGGCGATCGTATACAGTTCCATATAGAGCGCAAACCACCTGGTTGAAAAACGGTGTCTAATTAAGGGCCAGGTTTAAGTGGTCTGATGCTTTGCTATTATTCAAACTTTAATGCAGCATTATATATTTAATATAAACAAATTAGCTTTTGTATTACAGCCAAAACCCTTTGCGGTCCAGTGGCGATAGACAATGGGGCCGTAAAACAAATGTTCACTAACTGTGTAGTAATTAAAAGTAATTATTATTTTTTCGGTAGAAATGGAATTAAAAGTTATTTAAACAGGTCGTGTAATTTACAGCTTCAATTTTGAGCTCCTCCGCTTTCTGCTCTGGTGATCTAAATTAAAAACCTATCTGTTGCGTTTACACGATGTATTGGAAAGTAAAAGCTCATCAGAGCTCTCCAGAGGATGATGCTTCAATAATTCAATGAATCTGTGGCATGTTTTATTCCATACAATTATAACTGAGACCAGTATCGTGGAGAATGATCCTAATCCCACCCTGACATCAGTCTGATGAAGGGCCTCGACCCGAAACGTCACCCATTCCTTCTCTCCTGAGATGCTGCCTGACCTGCTGAGTTACTCCAGCATTTTGTGAATAAATACCTTCGATTTGTACCAGCATCTGCAGTTATTTTCTTATACTAAAGTTTTGGTGAAGTTCAGTTCATTCTTCTTTACCTGCCCCCTTCCTTTGGATAAAGATCACCTTTGCCGTGTGTACAAGTGTGGGAAAATTCATATCAAGATACAGAGAAACCAGTGGTTCCGTTTTTTTGTTTAGTTTAGAGATACAACGCGGAAACGGAACCTTTGGCCCTCCGAGTCTGCACCGACCAGCGATCCCCGCACATTACAATACTATCCTACACGCACTAGGGACAGTTTTACATTTGTGCCAAGCCAACTAACCTACAAACCTGTACGTCTTTGGAGTGTGAGAGTGAAACGGAAGATCTTGGAGGAAACCCACACAGGTCATGGGCAGAACGTACAAACTCCGTACAGACAACCACCTGTAGTCAAGAGTATGACAATAACTGCAGATGCTGGTACAAATCGAAGGTATTTATTCACAAAATGCTGGAGTAACTCAGCAGGTCAGGCAGCATCTCAGGAGAGAAGGAATGGGTGACGTTTCGGGTCGAGACCCTTCTTCAGACTGATGTCAGGGGGGCGGGACAAAGGAAGGATATAGGTGGAGACAGGAAGATAGAGGGAGATCTGTGAAGGGGGAGGGGAAGAGAGGGACAGAGGAACTATCTAAAGTGGGAGAGGTCGATGTTCATACCACTGGGCTGCAAGCTGCCCAGGTGAAATTGCTGTTCCTCCAATTTCCGGTGGGCCTCACTATGGCACTGGAGGAGGCCCATGACACAAAGGTCAGACTGGGAATGGGAGGGGGAGTTGAAGTGCTCGGCCACCGGGAGACCAGTTTACCACCTGTAGTCAAGATCGAACCCGGTTCTCTGGCGCTGTCAGGCAGTAACTCTACTGCTGTGCCAACATGCTGCCACGTTCATTGGTTAATATGACTGAGCAACTCTTTCACCTGTGGCCAAAAAGAGACAAAGGATAAAAGCTCTATGTGGAAACATGGAACTGCAGATGCTGCAGTGTGCAGAAGAAGACACAAAGTGCTGGAGTAACTCAACGGGTCAGGCAGCGTCCCTAGACAACATGGATAGGTGATGTTTTTGGTCGGGACCAGTCTGAAGAAGGATCCCGACTTGAAACGTCACTATACATGTTCTCCAGGAAGTTGCCTGACCCACTGAGCTACTCCAGCACTTTTTCTTCAGCTCTTTGTGGGCTCTTTAATCGCTCAATATGGTCTATTAATGAATATGACAGACACAAAACTTGGAAACCTGCTGGGGAAACTTTTATCTTTTTATATTTATTGACTAATATAAATTATTTAAGGTACAAATAGATAAAGGAAAGGATCCTGCAGATTAACAGCGTCTATATATTGTTCATTTGGCACATTTCATGTCTGTATGAGGTACGATATATTGCACGCTTTGTAACTCTGTCGGCGCCCTTTATGTGGCGACTCTTTGCATACTTTGTGTGTGGTATCCAAGGCCTGGATAGAGTGGAATGTTTCCACTAGTGGTAGAGTCTAGCATCAGAGGTCATAGACTCAGAATTAAAGGGCGCTCCTTTAAGGAGATGAGGAGGAATTTCTTTAGTCAGAGGGTGGTGAATCTGTGGAATTCTTTGCCACGGAAGGCTGTGGAGGCCAAGTCAGCGGATATTTTTAAGGCAGAGATAGACAGATTTTTGATTAGTACGGGTGTCAGAGGTTATGGGGAGAAGGCAGGAGAATGGGGTTAGGAGGGAGAGATAGATCAGCCATGATTGAATGGCGGAGTAGACTTGATGGGCCGAATGGCCTAATTCTGCTCCTATCACGTATGAACTTATGACAACAAAGAATTTCACAATGACATGTAACATGCGCTAATAAAGTCACATTCGTTCATTCATTCGTGTATATGAGTATAATCAAATGCTTAAATTATCTAATGATGTTGGACACAAAATGCTGGAGTAAGTCAGCAGGTCAGGCAGCATCTCTGGAGAGAAGGAATGGGTGACGTTTTGGGTCGAGACCCTTCTTCAGACCGAACCGAAACGTCACCCATTGGTTATCTCCAGAGATGCTGCCTGTGCCACTGAGTTACTCCAGCTTGTTGTGTCTATTTTCGGTTTAAAATAGCATCTGTAGTTCCTTCCGACACATTTTATCCAAAGAAGTCCCTTCACTCAACCGTCGAGCCTGTCCTGCCATTTTAATTACTCGTGGAGGATCTATTTTAATGCCAATGGCTTGGTTTCAGTGATGTTATTCCCACTCCCACCAGAGGAAATCATTTATTACCTTACCGAGGCCTTTTATCATCTTAATCACAACAATAAGATCAAATATTAATTTTCAGTAAGGGAATAAAAAATCTAGTCCTCATGATTTAGCCTGCCGGAGATGCAATTGTACTAATTAAAAAGATGTTGATATTTCCTATTATGCCTCAGTGATTTATGAATGCTTTCTCTAGAGAACTTGGTCCTCCTAATTTAACTACAGGTGTCAGAGGTTATGGGGAGAAGGCAGGAGAATGGGGTTAAGCGGGAAAGATAGATCAGCCATGATTGTATGGCGGAGGAGACTTGATGGGCTAAATGGCCTAATTCTGCTCCTATCATTGATAAACATGATCTGTGCTGCTCTAGCTGATGAAAATCTGAGTAAGATTTGAATTTTTTTAACAATAAAGCTCGATTAAAAGCACCAACTTTGTACTGCCGACTAAGGTTTGATTTCCGGTTTATTTCTCTTCCACCCTGATTTCCGCAGATCAGCCTCTCCACACACATCTTCCCATCTCCACCCCTTTCTGCTTTCCGCAGAGACTGTACCCTCTGCAACTCTGGTCAACTCGTCCATTCCCGCCCAAGCCACCCCCTCTCCAGGTGCTTTCCCCTGCAACCGCAGGAGATGCAACACCTGTCCCTTTACCTCCCCCCTCGATTCCATCCAAGGACCCTAACAGTCATTTCAGGTGAGGCAGAGGTTCACCTGCACCTCCTCCAACCTCATCTACTGTATCTGCTGTTCAAGGTGTCAACTTCTGTACATCGGCGAGACCAAGCGATCGTTTCGCTGAACACCTCCGCTCAGTCTGCCTTAACCGACCTGATCTCCTGGTTGCTCAACACTTTAACTCCCCCTCCCATTCCCAATCTGAGCTTTCTGTCCTGGGCCTCCTCCATTGTCAGAGTGAGGCCCAGCGCAAATTGGAGGAATAGAACTTCATATTTTGCTTGGGTAGCTTACACCCCAGCGGTATGAACATTAACTTCTCTAACTTCAAATGTCTACCTCTCCACACACAGTGTTGGCCTTTCACATTCCCTTACTTGTGATCCAAAGTTACCTATGTTTTCCATTGACTCCGCTTATACCTCACGCTGCCTCAGCAAGGCCAGCAGCATAATCAAGTATGAGTCACACGCTGGCCACTGCCTCTTCTCCCCTCTCCCATCAGGCAAAAGATATAGAAGGGTGAAAACGCACACCTCCAGATTCAGGGACAGTTTCTTCCCAGCTGATATCAGGCAACTGAATCATCCTACCACAACTGGAGAGGAGCTGTCCTCAACTACTATCTACCTCATTTGTGACCCTTGGACTATCCTTGATTGGAATTGGCTGGCTTTACCTTGCACTAAACATTATTCCCTTAACTTGTATCTATCTATACACTGTAAGCGGCTCAGTGGTAATCACGTATTGTCTTTCCGCCGACTGGGTAGCAAGCAACAAAAGCTTTTCACTGTACCTCGGAACACGTGACAATAAACTAAACTGAAGATAGACACAAAATGCAGGAGTAACTCAGCGGGACAGGCAGCGTCTCTGGAGAGAAGGAATGGGCGACGTTGTGGGTCGAGACCCTTCATCAGACGAGTCAGGGGAAAGGGAAACGAGAGATATAGACAGTGATGTAAACTGAAACTGTTTTCCTGACAATTCCACTCTGGATCCAAGGCAAGACGAGCCCGGGCACTGCAGAACCATTAGTCTTCACTTTTATTTCCATACAAGTAAATGGATCCGATCATCACAAATAAACATGACTGGTGGCATAGCAACAGCTGTGAAAACAGCAGGCAACACAGCTTTGGAATCAGAAGAAATGTGCAGGCAGGAACTGCAGATGCACTGAAGATAGACACAAAAAGCTGGAGAAAAGGAAATACCGCCTGACCCGCTGAGTTACTCCAGCTTTTTGTGTCTATTTCAGAAGCAGAATATTTGCCGAGCTAATTCCCTTGATTTCTGTGAGAAAAACAACCCAATTTGTCTTTGGCAGATCTGACAGAGTTGTTTTGGTAGGTTGCTAAAATGGACCATGAAGAAGAACTGTTTTTCAATTTACCAGTCCATTGTTGGACTACTTGATATATATATATTTTTTAATGTAGTACAACTCTTGTTACCATGTTGTAAAAGGATGTTCAGGAGAAGGCTTTATTATTCTTGTGTAGGAAAGAAACCGCAGATGATGGTTTATACGGAAGTGTAAAAGGGATGGAAGGTAATGGAAGATAGACACAAAATGGTGGAGTAGCTCAGCGCGTCAGGCAGCCTCTCTGGATAAAAGGAATAGGTTGGTGTTTTGGGTCAGAACCCTTCTTCAGACTCCCGAGTTCTGAAGAAGGGTTCTGACCCGAAACGTCACCGATTCCTTTTCTCCAGAGATGCTGCCTGACCCGCTGAGTTACTCCACCATTTTGTGTCTATCTTTCATCTTCCTGATGGTTAAGCAGCTAGGCTGGTGTTCTGACATCATAACAGAAGGTTTTCAATCTCTCTCCTGTTGGAGAAGCAACGGTGGCTTTTTTTTTTAACCACCTTATGTTTCACCGCTGTTCAATAGGTTCACAGATGATCTTTTACCTTGGAGAGGCAGAAAATGTTGGAGTAACTCAACGGGTCAGGCAGTGCCACTGGAGAAAATAGTTAGATGACTTTTCAGTTCGGGAGCCTTCTTCAGACCGATTTTCGTGGGCGGGGATAAGGAACTGGAAGTGAGAAAAAATCCAGGACAAATCGGGGCCAGGAAGTTCCCCGATAAGCTGATTGTTCGTGAGAGATGGTGTGAGCCCAAGAGGGATACATTGCTTAATCTTTTACCTCTGCCATTTTCCTGCTCTGTATCCAAATCCTTTCATCACCTTGAAAAAATGGGAATGGAAAGTTCAACTCTCCTTCCACTAAGATGGTCCTTAAAACTTGTTGTCTTGTCCCATGTTTTTGGCCACCATTCCTCGTAGCTCTTTACGTAGCTGGGTATCAGATTTAACTATGAGGTACCCATGGCATGTCTTGCCACTCTAAAGGTGCAGTGTGGATGCCAGCTTGCAGCGTCAAAGCCGGCACAAAGTGCGTATGGGTGTAGTCATTTTGTACCTAATAATTAACAGAGCAGATGCAATTGCTTGTGCCCGTTCACAATAATTGCTGCTGGGAACGAGCCAATCTAATGAACGAGAGGACGTGGCTGATGCAAATGTTTTTATTTTGCTTGTTAAAAGTCTTGTTAAGCAGCAATTAAAGGAAAGGTGCAAAATTACTTACATTTACGACCAAGCACGCATTCTGCTCATGATAACTGTGCACAAGATCGTGCTAAGGAAGTGGGACTTGGCACCAAGGGCCTAACATGGAGCTGGCAAGAATGAGTAAGTTCCCTGTTTAAGGTCGTACAACAACGTGGAAACAGGGTCTTCAGCCCACTCCGATTCGCCTCTACCTCAATGTGGACATTGAACTTTGTCTGTGGAAGTGATGCATTACAATGATGCAGCCTTCTTCCACCTCAAAAACATCGCCCGTCTCCGTCCATCCCTCTCCTCCACAGCTGCAGAAACCCTCATCCACGCCTTCATCACCTCCCGTCTGGACTACTGCAACAGCCTCCTCTATGGCTCACCCTCAAAAATCATCAGTAAACTTCAATACAGTCAAAACTCCACTGCCCGTCTACTCACCCACTCCCTGATCCGTGACCATATCACCCCGTCCTTTACAAGCTCCACTGGCTCCCCATCCCCCAGAGAATCCAGTACAAAATCCTCCTCATGACCTACAAAGCCCTCCATAGCCTGGCCCCATCCTACCTGACTGACCTCCTCCACAGGCACACTCCCACCTGCACCCTCCGCTATGCTGCTGCCAACCTCCTGTCCCCCCCCATCCGGACTAAACTCAGATCCTGGGGGGACAGGGCTTTCTCCATCGCTGCTCCCACCCTCTGGAACTCACTACCCCAAACCGTCAGAGACTCCTCCTCACTCACCACATTCAAAACATCACTGAAGTCTCACCTGTTCAGCACTGCCTTCAACCACTGACCGTCACCTCACCTTCTGTCTCCTTTTTCTGTTCGTTTACTTATTTATCTATTTATTTTCTTCTCTATGTTCTAGTAATCCCTGTAAAGCGTCTTTGAGTGTTTGAAAAGCGCTATATAAATATAATGCATTATTATTATTATTATTATTACAATGCTGAGAACCATATTCTGCACTCTGCAACTTCCTCTTTGCTCCACCTATTGTACCTGAGCTCAGCTTGATTACATTAATCTGATCTGTTTGGATAGCATGCAAAACAAAGTTCTTCACTGTACACTGCACCACGGGACAATAATCAGACTTAAACCCAAACCTAAACAACACTAGTGCAAAAAAATCATCGTCCTTAGTGCAACCAAAGTCAGTCCACTGCAGTTGATAGTTGAAGTTAGCTTTGTGTCGTGTTCAAGAGCCTGACAGAAGCTGGGATGAAGCCATTCATGAGCCTGATGGTCATGAGTCCATTGACTGAGGGTAGTGACTGACCTGTGATGTCTCCAACTCAATAATTTCTAACCTACGCTGTTCCCAATCTGGATTTCCTTACATTGGAGTGGGTGTAAGTTGGTGATTCCGACAGCCTGAAAGATTTGACCCAATGAATTTATAATGAGCCTTGATGTGGTACAATTCATGCTAAGGGAAGCAATGAGAGATGTTTTCTTAGAAATTTATTTCTGGTTGGTTCATAAGGGATAGGAGCAGAATTAGGCCATTCAGCCCGTCAAGTCTACTCCGCCATTCAATCATGGCTGATTTATCTCTCCCTCTTAACCCCATTCTCCTGCCTTCACCCCCATAAACCTTTATCTCCGTACTGATCAAGAATCTATCTGTCTCTGCCTTTGAAATATCCTTTGGCCTGAACTCCACATCCTTCTGTGGCAATGGATTCCACAGATTCACCACCCTCTGACGAGAGAAATTCCTCCTCATCTCCTTCCTAAAGGTGCATCCTTTTATTCTGAGGCTATGGCCTCTGGTCCTAGACTCTCCCAGTGGTGGAAACTTCCTCTCCACATCCACTCTATCCAGGTCTTTCACCATTCGGTAAGTTTCAATGAGGTCACCCCCTCATCCTTCTAAGTACATCACATGTACTGGTATTCTCCACATGGAATCCTCCACATGGATCGCCATCAAATGCCCATCACATGTTAACCCACTCATTCCTAGGATCATTCTCCTAAACGTCCTCTGGACCCTCTGCATCCTGCATTCTGCCTCTTGAATTCATCTCATTATCTTTCATGGAATGAGTTCCATGAGCAGCGTACAGAGTCCCCAGGTGACTGCCATTTGTCGTTGCTTTTCCAAGCAAAGTTTGGTTCTGACTAATGTGTTATTTGTAGAATGATGCCCTAGAAATTCTGATGAGTTATTCTAAACACCTGCTTGCGATTTGGTTTTATGCGTCGGTCAACATTTTGAGCAGCTAAAATGGTCCTGCTATTTGTTTGCCCTTTATGCCAGCTGGCAATGTCATGTTAATGGGCACTTGCATGGATGTTAAACCCAGAATGCACAAGGTTTGGATTGATCATCTGTACAACCTCAACCAAAATAGTATTGAGGATGAAATGGCTGGCATCATTAAGAATGACGACTGAGACGAGGAAAAACTTTTTCACCCAAAGAGTTAGGAATCTGTGCAATTCTCTGCCACAGAAGGCAGTGGAGGCCAATTCACTGGATGTTTTCAAGGGAGAGTTAGATTTAGCTCTTAGGGCTAACGGAATCAAGGGATATGGGGGAAAAAGCAGGAACGGGATACTGATTTTAGATGATCAGCCTTGATCATATTGAATGGCAGTGCCGGCTCGAAAGGCTGAATGGCCTACTCCTGCACCTATTTTTTTTAATGTTTCTACGTTTTTCTTGTCCCAACGTAACGGGGACACGATAAAAGCTAGTCCTTGGCAACAGAAATGGTCCATGTGGAGAATACCAGTGGAGAACAAGAGGTACGGCACAGTGGCGCAGCTGGTAGTGCTGATGTCGTACCGCCACAGAGAACCGAGTTCGATCCTGAGGTCGGAAACAATCTGCGCGGGGCTTGCATGCTCTCCCTGTGATTTTTCCTCCGGGTACTCTGGTTTCCTCCCGCGCCCCAAAGAAGTGCGGATTTGTAGGATAAATAGCCTCTGTAAATTCCCCCTATTGTGCAGAGAGTGGATGCAAAAGTGGGATAAATTCCCGGAATGGCGGGACTGTCATATGTTGAAAGACTGAAGCGACTAGGCTTGTATACACTGGAATTTAGAAGGATGAGAGGAGATCTTATCGAAACGTATACGATTATTAAGGGGTTGGACACGTTAGAGGCAGGAAACATGTTCCCAATGTTGGGGGAGTCCAGAACAAGGGGGCCACAGTTTAAGAATAAGGAGTAGGCCATTTAGAACTGAGATGAGGAAAACCCTTTTGAGTCAGAGAGTTGTGAATCTGTGGAATTCTCTGCCTCAGAAGGCAGTGGAGGCCAATTCTCTGAATGCATTCAAGAGAGAGCTGGATAGAGCTCATGAGGCTCATTGAGGAGGCGCTGTGAACTGTTTTGTATGTGCTGTTATGTTTGCGTGCTACTGTATGTTTCATTTTTTCCTTAGTACCTAATCAGATGTACAGCACTTTGGTCAACGTGGGTTGTTTTTAAATGTGCTATACAAATAAAATTGACTTGACTTGACTTGACTTAAGGATAGCGGAGTCAGGGGGTATGGGGAGAAGGCAGGAACGGGGTACTGATTGAGAATGATCAGCCATGATCACATTGAATGGCAGTGCTGGCTCGAAGGGCCAAATGGCCTACTCCTGCACCTATTGTCTATTGTCTATTGTCTAAGATAGAACCAGTGTGAATGAGTGATCGATGGGCGGCTTGGACTTGATGGGATGAAGGGCCTATTTCCATTGCTGTATCTTTCAATTCATTTCAATCAGTCATGACCAGTCCTACGTGCAAAAGTGCTTGATAGCCAAATATCCTGCTACACTTACAGGTTGCATATGCAGTGTGTGAAGTGCTGTATTGTAGGGTGACCATTACCAATGTATTAACTCCCAGCAAGGGATTTTATCTGATCAGAGGAGAGGGGGAGTGAATTAGTGACTAAAACAAGACATTAGAAAGAGGAAAAAGGGGAAAGTGGGAATTATTTAGCTCATGCTGGATTGGTACATTTTGGACAGAACAAAAAATAAAAAAGCATTAATTTAAATAGCACATTTCTGGAGCTATTTAATTGAGTTCCTTGACAAAAGTGATTGGGGAGAATATTAAATATCAAGTGGGATGAAGTATGGGACTAACCTGGGAGTATAGGTCAAAGAAGAGTAACTGTGTACTAATGGTTAGTGACTCATGCTAGAAAAGGATGACATAAACTCAGGCTGTTTCTCCATTAGTCACCCACGTACAAAGATTTTCTCTCCCCTAATGTACAGCATCTTCTTTGAACCATCACCTTTGTGCCTGCGTATGCAGTATCGGCTGTTACAGAGTCACTGTAGTTTAAAGCTTTTAGCTCATTGAGTGCACTGTCATGTGAGTGGCAGCTCTCTCAGCTTCAAACGGTGGCACAGCGGGAGAGTTGCTTCATGCAGTGCTAGAACCCCGGGTTCAATCCTGGCCTCAGGTGCTGTCTGTAGGGAGTTTGTGCATTCCCCCTGTCACCTGCGTGGGTTTTCTACGGGAGTTCCGGTTTCTTCCCACGCTCCAAAGATGGACTGGTTTGGAGGTTAATTGGGTTGGTATAATTGTAAATTGTTCCTTGTGTGTGTTGGATAGTGTTAAGTCAAGTCCAGTTTATTTGTCACATACACATACACGATGTGCAGTGAAATGAAAGTGGCAATGCCTGCGGATTGTGCAAAAAAAAAAATTACAGTTACAGCATATAAATTAAAGTTAATACAGAGAAGACAAAATTTAGTCCCTGGAGTTATAATAGTTAACAGTCCTGATGGCCTGTGGGAAGAAACTCCGTCTCATCCTCTCTGTTTTCACAGCATGACAGCGGAGGCATTTTCCTGACCGTAGCATCTGGAATAGCAGGAGTCCCTCATAATCTTGCTTGCTCTGGATCTGCACCTCCTGATGTATAGGTCCTGCAGGGGGGCGAGTGTAGTTCCCATGGTGCGTTCTGCCGAACGCACTACTCTTTGCAGAGCCTTCCTGTCCTGGGCAGAGCTGTTCCCAAACCAGACTGTGATGTTGCCGGACAGGATGCTCTCTACAGCCCCAGAGTAGAAGCACTGAAGGATCCTCAGAGACAAGATAGTGCGGGGATCGCTGGTTGGCGCGGACTCGGTGGGCCTCGGTGTTTGTGCTTTGTATCTCCAGACTAACCTAAACGGTAACAACTGCGACTCCAAATCCTGTGAATCTATAAACCTCTGTCTCTCCCCCTGTCCATCACTTTTGCCTCCTTTCAAATGCTGCTAAAAAGCTACATTTTCAAACCAAGCATTTCCCCTAATTGGTCTTAATGAAGGCAGTAACAAATGTAATTAGACAATACTCATGTGAAGCATCCCTGATGCTGCGATACTTTGAAGGTTCTTTATTGATTGTATTGACTACTTTGGTTTAACTGGATTAAACACACACAACTCTGCTTTCTTTAGAGTTTATTGTTTCAGATTGATATTCTCTTTGGAAGCAAATCCTATTCGGATTTGAGTCTTTTACCCTCATTTCCATTGTTACAATGCTATGGTATGTCCCTGAGAAATGCAATTGTGTAACAGACTTGTGTTATTATTTGGATACATTTGAGGGCATCGCAGTGGCGCAGTGGTAGAGTTGTTGCCTTACAGTGACAGAAAACCGGGTTTGATCCTGACTACGGGTGCTGTCTGTCTGGAGTTTGTACGTTCTCCCTGAGACCGTGTGGTTTTTTCCGGGTGCTCCGGTTTCCTCCCACATCCCAAAGACGTACAGGTTTGGAGGTTAATTGGTTTCTGTAAATTGTAAATTATCCCTAGTGTGTCGGATAATGCTAGTGTGTGGGGATCGCTGGTCGGTGCAGACGCGATGGGCCGAAGGGCCTGTTTTCATGCTGTATCTTGAAACTAAACTAACCAAAACACGATGTACTGCAGGTTTACTAAAAAGGACACCAAGGGCTGGGGTAACTTACAGGGTCATGTTGCAGCTCTGGAAGACATAAACAGATGATGCTCGGATTGGGATGGGTCCGAAGAAAGGTCTCGACCCGAAACGCCACCTATCCATGTCTTCCAGAAATGAAGCCTGACCTACTGAGTTACTCCAGCACGTTGTGTATTTGTTATTATTTAGTGGAGGAGTTGACTAGGGCCAGTATTAAATTTATGTTTGTGCTAGGTACAGCTCCGTACATCTAGATCTGTATATTATGTCGGAAGGAACAGCAGATGCTGGTTTAAACCGAAGTCAATAGTCAATAGTCAAGTTTATTTGTCACATACACATAAATGTGCAGTGAAATGAAAGATTACCCACAGTCCAACAATAAGAGCAATAAAAATAAGCAATAACACACGCAATCATAAACCAACACCAAACAAAAAGAAACATCCATCACAGTGAGTCTCCTCCAGTCACCTCCTCACTGTGATGGAAGGCCAGAAGATCTTTTTCTCTTCCCCTGCCGTCTTCTCCCGCGGTCAGGCTGTTGAAGTTGCCACGTTCCAGGCCGCGCCGGATGGTGAAAGGCCCGCAGCGGGCCGACCCAAGCCCCGCGATCCGTGGCGGATGAAGATGCCGCTGCTGCCGCTGCACGTTGGGGCGGTCGTGGCTCCCGACATTGAAGCCTCCGCCGGGCAGAGAAAATCCCGCGACCTATTTCAGGCGGCGCCGGACGGTGAAAGGTCCGCAGCGGGACACAAAAAGCTGAAGTAACTCAGCGGGCCAGGCAGCATCTCTGGAGAAAAGAAATAGATGATGTTCCGGGTCGGGTCTGAAGAAGTATCTCGACCAGAAACGTCGTCTTTTCCTTTTTCCCAGAGATGCTGTCTGACCTGTTGAGTTACTCCAGCTTTATTATGTCTATCTTAGTTCTGTATCTTTCTGGAGCTTCATTGTTAATGTCAGCAGATTGGATGGGTTTGTCCTTTTTGTCCCATTTCTCCTTTCCCATCAATGCCTCCACTAGCTAGATCTCTTGCCTTTTTATTTGTTGAGAAGCCTGGACCATCGATATAGAGATATGAAGCTGAATATCACAACAGATGTTCGAGAATTTAGATTCAAGTAATTACATTTTAAAAGCTGGAATAAAAAGCCGACATCAGTAATTGTCATAAAAGCCAATCTGCTTCCGGGAAGGAAATCCACCATCCTTGCCCACTCTGTGTATCACACAACATTTATTGACTTCCAACAATCCTCAATAATGGGTTATCAATCCATTCACCTCCATTAGGGGTGGACAACGAATGGTGTCCTTTAAAATGACACCAACATCCCAGGTAAGAATAACAAGGCTTTAAATGAGGATGATATTTGTTTCCTCTGGCATATTCCTGAAGAATAGATCGCGCAGATGCACAGAGTCTCTTGCCCATAGTTGGGGATTTGTGGACTTGAGGACATAGGTTTAAGGTGAAGGGGAAAAGATTTAATAGGAATCTGTGAGGTAACTTTCCTCACACAAAGGGCGGTGGGGGTGTATGGAACGAGCTGCCAGAGGAGGTAATTGGGGCAGGGACAATCGCAGCGTTTAAGAAACAGTTAGACAGGTACATGGATAGGACAGGTTTGGAGGGATATGGGCCAAACGCAGGCAGGTGGGACAAGTGTAGATGGGATATGTTGGCAGGTTCGGCCAAAGGGCCTGTTTCGAAATGTCTTTGTTGTCTCTATGTTTCTATGTCTCTAGGGCTCTAGGACTTTAGGACTCTAGGACACTGAGACTTGCCATTTGTTGGCAATCCCTACCTCCAAAGAGATGTGGAAGGACTTGGGTGTGTCCAACATCGGAGATACATTTCTCACAACAGTGAAGTTGTCTGCGGAGGATGTTGCAGGAACATGTGGTGAGGTTGACTTTCAGATCGGCAGTGATTGCATTGAAGAGCACAACAGATGAGAGAGATTGCTTGGCTTATTGCTATGCCAATGTTCCAAATGAATAAAATGTAAGTAAATTAAATGAGATGGTAATATTTGGAGATGGAGATTTAAAATGATCTGCACATACATTGGCAAAACCTGGTCACAGGACTGTGGAGTCAAAGATTTGTTTATGCGGTTTATGTTTTAGTTTTAGTTTAGAGACACAGCGCGGAAACAGGCCCTTCGGCCCACTGGGTCCACACCAACCAGCGACCCCCCCGCACATTAACTAGGGTTTACACACACTAGGGTCTAGTTACGTTTATACCAAGCCAATTAACCTTCAGCCCTGTACGTCTTTGGAGTGTCGGAGGAAACCGAAGATCTTGGAGAAAACCCATGCGGTTACGGGAAGAACGTACTAACTCCGTACAGACAGCACCGGTAGTCGGGATCGAACCCGGGTCTCTGGTGCTGCAAACGCTGTAAGGCAGCAACTTTACCGCTGCGCCACCGTGCCACCCCTTTGTTTGAGCTGATGTTTAAAACTTGAAAAAACATCTTGTTACAATGTGTTAATTCACCCATATTTCCTTATGACGCAAGGACATATTTTCCCTTCTTAAAAATGTGGGTGTCTAAAGTTTCTAAAGTTAGAAAGATTTCAGTAAATAAAGTTGTGAAATGCATAGATAGGATAGGGGGGCAGTGTTAGCTGTGAGGAGGATGCTAGGAGGCTGCAACGTGACTTGGATAGGTTAGGTGAGTGGGAAAATGCATGGCAGATGCAGTATAATGTGGATAAATGTGACGTTATCCACTTTGGTGGCAAGAACAGGAAAGCAGACTATTATCTGAATGGTGGCCGATTAGGAGAAGGGGAGATGCAACATGACCTGGGTGTCGTGGTACACCAGTCATTGAAAGTAGGCATGCAGGTGCAGCAGGCAGTGAAGAAAGCGAATGGTATGTTGGCATTCATAGCAAGGGGATTTGAGTATAGGAGCAGGGAGGTTCCGCTGCAGTTGTACAGGGCATTGGTGAGACCACACCTGGAGTATTGCGTACAGTTTTGGTCTCCTAATCTGAGGAAAGACATTCTTGCCATAGAGGGAGTACAGAGAAGGTTCACCAGATTGATTCCTGGGATGGCAGGACTTTCATATGAAGAAAGACTGGATAGACTTGGCTTGTACTCGCTGGAATTTAGAAGATTGAGGGGGGATCTTATAGAAACTTACAAAATTCTTAAGGGGTTGGACAGGCTAGATGCAGGAAGATTGTTCCTGATGTTGGGGAAGTCTAGAACAAGGGGTCACAGTTTAAGGATAAGGGGGAAGTCTTTTAGGACCGAGATGAGAAAGTTTTTTTTCACACAGAGTGGTGAGTCTGTGGAATTCTCTGCCTCAGAAGGCAGTGGAGGCCAATTCTCTGAATGCATTCAAGAGAGAGCTAGATAGAGCTCTTAAGGATAGCGGAGTCATGGGGTATGGGGAGAAGGCAGGAGCTGGGTACTGATTGAGAATGATCAGCCATGATCACATTGAATGGCGGTGCTGGCTCGAACGGCCGAATGGCCTCCTCCTGCGCCTATTGTCTATTGCCTATTGATAGGAAGTCAGAACCTTTTTCCTCAGGGTGGAATTGTCAAAGACTAGAGGGCGTAGTTTAAGGTAAGAGGGACAAAGTTTAAAGAAGATGTGCGGGGCGGGTTTTACACAGAGACTGGTGTGTGGCTGTAACATGCTGCCAGGGGTGTTGGCAGAGGTGTAGAAGTGTGAAAGAACACTCCTCCAGACTCGGGGACAGTTTCTTCCCAGCTGTTATCGGGCAACTGAATCATCCTACCACAACCTGAGAGCAGCGCTGAACTACTCTCTACCTCTTTGCTGGCCCTCAGATTATCCTTGATTGGCTTTACCTTGCACTAAATGTTATTCCCTTATCATGTATCCGTACACCGTAAATGCCTCGATTGTAATCATGTCTTGTCTTTCCGCCGACTGAATAGCACGCGGAAAAAGCTTTTCACCGTTCCTCGGTACACGTGACAATAAACAAAACCGTATTTTTGAACTGTATATATAGTAGTGGCAATTAAAAGGTATTTGGATAGGCACACAGGCTATGCAGGGAATGAGGAGAAATGGATCACGTTTAACCAAAGGAGATTAGTTTAACCTGGCATCATGTTTTGGGCACGGACATTGTGGGCCGAAGGGCCTGTTGTGTGCTTATGCACTTTGTTCTGTGTCAAGGAGCAGAGAAAAATCAATGGAAGTCCTGTAACAGCATGGAAGGTGAGAGAAATTAAAAAGGTTGATAGGATAATGTGAAAGAGGTTGGCAAAGGAACCGAGGATTGTCCTGGACAAGGTGTAAATGGAAAAAGCACGATCAATACGTTGAAATTTCAAAAAGACAAATACAGTGGATGACAAAATTGAATCCGCAAACAAAAATGAATTAGATTGAGGTGGCCTTGACATTGGCTTTGCGTTTTCAAGGATCGCCAAGGGTCTCCATCGTGTTTCTTGAGCAAAGAAGTCAATCATTTATTTTTGCCCCTTCTGAATTATGGAGTTATTTGTATGTTCTAAGTCCATTCTTCCACTGACTTATTTTTGACTTGGTGCAAGAGGGACCTTGAAATGTCATGTTAACTTAATCAGGTCACAAGCAGCCGAGTGTCAAACATTGTGACACGCAATGCATTTTATGCATTGTTGAGAAGCAGATTTTTTTTCTATTTGTTTGATCATTGGGAGAGGGGGTAATTTCACATTTGCAACGTTGCAAGATAGAAAATAAGTCTCCTGCTCTTAACGGAGAACTGTGTTTATAGGGGATAGTGTGGCGCGTCGAAAGAGGCCCGAAATAAAGGTATTTCGGGAGGTTTGGTTTTATTACAGTTATCAGACCGGTCAAGCCTGCTGGAATGACTTTGCGCCCAAAACCTCGTCCTTATATCCGTAGCAAAGGACCGCCCCCCTGGACCGGTCCATTCCCGTGCCGAGGGGTCGGTAGTGGTATGGACCGACCCTTGGGAGCCGCCACAGGAGCCGGCCTCTCTGTCGACCGATTTTCGTACGCGGTCCGGTCGGGTTGTGCGACCACCAGTGCGTTTCGTGCCTCCGGTTCTGGGGGGGGGGGGGGGGTCCTGCGGCGGCTCCCAAGGGCCGGGCCATACCACTACCGACCCCTCGGCACGGGAATGGACCGGTTCAGGGGGGCGGTCCTTTGCTACGGATATAAGGACGAGGTTTTGGGCGCGAAGTCATTCCAGCAGACCTGACTGGTCTGATAACTGTAATAAAACCAAACCTCCCGAAATACCCGGCTCCTCGCCTTTATTTCGGGCCACTTTCGACGCGCCACAATGGTCACAAAGCATGAGAGCATGTTAGATGCAGCGTTGGATAAGTCTGAAGAAGGGTCTCGACCCGAAACGTCACCCATTCCTTCTCTCCAGAGGTGACCCGCTGAGTTACACCAGCATTTTGTGGTACCTTCGACACAACGCGTGAAGTGACTCAGTGAATTCTTCAGGCCTGAAGGGTCCCGACCCGAAACTCGCCCATCCTTTTTCTCCAGAGGTACTGCCTGACCCGCTGAGTTACTCTGGCACTTTGTGTCTATCTTCGGTGTAAACTGGCATCTGCAGTTCATGTCGACATATTTTGTTCATAGGGAAATTATTTTGCTTGGTGGTTGGTGCTTTTAACAAAGGGGATGTATTTTAAGATACAACTAGACCAAATTGACCCGTTGGGCCCAAATCTCTCCTGCATTGATGCAGCACCTTCTCCATCCCTCCCCCACTCCCCTCCTCTCCCCTCTCCATCCCTCCCAAACCTTGCACGTTCTCCCCATGACCTGCGTGGGTTTTTCCGAGATCTTCGATTTCCTCCCACACTCCAAAGGCGTACAGGTCTATGGGTGAATTGGCTTGGTATAAATGCAAATTGTCCCTAGTTTTCTGTCGGATGGTGTTAGTGTGCACGATTGCTGGTCGGTGAGGACTCGGTGGGTCAAAGGGCCTGTTTCCACACTGTTTTTCTAAACTAATATGTAAGAAGAGTAATGTGGTTCAGGTGAGATATGCTCTAGAACAAAACAAATACCACTGTAGTGGGAGATCCTGTTGGTAGCAGCAATTACTTAAGATTCCTTTCTTGAATGGATGAGTCTGTGGTTCTCAACTCGAGAAGGGGTAGGCATCAGTATATTCAGGTTGTAGAATGCTGAGACGGATGGATTTTTGGGCTATAGGAGAATCAATGGTCTGGGGAGCACAAAGTAGATTGGAACTGCAGCCAAAGATTAGGTCTGCTATAGCCTCATTGAATGGCAAAGCAGATTGGAAGGTTTATGTGGTCCTTTCATTTTCTTGTGACAAATAATCTTTTTTTAGTTTAGAGCAGAAACAGCCCATCGAGTCCACACTGACCAGCGATCCCCACACATTAACACTACCCCGCACACACTAGGGCCAATTTACACATACACCAACCCAATTAACCTACAAACCTGTATGTCTTTGGAGTGTGGGAGGAAACTGAAGATCTCGGAGAAAACCTACGTGGTCGCGGGGAGAACGTACAAACTCCGTACAGACAGCACCTGTAGTCGGGAGCGAACCCGGGTCTCCGGCGCTGCAAACGCTGTAAGGCGGCAAATCTACCGCAGCCCCACTGCGTCGCCCTTCTACCGCTGTGCCACCATTATACAAATAATGCCCAAATTTGTATGAGGATTATATGCTGGGGTCGTTATAGTCTTCTGTTAGTTTCTATCAGAGATATCCACAGGAAGAGTGGACATGGATCGCAAAGATAAAGCAAACCAATTAATGAACTACATCAAAATTACACCTCCGAAGAAATTCCCCTAGTTATCAGGAGGAGAAAGAACACGAATTCTGAGTAAATAAAATGGAATCTGGCTTATTAGAATGGATATATGGATTGAAATGTGGATTTTATTGCTCGGACTAGCACTTGTTCTAAAAGGGTTACGATGGGAGTG
This sequence comes from Rhinoraja longicauda, assembly GCF_053455715.1. Taxonomy (NCBI): domain Eukaryota; kingdom Metazoa; phylum Chordata; class Chondrichthyes; order Rajiformes; family Arhynchobatidae; genus Rhinoraja; species Rhinoraja longicauda. The sequence goes on along the minus strand of NC_135959.1, from coordinate 11,887,769 downwards.
GTTAAATGACCTATTTTTTGTTAGGTTATGCAGTTCCTTCTATTTTTAATTTGGCTTGCTTTCTTGCTGCAGTGTAATCAATTCTTGCAAGGCAGATTTGAACTCCAAGATTAATTTGATTCCCCATCTAACTGTTCACCAGGGATGTACTGCATATTACTAATGTAGCAATGAAACCAATGCAGACAGTGTAATAGATTATCTGCATAAACTTTGTTTGACAATAGACAATAGACAATAGACAATAGGTGCAGGAGTAGGCCATTCAGCCCTTCGAGCCAGCACCGCCATTCAATGCGATCATGGCTGATCACTCTCAATCAGTACCCCGTTCCTGCCTTCTCCCCATACCCCCTCACTCCGCTATCCTTAAGAGCTCTATCCAGCTCTCTCTTGAAAGCATCCAACGAACTGGCCTCCACTGCCTTCTGAGGCAGAGAATTCCACACCTTCACCACTCTCTGACTGAAAAAGTTCTTCCTCATCTCCGTTCTAAATGGCCTACCCCTTATTCTTAAACTGTGGCCCCTTGTTCTGGACTCCCCCAACATTGGGAACATGTCTCCTGCCTCTAATGTGTCCAATCACCTAATTAGCTTATATGTTTCAATAAGATCCCCCCTCATCCTTCTAAATTCCAGTGTATACAAGCCCAATCGCTCCAGCCTTTCAACATACGACAGTCCCGCCATTCCGGGAATTAACCTAGTGAACCTACGCTGCACGCCCTCCATACTTAGTAACGGGACAAATAATATACTCTATATATTTTTTTATTTTTCTGGGAAAATAAAAAAATCGGTCTAGTGTCCTTCCATTGAGGGCGCGTCCAGTCATACAGAGAGAGGGACATCACACACGAGTGGCAAGGCTGTCTTGTTTTGCTTAAATGTGCAAGAAAGAAAAAAAAGACATACCTTGGAGATTCCGCAGCGGAGCGGGCAGAGTGTGTTGGATCAGTCTGAAGAAGGGTCTCAACCCGAAATGGCGGGACTGTCGTGTGTTGAAAGACTGGAGCGGCTGGGCTTGTATACACTGGAATTTAGAAGGATGAGAGGGGATCTTATTGAAACATATAAGATTATTAGGGGATTGGACACGCTAGAGGCAGGAAACACGTTCCCAATGTCGGGGGAGTCCAGAACCAGGGGCCACAGTTTAAGAATAAAGGGTAGGCCATTTAGAACGGATTTGAGGAAAAACTTTTTCACTCAGAGAGTTGTAAATCTGTGGAATTCTCTGCCTCAGTTGAGGCAATGGAGGCCAATTCTCTGGATGCTTTCAAGAGAGTTAGATAGAGCTCTTAAGGATAGCGGAGTCAGGGGGTATGGGGAGAGGGCAGGAATGGGGTACTGATTGTGAATGATCAGCCATGATCACATTGAATGGCGGTGCTGGATCAAAGGGCTGAATGGCCTACTCCTGCACCTATTGTCTATTGTCACCCATTCCTTCTCTCTAGAGATGCTGCCTGTCCCGCTGAGTTACTCCACCTTTGTTTTGCTTAAAGATAGGTGCAAACACTATTGAGTATGACACTAATGAATGTGTAGACGGTGAGCATGTCTGAAGAGTTTTTGCACTGTTTTTGTTTTGTATATATGTTTCAGGGTAAAAAAAACAGGCGGTGCTGGCTCGAAGGGCCGAATGGCCTACTCCTGCCACCTATTGTCTATTGTCTATTGTCATGATATATTCCACATCGGACAGTCAATCAAGCAGGTGGAACATGTTTAGGATGGAGCAGATCTAAGACTATTTTAACCGTGTATCTTTGGCGAATACTGTACGGTGCTTCACACCACTGAAGAGGTATTGCGGATAATCGTTTTCATCAAAGTGATTAAGACTGAATGACTGGATTGAATTGATGGAAAGACACAGCAAGAAAAGGGGCGATTCGGCCCATCGAGTTCATGCCATTCACACTAGTTCTATGTGACCCACTTTGGCATCCATTCCTTAATCTCTAGGGGAGATTTGCAGAGGCCAATTTACGTACAGCTCACACGCCTGTGGGAGGAATCTCGTGCACACCAGGAAACGCACACAGTCACAGGGAGAACGTGCAAACTCCACACCGACAGCACCCAAGGTCAGGATCGAACTCTGGTCTCCGGCGCTGTGTGGTGGCAGCTCTGCCACTGTGCCACCCTAGATATTTTGGATGCAAGATTTAAGAAGCTACTACTACTAGAGTGCATTTTGTGTAGAAATCACTTTTCCGCATTTTAAAATCTGGCTACTCAAGGCTGATGGATTGACACCATGCTTTCAAACACTTATTTTCTATGAAAAGGTAGGATTTACAATGTCAGCACTTAACTATTTTAAGGAATATTATTCAATTAACCTACATGCTTGCACGTCTTTGTGAAGTGGGAGGAAACCGGAGCACTTGCGGCAAACCCACGAGGTCAGAGGGAGAACGTGCAAACTCCACAAAGGCAGCACCCGAAGTCAGGATCGAACCCGGATCTTTGGCACTGTGAGGCAGCAACTCTACCAGCTGCACCACCGTGCCAGATATTGGTGGTAGATCTTATCATTCTTGAAATTCAAGAAAAATACTAACGCTGCAAATCTGGATTACAGTCATCAAATGCAAAATAAAAACATTCGGAGGGTCGGGCAGCACCTGCGGATAGAGAAACAGACAGGTCAGAGAGCCTTCAACAAAACTGGGACAGTAAGGACAGAAGGGGGAGATGTGGCCAGTGAAGATATCTCATTGACGATGATGGAGGATGCGAAGGATGGTCCATACGATTCAGATGGTAGTGGGGTGGAAAGTGAGGACAAGAGGAACTCTATCCCTTGTTCCAATCAGGAGGAGAGGGGGGCCAGAGCTGAGATGTGGGAAATGGATGAGATACAGCCAAAGGATCTGTCAACGATGGGTGAGGGGAAGCCACAACTTGCTCTCCCTTTAGCTACCCTCATCAATCCATCAAGCAGACAACTCTGTAATATGTTCATAAGTTCATAAAGTGATAGGAGCAGAATTAGGCCATTTGGCCCATCAAGTCTACTCCACCATTCAACCATGGCCACCATTCATCTTCCTCCTAACCCCATTCTCCTGCCTTCTCCCCATAACCCTTGACACCCGCGCGAATCAAGAATCAGTAGAGTCATAGAGTGGTAGAGTGTGGAAACAGGCCCTTCGGCCCAACTTGCCCACACCGGCCAACAATGTCCCAGCTACACCAGTCCTACCTGCCTGCGCTTGGTCCATATCCCTCCAAACCCTTCCTATCCATGTACCTGTCTAACTGTTTCTTAAATGATGGGATAGCCCCGGCCTCAACTACCTCCTCTGGGAGATTGTTCCATACACCTACCACCCTTTGTATGAAAAGGTTACCCCTCCGATTCCTATTAAAACTTTTCCCCTTCACCTTGAAACTATGTCCTCTGGTCCTCGATTCCCTACTCTGGGCTAGAGCCTCTGTGCATCTACCCCATCTATTCATAGAAACATAGAAAAATCGAAAATATGTGCAGGAGGAGGCCATTCGGCCCTTCGAGCCAGCACCGCCATTCATTGCGGTCATGGCTGATCGTCCCCAATCAATAACCCGTGTCTGCCTTCTCCCCATATCCCTTGATTCCACTAGCCACTAGAGCTCTATCTAACTCTCTCTTAAATCCATCCAGCGATTTGGCTTCCACTGCCCTCTGTGGCAGAGAATTCCACAAATTCACACCTCTCTGGGTGAAAAAGTTTTTTCTCAGCTCAGTTTTAAATGGCCTCCCCTTTATTCCAAGACTGTGGCCCCTGGTTCTGGACTCACCCAACATTGGGAACATTTTTTCCTGCATCTAGCTTGTCCAGTCCTTTTATAATTGTATATGTTTCTATAAGATCCCCTCTCATCCTTCTAAACTCCAGTGAATACAAGCCTAGTCTTTTCAATCTTTCCTCATATGTCAGTCCCACCATCCCAGCGATCGATCTCGTGAACCTACGCTGCACTGCCTCAATTACAAGGATGTCCTTCCTCAAATTAGGAGACCAAAACTGTACACAATAGTCCAGATGTGGTCTTACCAGGGCCCTATACAACTGCAGAAGAACCTCTTTACTCCTATACTGAAATCCTCTTGTTATGAAGGCCAACATTTCATTACCTTTCTTCACTGCCTGCTGTACCTGCACGCCAACTTTCAGTGACTGGTGTACATGGACACCCAGGTCTCGTTGCACCTCCCCATTACCTAACCTAACTCCATTGAGATAATAATCTGCCTCCTTGTTTCTGCCCCCAAAGTGAATAACCTCACATTTATCTATATTATACTGCATCTGTCATGCATCTGCCCAATCCTAGACTCTTTTCCACATCCACTCTATCCAGGCCTTTCAGCAAAATCATCTCGGGACAATCCTGGCCTCACCCTTTCAGATATGTTCCCCTTGTCCTACTCGCCTTTCATTCATCATCTCTGTGACTGCAATCTAACTTGCTTTCTCACATACCCGGTTTTCAATGCAGGGTCTTCCCCCGGAACATGAATTCAGTTTATGGATCTCTATTGCAAACATCACCTGACCTGCTGAATGTGTCCACCATTTTCTGCTTATAATAACAAATCCTACACAGATCTCAAGTCAGACTATGTGTCCCTCTACTGTAGTTCCGCAAAACATTGCGGTCGTCTTAGTTTCATTTATGTGTTCACAGGAGACGGGCATTGTTGATCAGCATTAAATGCCCGCACTTAACCAAAGTAGATCGCTTGGGCACATCGGAGGGCATTTAAGGGTCAAGGACATGGGTATGGGTTTGGGGAGTCACAGAACTGGGTTGGGTTAGGGTATCAGAATTCTCCTGCTGTGCTCCAATGTGCCAGATGGGTTTAATGACAGTCCAGTCACTGCTCATAATGCATTTTTTATTTCATTACAGATTTGCCTAATTAACAGAATTAAATTCTCCAGCTGCCATATGAATTAAACTTGTGTTTCTAGGTCAATAATCCATACCTCTGGATGCTGGTCTGGTAACATGACACTTCTACAGTCTGTCGGAACAGAAGCACGATAGTCATGGAGTAGTAATCGAGGAAGTGGGTGTTCAAATTGCATCAAGCCCAGTTTGAGAATTTAAAGTTATTTGCCAGCCAGTGAAGACGCCACAGTTTAAGAATAAGGAGTTGGCCATTCAGAACTGAGATGAGGAAAAACTTTTTCAGTCAGAGAGTTGTGAATCTGTGGAATTCTCTGCCTCAGAAGGCATTGGAGGCATTCTCTGAATGCATTCTCTCTCTCTCTCTCTCTCTCTCTCTCTCTCTCTCTCTCTCTCTCTCTCTCTCTCTCTCTCTCTCTCTCTCCTCTCTCTCTCTCTCTCTCTCTCTCTCTCTCTCTCTCTCTCTCTCTCTCTTCTCTCTCTCTCTCTCTCTCCTCTCTCTCTCTCTCTCTCTCTCTCTCTCTCTCTCTCTCTCTCTCTCTCTCTCTCTCTCTCTCTCTCTCTCTCTCTCTCTCTCTCTCTCTCTCTCTCTCTCTCTCTCTCTCTCTTCTCTCTCTCTCTCTCTCTCTCTCTCTCTCTCTCTCTCTCTCTCTCTCTCTCTCTCTCTCCCCCCCCCCCCCCCCCCCACCTAAGTTGCACTAGCTTCTCATTTTCACCTACAAACAGCTTACAGTGGCCTGTTTCCTTTATCATTGTTACTTTTTTGCACATCTTTCATTCATTGTTCTTTATCTCTCCACATCTCCGTCTATATTTCTCGTTTCCCTTGTCCCCTAACCAGTCTGAAGAAAGGTCCTCGACCCGAAACGTCACCCATTCCTTCTCTCCAGAGATGCTGCCTGTCCCGCTGAGTTACTCCAGCTTTTGCGTCTATCTTCGGTTTAAACCAGTACCTGCAGTTCCTTCTTACACATTAAAACCCTCTACATTACTGCAGACCTACACTGATGAGGGTGATAATGTAACTGCCCGTAAAGTGATCGAACAGTGAGGCAGCTGCTGTTAATTTGCCAGAGCAACCCAGGACACGCAGTAAATGCCAGCCTTATTGATGGAGCGAACATGTCAAGAATTAATGAGAAATAAAACGTATATGTAGTGTGGCCGTGGCACTTCTTAATCTAACATTACCAAACAGGGCCGGGATAGAGCGGATGTGGAGAGGATATTTCCACCATTCGGAGAGTCTAGGACCAGAGGCCATGGCCACAGAATAAAAGGACGTACCTTTAGAAATGAGATGAGGAGGACTTTCTTTAGTCGGAGTGTGGTGAATCTGTGCAATTAATTGCCACTGAATGCTCTGGTGGCCAATGCTCTGGTGACCTTTTAAGGTGGAGATTGATAGATTCTTGATTGGTACGGGTTTCAAAGAGGTTTGGGGAGAAGCCAGGAGAATGGGGTTGAGGGGGAAAGACAGCTCAGCCATGATAGGATGGTGGAGTATACCTGATGGGCCAAATGGCCTAATTCTGCTCAGACAACTTATGAACTAAAGACTAATATCTCAGTAAAGACATAATTATTTATTTATTTACACGGTTATTTATTTACTCAAAATTTCCCCCGGCTTTAAAAAGTTGTTTTTCTGCTTGAACATGCATGCATTCATGTCTGGAAAATCTGGCAAGGCCCAGCAGAATTGGACCTGTTAAAATATGATAATGGAATTGAACAATAGTCCTTAATGTATGTAATTGCTGACATTGTAAATCTTACTTTTTTCACAGAAAATAAGCAATTGAAAACACAACATTAATTCATCACTCTTGAGCAGTCAGATTGTAAATTGCTGAAGAGTGATTTCTACATAGAATTCATTGTCGTAGTAGTAAGTTCTTCAATGGATTTCTTGCATCCAAAAGATCGTGGGCGGCACAGTGGCACAGCAGGCTTTTAGCATTTTATATAGAAAAATATAAATTCTTAATGGATTGGACAGGCTAGATGCAGGAAAAATGTTCCCGATGTTGGAAGAGTCCAGAACCAAGTGTCATAGTGTAAGAATGAAGGGTTGGCCATTTAGAACTGAGATGAGGAAAAACGTTTTCACCCAGAGAGGTGTAAATCTGTGCATTTCTCTGCGACAGAAGGCAGTGGAGGCGAATTCACTGGATGTTTTAATTCTTAATTGGTAACTGTATGTTTGTGTTGTCATTTGTGAGCAGAGCACCAGGGCACATTCCTTGTATATGCACATACTTGGCCAATAAACTTATTCATTCATTCATTCATTTCAGGAGAGAGTTAGATATCGCTCTTAGGACTAACAGAATCAAGGGTTCGAAAGCAGGAAAGGGGTACTGACTTTGGATGATCAGCCATGATCATATTGAATGGTGGTGCTGGCTCGAAGGGCTGGATGGCCTACTCCTGCACCTATTTTCTATGTATCTATGATTCTATGCTGCTTCTCGGAGCGTCAGAGATCGATTTTGATCCAGATGCTGTCTGTGCTGTGTTTGTCTTCCTGTGGCCATGTGTATTTCCTTGGGTGCTCCAGGTTCCTCCACATCCCTAAGACATAGAAACATAGAAAATAGGTGCAGGAGGAGGCCATTTGGCCCTTCGAGCCAGCACCACTATTAATTGTGATCTTGGCTGATCATCTACATGCACGTTTGTAGGTTAATTGGCATCTGTAAATTGCCCCTAGTGTGTGGGTAGTGAGTGCAAAAGTGGGGATGATATAAAACTAGCGTGAACGGATGATCAATGATCCTTGTGGCCTCGGTGGGCTGAAGGGCATGTTTCCATGATCTTTCAATCAATTCAATTAATCTGGGAATATTTTTCATAGGTTTGCAAATAAACATTTGCAGAAACGGGCAAAGCTGGTTGACACTCTTGGAGTAATTATGTAGTAAAAAGGAATGACAGATGCTGGTTTATACCAAAGATAGACACAAAATGCTGATGTCAGTCAATGGCCGCATCTCTGGAGCAAAAAGATGGATATTTTCTTCAGTCTGAAGAAGGGTCCAGACCCGAAACATCACCCATCCATTTTCTCCGGAGATGATACCAGACTCGTTGAGTAACACCAGTATTTTGTGTCTATCTTCAATCCTCTTGTGCCGATTGTGCGCACAATGTTTTTAAACTGGTGTGAAGGTGTGCAGACGTGTGGTTGGTGCTAAAGTTAGCTTGCGTTTAAAATTCAATTATCTTTTGGGCTACTAATGCTAACGGAAGAATTAAGTTGAGAAACCTGCCGCATTTAAATTAAAATAATATTTACTTCCCTTCAAGGAAACATGGTTTGTATGATTCAGTTCGAGAGAACACTGAGATCTGTTGAGATCTTTTATCAGTGAAATCGCCTTTGAAAAATATGTTGCGTTGTTTAACATAAATTGTTAATCAATTTCAATCCTGGGATAAATAAAGTTGTATCGTATCACAAAGTGACGAGATGGGAGGTTGGCGTTGAATTTGGGAACATTTCATGTTGGTTGGCAAAACACAATGGTGTTGGGTGTATGGAACGAGCTGCTGGAGGAGGTAGTTGAGCCAGGGACTAATGCAACGATTAAGAAACAATTAGACAGGTACTTGGATTGGACAGGTTTGGAGGGATATGGGACAAACGCAGGCAGTTGGGACTGGTGTAGATGGGACATGTTAGGCGGCATGGGCAAGTTGGGCTGAAGAGTCTGTTTGCATGCTGTGAGACTCTATAACTCTAAAGAAATTTCTTGGGGATTAAAATTAATAAAGAAACATAATATTGAGGCATGGGCATGAATCTTCACCCATCTTATTTTTAAAGGTACGTATAAACAATGTGACTACCTATATATTTATAACCATACTAGAGCAAGGCCCAAACCTCTCCTGCATTGGTACAGCACCCTCTCCTCCCCCACTCCTCACCCCCTCCCTAGCCTCCCCCCTCCCTCCCCCCCTTCCCCTCCCCCCCTTCCCCTCCCCTTTCCCCTCCCCCTTCCCCTCCCTCCTCCCCTCCCTCCTCCTCCTCCCCCCTCCCTCCCTCCCCCTCTCTCCCTCCCTCCTCCCCCCTTCCTTCCTGCCCACCCTCCTCCCCTCCCCTCTCCCCTCCCCTCTCCCCTCCCCTCTCCCCTCCCCCTCTCCCCCTCCCCCTCTCCCCCTCTCTCCCCCTCTACCCCTTCCCTCCACCCCCCCTCCTCCCCGTCCCTCCATCCACCTTCCCCTCACCCCCCTTATCATCTCTCCTCCCCCCTCCCTCCTCTCTCCCAACGTCCCTCCCTCACTAGGAGATAGATTTAAACTTTTAAATGTGAATAACTTAAAAAATATAACAACGATTTCAATGAAACTTCTTCCATTAACGCCATAGGGACGACGGTGAGTAAGGTGGGCCTAAATTTGTTGCGCTATCGTGTACCGTTTTGGCTGTAGTTCAGGAACAAACAAACGAGAGTTTTAGTATATAGATGAAACCACTTGTCCCAGAAAAGCAGCCAACTGTTTTATCAAAGTCTTGTCCCACCCTGGTCATTCCTCCTTCTCCATGCTCCCATGCATAGAAGCTCCCATGCCTAGAAGCTCCCATGCATAGAAGCTCCCATGCATAGAATCTCCCATGCATAGAAGCTGCCATGCATAGAAGCTCCCATGCATAGAAGCTCCCATGCATAGAAGCTCCCATGCATAGAAGCTCCCATGCATAGAAGCTCCCATGCATAGAAGCTCCCATGCATAGAAGGTATAGAAGCTTGAAAGTGCACACCGCCAGCTTCTTGCCCTCTGTTATCAGTTGTAATGATAATTGGATCATTATGTATCACTCTACATGGTTATTCTCTCAAGGCCAATTTTATTAACGAAACACAACCTCGAAATTCACCTCTGGTCACACAATGCAGACACTTTTTAAAAATATTATGATAGGAGCAGAATGAGGCCATTCAGTCCATCAAATCTACTCTGCCATTCAATCATGGTTGATCTATCTCTCCCTCCTAACTCCATTCTCTCCATAACCCCTGCCACCCATACTAATCAAGGGTCCATTTATCTCTGCCTTAGAAATATCCATTGACTTGCCCTCCACAGCCTTCTGTGGGAATGAATCCCACAGATTCACCACCCTATGACTAAAGAAATTCTTCCTCATCTCCTTCCTAAAGGAACGTCCTTCAATTCTGAGGCTATGACCTCTGGTCTTAGACTCTCCCACTGGTGGAAACATCCTCTCCACATCCACTCTATCCAAGCCTTTCGCTATTCCATATGTTTCAAATGAGGTCCCCCCTCATTCTTCTAAACACCAGCAAGTACAGGCCCAGAGCTGACAAGCGCAGTATAAGAAAACATCCTCTCCACATCCACTCTATCCAAGCCCTTCACTATTTTGTACTGCCCTTGAAATTTATTCCATAGATTTCAATAGGGAAAAAAAATTAAATGCAAAGTACAATGTGTTAATTCAGCAAAGCTTAGTAGTAATGATGTGCATGAACTTCCAGGCAAAAACATGTTAAACATTACAGGCTAAAGCAATTTCTCATTTATTCAAGAAAAATTGTACAAATCCTGGTTCTTAAGTAAAGGTTGTCATTTTTTAAAATGTGGATTTGCATTAACTAATTTCAAAGTAATCTGTGATTATTTTAAGAAGCTTTTTAAAACACATTTTATTTTCAACTTGCAAATTAATTCTTCAGCCATTCAATGTTCCTACTTTAAGATTTGAAGGAAGTACACCCCAGATGTATTAATTGAAAAAAATAATTAGCAATTCTTTAAAATTGGTGATGGACCATTTTTAAAGCAGATTAATTTTAAAGCAATAATACTCCTTCTAACTCTATCAATATAAATGCACAACATTACCATTCCTAAGCATCTCCTTGAATATTAGCAACTTAAAAAAAGACGTTAAAAAATGGTGTGACTAGGAGTTTAATGGAAACACAATGTGCTGGAGGAACTCAGCGGGTCAGGCAGCATCTGGGAAGGGAATGGACAGGCAATGTTTCAGGTTGGGATCCAACCTCGGGCTGCAGAGGAGATTGATTATTCACTTTGGTGTAATTAATATCTGAGGAAAAATATGTTGAAAAATAGAAAGTGCAATTAGGAACACATGTTACAGAAAGCACAATTGTACTCTGGAACTCATTTTAAGGAAAATAATTCTCCTCGACTCACTTCCCATTCTTTTGCCGATTGCAAATAAACTGTGTCCTCAAGTAAACTGTGTCCTCAACTGTGTCCTCAAGCCTTTGCCACTGGTAAAAAAGGATCATTATTTTTGCTCTATTGAGCCCTTTCACATTTTTGAAGATATTTATTACATCTCTGAAGAAAATAACCCCAGCTTCCAAAGTCCCTGTTTCTTCTGAACGTCTGTTAAGTGCAATCAAATTTCTAAGGTTCCCCCATGGTCACTCCACCCAAATATTCAAGAGTGTTTCATTGTCATTTGTATTGTAACAAATCAATGAATGTTTTACTTGTGGCAGCACAGGAGATCTGTAAACACAGTACTCACTAGGTAATATAATAAGCAAATATTAAAAAAAGGTTAAATATATAAAAAAAACTAATATCGTGCAAAAACGAAATTAAGTCCTAAGTCCGTAGTGTAACCAAGGCAGTTCGTAATTTGAAATTTAGTTTGTGTTCCTAGTGTTCATTAGCCTGGTAGTCGTTGGGAAAAACCTGTACCTGAACCTGGATGTTATAATTTTCAGACTCCTATCTATACCTACTTCCTGGTGGCAGGAGTGAACTGAGAGCATGGTCAGAGCAGTGTGGGTCCCTGATGAAGTTAGCTGTCTTTTCGAGACAGTGCCTCCTGCAGTCCCCTTCGATGGTGGGGAGGTCAATACTTGTGATGGACCGGGCAGTCATAGAGTCATAGCAGATACTATAACATACACGCCACACAGTGTGGAAACAGGCCCTTCGGCCCAACTTGCCCACACCGGCCAACATATCCTAGCTACATTAGTCCCACCTGCCTGCGTTTGGTCCATATCCCTCCAAACCTGTCCTATCCATATATCTGTCTAACTGTTTCTTAAATGTTGGGATAGTTCCAGCTTCAACTACCTCCTCTGGCAGCTCGTTCCATACACCCAGCACTCTTTGTGTGAAAAAGTTACCCCTTGGATTCCGGTTAAATGTTTTCCCCCTCACCTTAAACCTATGACCTCTGGTTCTCGATTAACCAAGTTCACTTCAGTGTTCAAACTTTTTGTAATCTCCTACATTCTTAGGCGTTTGAGTTTCTAAACCAGTCCATGATGCAACCAGTCAATATGCTCTCTACCGTACACCTGTAGAAGTTCAAGCGAGTGTACATCAACATGCCAAACCTTCTCAGTCTTCTAAGGAAGTAGAGGTTTTGATGGGCTATCTTTATGATTCATAAGATCAAAAGATCATAAGTGATAGGAGCAGAATTAGGCCATTTGGCCCATCACGTCTACTCCGCCATTCAATCATGGCTGACCTATCTCTCCCCTCTCAACCCCATTCTCCTGCCTTCTCCCCAGAAACCCTGACACCTGTACTAATGAAGAATTGATGATTGCATAAATATGTTGGGTCCAGGACAGATCGTTAGAGACATTCACAACCAGGAACTTGATGTTTTTGATTCTCTCCACCACCTTCCCATTGATGCCCCGGGTTTTGGGATCCTCGGCCTTCCTCTTCTAAAGTCTGTTCACTTTGTAAATTAAATAATGTAAATTTTGCTTCTCTTTTCAATGGTGCTGCCTGAGCTGCTGAGTATTGCTAGCATTTTCTTTAAAAAAAAAATTAATTTCCAGCATCGGCAGCTTTTCTCCTATTGTCAGATCTGGGCTTTATGACATCAAACACATTCTCTCAGCGTTGATTCATGCTTCCGTAATGAAGCAGACCTTCAAATCACTTGCATCTCCTCCAACCTCACCTACTGCATCTGTACTTCTCGGGGTGGACTCCGAAACATCGGCGAGACCAAGCGCAGACAAGGCAATTGTTTCGCTGAACACCTACACTCAATCCGCCTTGGCCCATGAGATCTCCCAGTTGCCAAACATTATGGTACTGACATGGATAGAAAATTGGTTGGCAGACAGAAAGCAAAGAGTGGGGATAAATGGGTCCCTTTCAGAATGGCAGGCAGTGACTAGTGGGGTACCGCAAGGCTCGGTGCTGGGACCGCAGCTATTTACAATATACATTAATGACTTGGATGAAGGGATTAAAAGTAACATTAACAAATTTGCAGTTGACACAAAGCTTGGGGGCAGTGTGAACTGTGAGGAAGATGCTATGAGGTTGCAGGGTGACTTGGACAGGTTGTGTGAGTGGGCGGTTGCATGGCAGATGCAGTTTAATGTGGATAAGTGTGAGGTTATCCACTTTGGTGATAAGAATAGGAAGGCAGGTTATTATCTGAATGGTGTCAAGTTAGGAAAAGGGGACGTACAACGAGATCTGGGTGTCCTAGTGCATCAGTCACTGAAAGGAAGCATGCAGGTACAGCAGGCAGTGAAGAAACAAGAGGAGTTGAGTATAGGAGCAAAGAGGTCCTTCTGCAGTTGTACAGGGCCCTAGTGCACCTGGAATATTATGTGCAGTTTTGGTCTCCAAATTTGAGGAAGGATATTCTTGCTATTGAGGGTGTGCAGCACAGGTTTACTAGGTTAATTCCCGGAATGGCGGGACTGTCGTATGTTGAAACACTGGAGCGACTGGGCATATATACACTGGAATTTAGAAGGATGAGAGGGGATCTTATTGAAACATATAAGATTATTAAGGGGTTGGACACGTTAGAGGCAGGAAACATGTTCCCAATGTTGGGGGAGTCCAGAACCAGGGGCCATAGTTTAAGAATAAGGGGTAGGCCATTGAGAACAGAGATGAGGACAAACTTTTTCAGTCAGAGAGTTGTAAATCTGTGGAATTCTCTACCTCAGAAGGCAGTGGAGGCCAATTCTCTGAATGCTTTCAAGAGAGAGCTAGATAGAGCTCTTAATGATAGCAGAGTCAGGGGGTATGGGGACAAGGCAGGAACGGGGTACTGATTGAGAATGATCAGCCATGATCACATTGAATGGTGGTGCTGGCTCGAAGGGCCGAATGGCCTACTCCTGCCCCTATTGTCTATTGTCTGTTGTCATAACTCTCAATTCCTTTCTGTCCTGGGCCTCCTCCAACTGTCAGAGTGAGGCCCAGCGTAAATTGGAGGAACAGCACCTCATATTTTGCTTGGACAGCTTACAACCCAGCCGTTGAATATTGATTTCTCCAACTTCAATTAACCCTTGCATTCTCTCCCCCACCCTAGTCGTCTTGCTGGTTTTAAGATTTGCATCCCTTCGTTACCACCTCTTCCACAGCCAACAATGGATTTGTTCTCTACCTTTTCATACAGCTAGTTTCCCTCTCCCCTGACTCTCAGTCCGAAGAAAGGTCTCGATCCGAAAGGTCACCTATTCCTTTTCTCCAGAGATGCTGCCTGTGCCGCTGAGTTACGCCAGCATTTTGTGTCTGTCCTCGATGCAAACCATCATCTGCAGTTCCTTCCTGCACTCCAAATCACATGGAGTGATACTTGTAATAAAAAAAAAAAAACACGTAGGAGGCCGTTTGGCCCATTGCATCCATACTAGCTCTCAGGTGCGAAATCTCAAGAGCTCCCACTCCTCCTTTGAATGCCTATCTCGCAAAATCAGATAATCCTGGAAAAGATAAGATCACGAAGCTTTGAGGAAAACAGTGCTAAAATAATTAACTGGCAAATTAAAGCGGCGAGATGAGAAGATGAAGCAATTTGTTCTGTTGAACTCTCAAAAGCCAGAGGGTAGGAATTACGATCAGTGACACCGGAATGCAGAAATTACATTCCCTCAGAAAAAAATATCCTCTGCTAGTTGAACAGAGGCATCAACCTGAATATCTTAAATGGATTAATGTTTCTGTTAAGAATCACGTTAATAATCGTAACCAGGATTCTTGTGTGTTCAATGGCTCAAATTCTGCCTTAAGGGTTATAAATGTTCAGCAAATTAATGTCATTATTCACTGTCACGTATATTCTCCATGATGGATGAAACTGAATTTACTTTTTAAAGAGCCAAACGCAGTTACTGCCTATCAAAGTGTAGTCAAGTGATACAGGCCATGTTGTATTATGAATGACAGACATGGGTACATTTTCCATTGACTCTGGTCATGTCACCTACATGTACTTATATTTCAAAAACACTGTACAGCAACAACAGCTATCTCCAGAGCAGTTATTGTTCATAAGTATTCCCCAAATGCAGGAATCAGCAGGATTTTATTTTCTCCGCAAATAAACATTTTTATATTAAATTTATTTCCGCATGAATCTGCAGATGCTGACTTAACGATTTTGGCAGCAGTTTTGATGTTGCAGAATGCTCTTGCCTTCCATTATTCACTCCAATAATTAAGCTGCTATGATTTGTAACATCTAAGCAATGGGCAAATAGCCATTAAGTGAATTCTTTTACTGGTAATATTGAAATGTGCAGAGATTTGCAATCTGCGACATCTTGCCCACGAGGATTAAACATATTTGCCTCAGCGGAAAATGTCAAAATTGCAATGACAAAGAAATATTATGAATAACAAAATTATCAAAATTATGTTAAAATATCTGCGTGTTTCTTCCGGTAAGGTGGACAATGGTTCTTCCCAGCGCAGTTCATTCTGAGCAGGTCATAAGTCGATTGATTGATACCATGTCATCAATGGTTTAAGGTGAAGATAGGCACAAAATGCTGGGGTAACTCAGCAGGACAGGCAGCATCTCCGGGCAGAAGGAATGGTTGACGTTTCGGGTCGAGACCCTTCTTCAGACTGAGAGTCAGGGGAGAGGGAAACGAGAGATATGGAAGGGTAAGGCGTGAAAAACAAGAGATCAAAGGGGATGAGGTTCAAGGAAAATCAAGGTTTTAAGGTGTTGCTTTTTATGAAGAACTGTAGACCTGATATATATTTTGTAGATAGACACAAAATGCTGGAGTAACTCAGCGGGACAGGAAACTCCTCTGGAGAGAATGAATATGTGACGTTTCGGGTCGAGACCCATCTTCAGCAGGTGTGCAGTTTTGTTCAATCTGTCTCATAAACTCATGGTTAAATCAGGATTCTCCTTAATCAGTTCAGGAAGCGGAACTGGGGTACAGATTGTTGTCTGTGGTTTGCTTGTTCATAACGGTTAGACAATAGACAATAGGTGCAGGAGTAGGCCATTCAGCCCTTCGAGCCAGCACCGCCATTCAATGCGATCATGGCGGATCACTCTCAATCAGTACCCCGTTCCTGCCTTCTCCCCATACCCCCTCACTCCGCTATCCTTAAGAGCTCTATCCAGCTCTCTCTTGAAAGCATCCAACGAACTGGCCTCCACTGCTTTCTAAGGCAGAGAATTCCACACCTTCACCACTCTCTGACTGAAAAAGTTCTTCCTCATCTCCGTTCTAAATGGAGTGGTGGGCTCAAATCTTACTGCACAAACCAAAGTGTGCACAATCTAGACTGGCACTCCGGTGCAGTGCAGAAAGTGTGCAGAACACAAGAGCATCCAGCAGCAAAACTAAAAATGGGAACATGAGTAGGCCATTGTCCCAGTCAATATTTCTTCATCATTCCAAGTGATCATAGCTGATCTTTCTCCTTTTCTGTGCCAGCTCTTTATCGTCCTCAGTTCTCCAATCTTTACAGAGTGAGCACTGCAGTTGTTGGAAGTTCATGTCTGTTTACTACTGCTAAATATGCCATGTGGGTGAGACATGGCATTGTACTCTGCATGTGAGTAAACATACATATATATATATATATATATATATATATATATATATATATATATATATATATATACATACATACATACACACACACAAATAATAGTGCAAAAAGACGAAACAAATACCCCTAGGTCTCTGTCCAAACCCACACCAAGGTTGACACAGAATCCCATCCCACTGGCAGGTGGACACAAAGACTAGACTACTGCAACTCCCTATACACTGGGATCAGCCAATCTTCCCTGTCCCGCCTGCAACTGGTCCAAAACGCCGCAGCGAGACTCCTGATGGGTACCCGTAAAAGGGACCACATCACCCCGATTCTGGCCTCTCTCCACTGGCTCCCTGTACGGTACAGAATCAACTTCAAGCTCCTCCTATTCACGTATAAAGCCCTAATTGGACATTCCCCCCCCCCCTACATCAAAAATCTTCTAACCCACCTCTCTAACTCCAGGTCCCTCAGGTCGGCCGACTTGGGGCTACTCACTATCCCGCGGTCTAGGCTTAAGCTCAGGGGTGACCGCGCTTTTGCAGTTGCAGCTCCTAGACTGTGGAACATCATCCCTCTCCCCATCAGAACTGCCCCCTCCATCGACTCCTTTAAGTCCAGGCTCAAAACCTATTTCTACTCCCTAGCGTTTGAGGCTCATTGAGGAGGCGCTGTGAACTGTTTTGTATGTGCTGTTATGTTTGCGTGCTACTGTATGTTTCATTTTTTTCCTTAGTACCTAATCAGATGTACAGCACTTTGGTCAACGTGGGTTGTTTTTAAATATGCTATACAAATAAAATTGACTTGACTTGACTTGACTTGACAAAGAGTCCTAACCAAAGATACATGAGGAGCAAGATGAACCACTCCGGCAAAATAGCCTATACTGAAGTGTAGTACGCAAAGGAGCGTAACGTCCGCCATTTTAGTGTGCAAAACCCGTCGTTTATTATGCCTCTCGCAGTGTAATCAGTGTTGTGGGGGAACAGTTATGTGTGATGATACCATAAAAATACAGAATATATCTCATCTATCAATTCACAGATTTTTGTTTTTTTTAGTTTTAAATGTTTCTGCAAGTTTCCGCCTACTAAAATGGCGCCGTGACATACCACGGTTTTTAGGGTCGAGTGGTCTATCTTGCTCTGCTCTGTTATCTTTCGTCCCAACCAACTTGCAGGTGGACGCAGTCCATTGTTTCAAGGAAGAACAGGAAATCGCTCCTTGTTGAAAAGCAAATAACCACTGCAGATGCTGGGAATTTAAAATAAGACCAGTAAAAGCTGCGGATAATCGACAGCATTAGGAAAGATCTGTGGAGAGAGAGAAAGAGGATTAACGTTTGAAGCCAATGAACTTTTTGTCAGAACTCAGTGTTCTGTCTTTATTGAATGAATACTGTCTTTCGTGGAAACGCACACGTCTAGATTCAGGGACACTTGCCAGCTGTTGTCAGGCAACTGAACCGTCCTACCAACAACTAGAGAACAGTCCCGAGCTACCATCTACCTCGTTGGAGACTCTCCGACTACCTTCGATCGGACATTACTGGACGTTATCTTGCACTAAACAGTATTCACGCTATTCCCTTTATCAGTTCCACTGACTGGTTAGCGCGCAACAAAAGCTTTTCACTGTACCTCGCTCGGTACCAATAAACTAAACTCAACTTATTTAAATTCACTCTCGAGTTCTGGTCAGTGATAATTCCTTGTGTAACGTGACTGAAAATAGATAATCTAGTCACGATCATTTGACTTCAGCATGGAAAATCCCTTTACACAGTTTGCACTCAGTTTCAATGATGACAACAGTGGCAACACTTTTGAACTACATCATTGTAAATCATTTGGCAACATTTGTACATTGTGAGATGCAAATTTCTGAATTCTTTTCAATTTTAACATACCAAGGAGAAAATACTTGGTGTGCCTAATGACTGCCAGCTGTAGATTCGATTTAAAAAAGAAATACAGCACCATTCACCGAAGATGATGCATGCTTGATGCAGCAAATTCTCCACTGACTTAGGGGTTTCCTCGTTAACTTGAAAGGAAGAACATCATTTGGCCTGACTCACTGGGTTCCTCCAGCAGTTTAAAAAAAAAAAATCTCGCTCATCGTCATTTGGCCCACTGTCTGAGAGAGAAGCTTCATGAGCCGAGAAATTGCCAACTCATTTGTTTAAAATTCACAGCTTCTGGATGCAGTTTAGATTTGCCCAGAGTCAGAAAGGGGAATTGGGAGCCTAAGTCTGAAGTTCAAACCCTTAACTTCATTACCCAAGAGAAAAATTGAAATAAACATTGCTTTTACAACCTCACAGGTTAGAAATTAAAGCTGGTTCATTAACAGTTGGGCAAGTGGGCTGAGGAATGGCGAATGAAGTTTAATGCAAATAAGTGTGAGGTATTGCATTTTGGGAAGATAGGCCAGGACCTCCACTATGAACGGTAGAGCCCTGTGGAGTGTCGTAGAGCAGAGAGATCCAGGAGTGCAGGTACATCGTTCCTTGAAAGTGACAATAGACAATAGACAATAGGTGCAGGAGGAGTCCATTCGGCCCTTCGAGCCAGCACCGCCATTCAATGTGATCATGGCTGATCATTCTCAATCAGTACCCCGTTCCTGCCTTCTCCCCATACCCCCTGACTCCGCTATCCTTAAGAGCTCTAGCCAGCTCTCTCTTGAATGCATTCAGAGAATTGGCCTCCACTGCCTTCTGAGGCAGAGAATTCCACAGATTCACAACTCTCTGACTGAAAAAGTTTTTCCTCATCTCAGTTCTAAATGGCCTACCCCTTATTCTTAAACTGTAGCCCCTTGTTCTGGACTCCCCCAACATTGGGAACATGTTTCCTGCCTCTAACGTGTCCAACCCCTTAATAATCTTATACGTTCCGATAAGATCTCCTCTCATCCTTCTAAATTCCAGTGTATACAAGCCTAGTCGCTCCAGTCTTTCAACATATGACAGTCCCGCCATTCCGGGAATTAACCTAGTAACCTGGCATCCCAGGTAGACAGGGTGGTCAAGAAGGCTCTCAACACATTGGCCTTCATCAGTCAGAGTGTTCAGTATAGATATTGGGAGGTCATGTTACAGTTGTACAAGATATTGGTGAGGCCAGATTTGGAGTATTGTGTTCAGTTTTGGTCACCCTGTTATAAGAATGATGTTGTCAAGCTGGAAAGGGTGCAGAGATTTACGAGGATGTTGCCAGGACACAAGGGCCTAAGCTAGAGGGAGAGGTTGAGCAGGCTAAGAATTTATTTCTTGGAATACAGGAGGATGAGATGTGATCTTAACGAGGTGTATGAAATCATGAGGGGAATAAACAGGGTGAATGCACAGATTCTTTCCCCAGGGTAGAGGAATTAAAAATCAGAGACCATAGGTTTAAGTTAAGAGGGACAAGATTTAATATGAACCTGAGGGGCAATCTTTTCACTCAGAGGGTGGTGGGTATATGGAACAAGCTGCCGGAGCAGATAATTGAGGTGGGTGCTATAACAGCATTTAATAAGCACTTGGAGGAATATGGGCCAAATGTCAACAAATGGGACCAGTTAAGATGGTTAACAGTTAAGATGGTTAGCGTGGACGAGTTGGGCCGGTTTCTGTGCTGTTTGGCACTATACCTCTATAACTGCTTGTACGATGTTTTGGGGTTCATGTGACAGCTGTGGAAGCCAAGGTATTGGGTATTTTTAAGGCGGAGATTGACGGATTCGTGATTAGTGAGGGTGTCAAAGGTTGTGGAGGTCGGAATGTGCGGATGAGTGGTAGATCCTGTGGGGTGTTGATGGGAATATGGGCAGAATTAATGCAGGGCACCACAGACTTAATGGGCCGAAGGGCCATAACTCATAACTCATAAGTCAGAACTCATGTATCCAAGCTGGACTCGCCAGCCAAGTGTAGAGCGATCCGCCACTCTCTTGACTTATGCCCTGTGAGGAATGAAAGCTGTGTAAGCCTTGCTTAGTGTAAATAAAACCCTCTCAGCTTTTGTTCTGATCCCTGGTGAGAACTTGTGTGCAGGAGAAAAGGAAAACGGGGTTGAATAATGGGATTGAGGTGCAGCAAGTGAGGTGTTGCGGTCAGAATAGATTAGACTCCATTGGGTAAGAAGGAACTGCAGCTGCTGGTTTAAACCGAAGATAGAAACAAAAAGCTGGAGTAACTCAGTGGGACAGGCAGCATCTCTGGAGAGAAGGAATTGGTGATGTTTCGGCTCGAGACCCTTCTTCAGACTCCACTGCCCTGTCTGTGCAGACTGCATGCCGTCCTGTTCCCGGTGAAGTGGGTGGCGAGATTGTGATGGAGAACAGCAGGCATGGCAACGTGTGCCTCTGCTGAAAGCAAAGTGAAGGAACAGCAGAATAGGCTTCGCCAGGAGTCCCAGACATGTTATTATAACGTTAGCTGCTGGTGTTGCAGCTAATAACCCTGTTTTGTTTAATTTAGTTTAGAGATACAGCGTGGAAACAGGCTCTTTGGCCCACCGAGTCCGCATCGACCAGCGATCCCCTCACATTAACACTATCCTCTCACACACTAGGGCCAATTTACATTTATGCCAAGCCTATTTACCTACAAATTTGTATGTCCTTGGGGTGTGTGGGAGGAAACCGAAGATCTCAGAGAAAACCCACGCAGGTCACAGGGAGAACGTACAAACTCTGTACAGACAAGCACCCTTTGAAGGTATTTATTCACAAAATGCTGGAGTAACTCAGCAGGTCAGGCAGCATCTCAGGAGAGAAGGAATGGGCGACGTTTCGGGTCGAGACCCTTCTTCAGACGAAGGGTCTCGACCCGAAATGTCGCCCATTCCTTCTCTCCTGAGATGCTGCCTGACCTGCTGAGTTACTCCGGCATTTTGTGAATAAATACCTTCGATTTGCACCAGCATCTGCAGTTATTTTCTTAGACAAGCACCCTTAGTCAGGATTGAACCTGGGTCTTTTTCGCTGTCTGGCAGCAGCTCTACTGCTGTGCGATGTTGCATGAGAAGGAATGGCAGAAGAATGAGCTCTGAGAGAAAAACACTGTGGGCAAAGGGAAGCCAAGTGAATATCTAAAACGTTCATTCAGGGGTGTGCGTTTTATTAGTTTCATGTTCGGACATAAACATTGGCTTAGGTCTTAAAAATCGGAATCTCAAACTGCGGTCTTCCTTGGTTCCCAGGTAGAAGTAGGTATCATAGAGGGTAACCATTGTGCCAGTTCCATGCAAAAAATGGGCAGCGTGTTTACACAGGGTGATAATGATATGGTAATATCATACATCCAGTCTTCCAACACGACAACCTCGTTAGCGCCCAGCATACGTCAAGCCCACACAAAAGAGGCATCCAGCATTGCTAGTGAGGGAAATGCAGAAGTAAATTTAAAGGGGCCATGGAACAGTCTGGCACATGAACGGACCGTTCAGCCCACAATGTCTGTGCTGAACACAATGCCAGGACCAACTCTGATCTGCCTGCAATTAATCCATGTCCCTCCATTCCCTGCCTATCCAAAAATCCCTTAAATGCCACTATTATATCTAACATTGTAGTATGATAGTAACTGCATTCACACTACAATGTTCGATACGATTGTGCATTTAAGAGACTTGATATTTAGAGCCTACTAGACAAAGTGGACCCGTTGGGCCCAAACCTCTCCGGCATTGGTGCAGCACCCTGTCCTCCCCCCCCCTTCCCATCTCCCTTCTCCCCCCCTCCCATCTCTCTTCTCCCCCACTCCCCCCTTCCCCCTCCCTCCTCCCTCCTCCCCTCCCTCCTCCCCTCCTTTTAAACTTTAAAATGTGAATAATTTAAAAAATATAACACCGATTTCAATAAAACTACTTGCATTATCACTGAAGTGATAATGGTGAGTAAGGTGGGCCTAAAATTGTTGCACTATCATGTCCTGTTTTGGCTGAAGTTCAGTCACAAACAAGATAACAAACGAGAGTTTTAGTATATAGATTTTTTATTTTGTTTTTCCCATTACTGGAAACTGGTTCAACATGTTTATTACACGCCTTTTTTTTAAACAGGATGTGAACATCACCGCTAGGCATGTTCAGCATTTAATGACCATCTCCAATTGCCCTTGAGAAGATAACAAAGGACTATCTATGTGAACTGTTTCAGTTCTTGCAATGAAAGCCAAAGATTTCTGTGATAGTCCATATAGACAATGTCTATAGCCTTTTTTTCGGCTACTTCCTCAATAGACACAATCAAATGCATAAGACACGGTCTACCATGAATAAAACCATGCTCACTATCCCTAATCAGTCCCTGTCTATCCAAATGCATTTATATCTCATCCCTCTGAATGGTCTCCATTAACTTGCCTACCACTGGTGTCAGGTTCACTGGTCTATAGTTCTCAGGCTTTTCCTTGCAGACTTTCCTAAATAGACCACATCACCGGCACCTCACCCACGTCTGAAGATAAATCATATATCTCAGTTAGGGCTCCCACGATATCTTCTCCAGCTTCTCACAGTGTCCTCTGATGGATCTGATCATGCCCAAGAGATATATCTACCTTCGTACACCTTAGGACATCCAGCAACTCCTCGGCCAGAGGGCAAACTGTCCTCAAGGCACCTCCGTTGATTACCCCCAAGATTCTTAGCCTTCACGCGTTTTTATCCACAGTTAAAACAGAGGAGAAAGAAATAACTTCTGACAGTCTAAAGCTGGCACCTAACAGAGATGAAGAAACAGTGCTACAACTCAGAACGGCATGTGGTATGGAGGAGAACACTCAGCGGCCGGTATTCCCGCGTCCCTGCTGCCCTTGTTCCTCTTGTTACCACATAATGGGAGGCACCGTTGAAAATTCTTTGGCAAGTTGTTGCAGTGCAGTTTGCTCTAAGGTTCTCTAAGGAGTCGCGGTTGCAAAGAGAATGGATGGATGATTTGGTTGAAGGAACAGCTGTTGGTTAAAGCAGGCTGCTTTACAATAGACAATAGACAATAGACAATAGGTGCAGGAGTAGGCCATTCGGCCCTTCGAGCCAGCACCGCCATTCAATGTGATCATGGCTGATCATAACCCTATCCTGGTTTGGGGCAAGTTTGTATTGGGGTCAGTATTGTAGGAACCACACTCATTTGGGCCACTGAGAATATGTCGGAAGGAACTGCAGATGCCGGTTTAAACCGAAGAAAGGCACAAAAAGCAGGAGTAACTCAGCAGGACAGGCAGCATCTCTGGAGAGAAGGAATGGGTGACGTTTCGGGTCGAGGAAGAAGGGCCTCAACCCGAAACGTCACCCATTCCTTCTCTCCAGAGATGCTGCCTGTCCCGCTGAGTTACTCCGGCTTTTTGTGTCTATCTTTGGGCCCACTGAGAATGTTTCTTCGTACCTCTGACTTGCGACTTGTAGAAACTGTAAATCCTTAAATGTCACGGAACTGTTTGCAGTTTGGAGTCCACCAGCTTCCACTCCTGGTTGGAAGTGTTATTGATTGCTTCAGTTATCTCCTTCCTTTGCACTTGCATCAAGCTACTATTGAGGCTTCTGCAATCACTGAGTGTTGCTGCCAAACAATTACAACTGTCCACTTGTTCTGCACATTCTCTGATCTATGGCACAATGAACTGCTGGTCCCAATCAGTGAAATTCCATGAGATAGATATTTGTATCTTGGCAACAATCTCTTTGAAATTAGATAGAAGAATGAAACAGCCTTCTGAATCTTCCTGTTTCATTGCTAGGTGCCTAGGTAACGGTGCCAAATACATACTTTCAGCATCTCTACCGTGCCGCATTTTACATTGAGCATAGAAAAGCACAAAGCCCTTGACGTGCCCTTCGGCCCACAATGTTTTGAACATGATGTCAAGATAAACTGAGGTAGGCACAAAATGCTGGAGTAACTCAGCGGGTCAGGCAGCACCTCAGGAGAGAAGGAATGGGTGACGTTTCGGGTCAACACCCTTCTTCAGACTGATAAACGAAGATAAACCAATCTCACCTGACTGCAAATGATCCAAGATGGACACAAAATTGCTGGAGTAACCCTGAAGACGAAGAGATGTCTCCAGAGACTCTTCTGAAGAAGGGTCTCCACCCGAATCCTCACCTATTCCTTCTCTCCAGAAGATGCTGCCTGTCTCGCTGAGTTACTCCAGCATTTTGTGTCCATCTTCGATTTAAACCAGCATCTGCAGTTCTTTCCTGCACATGATCCATATCATTCAATTCCCTGCATAGCCATGTGCTTATCTAAAAGACCCTCAACCCCCAACTAGCGAATCTGCCTCCAGTGCGTTCCAGGCACCCACCATCGTCTATGTGGTGGGGGAAAAAAGAATAGCCCCATACATCTATATACTAAAACTCTCATTTGTTATCTTGTTTGTGACTGAACTTCAGCCAAAACGGTACACGATAGCGCGACAATTTTAGGCCCACCTTACTCACCATTGTCACTTTAGTGATAATGCAAGTAGTTTTATTGAAATCGATGTTATATTTTTAAAGTTATTCACATTTTAAAGTTTAAAAGGAGGGGAGGGGGAGGGGAGGTGGGAGGGGGGAGTGGGGGAGAAGGGAGAGGAGAGGGGGGGGTTGAGGAGAGAGGGGAGAGGGGGAGAGGACAGGGTGCTGCACCAATGCTGGAGAGGTTTGGGCCCAACGGGTCCACTTTGTCTAGTCTCTATTAAACGCCACCCCTTTCACTTTAAAGCAATGCCCTCTAGTCTTTGAATGCCCTCTACTATGGCAATCTATTACAGTGCCATAGTAACAGGTAATGTATTGGTTAGAATTTGGTACAACAGATTTGGGCATAGTATCAAATTCTAACAAGGATTCTCAGAGAATGTCTACAGTGCCTGCACATTCACTGGTGTTCTGTGCATGCTACTGGGAAAAGTAACTCCTTTGCGATCTTGTGCTTCAACTGTTTCCACTCATCCTATGCCACCCAGGAGACCTTCCTATGAAGAAGGAACAAGCTATCACAAAAACTAAAACTATCACGTGGAGGCACGGTGGCGCCGCGGTAGAGTTGCTGCCTTACAGCGAATGCAGCGCCGGAGACTCAGGTTCGATCCTGACTACGGGCGCCGTCTGTACGGAGTTTGTACGTTCTCCCCGTGACCTGCGTGGGTTTTCTCTGAGATCTTCGGTTTCCTCCCACACTCCAAAGACGTACAGGTATGTAGGTTAATTGGCTGGGTAAAATGTAAAAATTGTCCCTAGTGTGTGTAGGATAGTGTTAATGTGCGGGGATCGCTGGGCGGCGCGGACTCGGTGGGCCGAAGGGCCTGTTTCCGCGCTGTATCTCTAATAAATAAATAAATAAATAAATAAATGACACAATCAGGAAGATAAAAGAAGGATGATAACAAAAATAATGGAATTTTATTAGAGATACAGTGCGGAAACAGGCCCTTCGGCCCACCGAGTCCACGCCAACCAACGGTACCCATACACTAAGCACTGTCTACACATTAGGGACAATTTTCAGTCTTTACTGAAGCCAGTTAACCTACAAACCTGTACGTCTTTGGAGATGTGGGAGGAAACTAGAGCACCCGGAGAAAACCCACACAGTCTCAGGGAGAATGAACAAACTCCGTCCAGACAACATCCATAGTCAGGATCGAACGCAGGTCTCTGGCACTGTAAGGCAGCAATTCTCCCGCTGCGCCCACTGTACTGTGCCATGTGGGATTAAATGTTTTGAATGGTACTGCTGTCTATAACCAAGCAAAAAAAAACATTCTGCTAAAAAAATAAACAAAATATGTTAGAAACATTGAAACATAGGTGCAGGAGTAGGCCATTTGGCCCTTCGAGCGTGGCTGATCATCCAAAATCAGTACCCTGTTCCTGCTTTCTCCCCATATCCCTTGATTCCGTTAGCCCTAAGAGCTGTATCTAATAGCCTCGAATCCAGGCAGCATCCTGGTAAAGATCTTCTGCACCTTCACCAAACCTCCCTGTAATGGGGAAACCATGTGTCATTGAGTGATATAGTGTGAATACAGGCTCTTTGGCCCAACTTGTCCACACCGGCCAACATGTCCCAGCTACACTAGCCCACCTGCCTGCGCTTGGTCCATATCCACCCAAACCTGTCCTATCCATGTACTTGTCCAACTGTTTCTTAAATGATGGGATAGTCCCAGCCTCAACCACCTCCACTGGGGGCTTGTTCCATACACCCACTACCTTTTGTGTGAAAAAATTACCTCTCAGATTCCTATTAAATCTTTTCCCCTTCACCTTGAACCTATGTCCTCTGGTCCTCGATTCACCTTCTCTGGGCAAGAGACTCTGTGCTTCTACCCGATCTATTCCTCTCCCGACTGCATGCAATCCTCCAAATGCAGTCTAAATAAAGTTTTATGGATGTTACGAGAGCTGAGGCATTTAACTACTGAGACTTTATTATATTAAGGATAAGATAAAATCCATTGGTTTAATATAATTACAATATTAAAACACAATGGATTTTAATTATCATGCGGCACTAATGTCAGGTATATTAGTATCATTATGTTGTTTTGTGGAAAATATTTATTGTACCTCTTTGCTTGATGATCATAATTCAGTTCATCAAACACATTCTGTTACCTGGGCTCATTATCCACATCGACTCTTTTATTTTCAGTTTCTAAAACCAGAATCTCACGCAATGTTTTAAATTATGAATCAATCTGCTTCCTCTTTTAAATAGTTCAACCAACTCAATGAATTGGTGCCTGTACATTGCTTGTTGGTGTTTGGAGCCCCAAGCAAACCATTGCAGGCTTACACCTCCACTGAGGTGTACCATAACCTGTTGTTTAAATAGTTGTCACAAGTGGCAGCACAGCTAGAAGGGCTGATTAACACTCATTTCACAGAGCAGGAGGTCATTACAGGCCATCAGGACTGTTAACTCGTATATCACCAAGGACTTATTTACTGTATTAATTATTTTTTTTGTGTGTTGTAAATTCTGTTCTGTTTTGTAGTTTTAGCACAATCCGCAGGCTTTGCCACTTTCATTTCACTGCACATCTTGTATGTGTATGTGACAAATAAAATAGACTTGACTTGACTTGAGGTGAATTAATCAGGGATCTTGGTCTTAGGGAGTGATGCCATTTGTCCAATCTTGCAAGTGGATTTGAAGGATTATGAGGATGGAGTGTTGATGGTACTGGTTCAATGATTTGAGATGCTATCTGTAAGATGTCCTTATCTATGACGCATATGGACATTTATCAGGTGGCGTCTCAAAGCACAGAAAGAAGGCGAGGATCACTGCTGCCCATGAGCTTGAATGAATGAATGAATGAATGAATGAATGAATGAAGGAATAAGTTTATTGGCCAAGTATGTGCATATACAAGGAATGTGCCTTGGTGCTCCGCTCACAAATGACAGCACAAACATACAGTTAACAATTAAGAATAAAGCATAACCACATCAATACAATAAGGATACAACATTACGGTCTAAACATGTGGGTGAAAATAAACCAGAGCGAAAAAGAGACTACAGACTTTGGTTATTAAGTAGAACTACTACTCGTGGAAAAAAAGCTGTTTTTATGTCTGACTGTGGCTGCTTTGACAGTCCGGAGTCGCCTTCCAGAGGGAAATGCTTCAAAGAGTTTGTGGCCAGGGTGAGAGGGGTCAGAGATGATCTTGCCCGCTCGCTTCCTGGCCCTTGCAGTGTACAGTTTGTCAATGGGGGGAAGGTTGCAGCCAACAACCATCTCAGCTGTGCGAACGATCCGTTGCAGCCTCCGGATGTCGTGCTTGGTGGCTGAGCCAAACCAGACCATGATGGAGAAGGTGAGGACGGACTCAATGATAGCAATATAGAATTGGACCATCATTGCCTGTGGCAGATTGTGTTTCCTCAGTTGCTGCAGGAAGTACATCCTCTGTTGGGCCTTTTTGACTGTGGAGTCGATGGTGGCCCCCCCCATTTAAGGTCCCTGGAGATGATGGTTCCAAGAAACTTAAATGACTCCACAGGTGTGACTGTGGTGTTGTTGATGGTGAGTGGGGAGAGGGGAGGGGGAGCTCTTCGAAAGTCTACAATTAGTTCCACTGCCTTAAGACCAGCTTGGTGCTGGTTTGAGATTTTGGACACCAAACACTCGTTTCCTCAGGTGGCAAAGGACCTTGCAGACTTCTACACCCTGTTCAGTTCGGTACCGCGGTACTGTGAAACACTCTTGTTGCATCCTGTCCAGTCAGCAGAAAGGCAACACATGATTACAATCGAGCCATTTACAGTGAATAGACACATGATAAGGGAATAACGTTCCGTGCAAGGTAAAGCCAGCAAAGTCCGATCAAGGATAGTCCGAGGGTCACCAATGTGGTAGATAGTAGTTCAGCACTGCTCCCTGGCAGTGGTGGGGTGAATCAGTTGCCTGATAACAGCTGGGAAGAGACTGTCCCTGCATCTGGAGGTGTGCCCTTTCACACGTCTGTACCTTTTGCCTGATGGGATAGGGTGTGGCCAGGGTGCGACTCGTCCTTGATTACTCCGAGGCAGCGTGAGGTATAAATGGAGTCAATGGGAGGGAGGTTGGTCTGTGTGATGGTCTGGGCTGCGTCCACAATTCGCTGCAATCATGGCGATGCTTCCACAGTAGCAGTGAGCTGTGAATCTTGATCCTCATTGTGTTGTTGTGTTGAGACAAAAAGATGGTTCACCTCTGCATTCTGAAAGCAACCATTGCTGAAGGCTGCCAAAGTAGGGTCAGAAGTTGTATAAGAAAATAACTGCAGATGCTGGTACAAATGGAAGGTATTTATTCTCAAAGTGCTGGAGTAACTCAGCAGGTCGGGCAGCATCTCGGGAGAGAAGGAATGGGTGACGTTTCGGGTCGAGACGTTTCGGGCCAGTCTGAAGAAGGGTCTTGACCCGAAACGTCACCCATTCCTTCTCTCCCGAGATGCTGCCCGACCTGTTGAGTTACTCCAGCACTTTGTGAATAGGGTCAGAAGTTGCTGATTACTGCCGGCAACCACTAAAAAACGGGTCATGTTGTGTGATTAACGTTAAGTCTACTTAATAGCGACTGATGAAACTATTTTACTCCAAAGATAATTCTAGGTGCCTCTTTCTCGACCTGAGCATGGAAAAGCCGTGCTTTTTTGAAAAGAAGCATTTTATGAGAGTTTAGATAGTGCAGACAGTCAGAATGGAATGGAAATATCAAAGACTCGAAGGCATTGGGGCGGCACGGTGGCGCAGCGGCAGAGTTGCTGCCTTACAGCGCCAGAGACCCGGGTTCGATCCTGACTACGGGTGCTTGTCTGTAGGGAGTTTGTACGTTCTCCCCGTGACCTGTGTAGATTTTCTTTGAGACCTTCGGTTTCCTCCTACACTCCAACGATTGTAGGTTAATTGGCTTTGGTATAAATATATATTGACCCTACTGTGGGTCGTTAGTCAGTGCGGACCCGGTGGGCCGAAGTGCCTTTTTTCCGAGCAGTATCTCTAAAACTAAAACTAACACATTGCTTTAAGGTAAGAGGGCAAAGTTTAAAGGAGATGTGTGGGGCAAGTTTTTTTACACAGAGGGTGTGCCACGGGTGGTGGTGGAGGCAGGCATGATAAAGGCATCGGATGGGCACATGGAAATGCAGGAATGGAGGGATATGGAGCACATGCAGGCAGAGGAGAGTTAGTCTTGGCATCATGTTCGGCACAGACATCGTGGGCAAAGGGGCCTGTCCCTGTGCTTAGTTTAGTTTAGAGGTACAGTGCAGAAACAGGCCCTTTGGCCCAAGGAATCCGTGCCGACCAGCGATCCCCACAAACTAACGCTGTCTAAGGGACGATTTTGTATACATTTATGCCAAGCCTATTAACCTACAAACCTGTACATCTTTGGAGGGTGAGGGGGAACCAGAGCTCCCGAGGAAAACCCACGCAGGTCACAGGGAGAGTGGACAGACTCCGTACAAGCACCCATAGTCGGGATCGATCCCGGGTCTCTTGCGCTGTAAGGCAGCAAACTCTACCGCTGCGCCACCTTTCTGTACTGCTCTATGGTCTAAAGTATACAAGAAAAGCCCTTTTTCTAGACATTTGTATGTCGAATGTCAGGCCACTGTGGGATTCGATGATGGATTTAGCCAATTACCCATTGTTCTATTCCTCTCAGTAGGATGGATCAATCCTACTTCAAAATCAATCACCAATATTCCCATGATTTTCCAACAGGTAACAGTTTACTACAGAATGGTAACCATTTTGATTGATTATTTCAGTTGTTTTTGTTGCTTTCTGTGTTGTGCTGCTTCCTAATGATCTGGTATATTTCAAGTAGAGCAGTAATTAAGGATGGCAGAACTAATCACAATCAATTAGTCTCTGTGTAATTTCCCTCAATAATCAATTGTTTAAACCACCAGCCAGAGTGAAAAGACAATCGATAATTTGCTCTTCTGTTGGTTTATAGCCTGATAATAATGTTTACGAGTCTCTTTATAAATCAAGGTAGAGATGACAAAAGAACCAACTAATGAAACAAGACATGATTAGATAGGTCAATATTAGGGTTGTCAAAAATTAGCATTGAGTTTATTTTGCTTCGCACTCTCACGAACAGCTTTCAAGATCTAAACAAAAATGATTAAATCCAAGAAAATCAATTTTATTCTCAGCATTTCATCCCGAATTCTCACCAAAGTCACGAATGATGGTCAATCATTGTTTCACTGGCTGTTTCTATTGTCACATCGCCTTAATCATTTTGCACTCCCATCTCTTATTGCAATGATGCCTTCCCTTCTTTTTAATGTTTCAGTTAAAATAAGAACACAAATGCCAAAGTGCTCTTGATCATAAGGTCATAAGAGATTGGAGCAGAATTAGGCCATTCGGCCCATCAAGTCTACTCCGCTATTCAATCATGGCTGATCTATCTCTCCCTCCGAACCCCATTCTCCTGCCTTCTCCCCATAACCCCTGACACCAGTACTAATCAAGAATCTATCTATCTCTGCCTTAAAAATATCCATTGATTTAGCCTCCACAGCCTTCTGTGGCAAAGAATTCCACATAAGTATAATCATCCATACTCTCTGCAGAATTTTAGTTTTATTTATTACTAGGCCATGTGGACCCACTGGGCCCAAATCTCTACTGCATTGGTGCAGCAACCTCTCCTCCCCTACTCCCTCCTGTCCTCTCCCCCCCACTCCCACCCCCCTCGCCTCTATCCCCCTCTCTGACCCCCTCCCTCCGCCCTCGCTCTTCCCCTTCCCCCCTACCCCTCCCTCCCCTCCCCACCTCCCGTCTCCCCTGTCTCCTCCCCTCTCCCCCTCCCCTCCTCTACCCCCACACCCCTCTCCCCACCCCCCCTCTACGCCCTCCCCTCCCCTCCCTCTTCCCCTCTCCCCACTCACCCACTCTATCCCACTCAACCCCCCTTATTCCTCCCTCTCCCCTCCCTTCTCCCTTCCCCCTCCCTCCACCTTCCCCTCCCTCCCCCTCTCCTCCCTCCCCCCCTCTCCTCCCTCCCCCTCTCTCCTCCCTCCTCCCCTCTCCTCCCTCCCCCTCCTCCTTCCCCCTCTCCTCCCTCCCCCCTCTCCTCCCTCCCCCCTCTCCCCCCTCTCCCCCCCTCCCCCTCCCCCACTACCCCCCATCCCCTCCGTCCCCCCCTCCCTCCCCCTCCTCTACTCCCCCCTCCCTCTCCCCCTTCCTCCCCCTCCATTCCACTCCCTCCCCTCCCTCCCCCTCTCCCTCCCCCCCACCCGGGGACGCAGCGGCCATCTTACGTAAGTACCAGATCAACGTGGCCCCAACTGCACATGCGCGTTTTTAAAATTTTTTAAATGTGAATAACTTTTAAAATATAACCCCGATTTGTATGAAACGTCATCCATCGCACTACAGGACAACGATGAGTAAGGTGGGCCTGAAATTGTTATGCTATCGTGTACCGTTTTAGCTGTAGTTCAGGAACAAACAAACAAACAGACAAGAGTTTTAATATATAGATTGACAGGTAAAGTGAGAAGCTTTTTGTTCCGTGCTATCCAGTCACATAAAAGGTGATTAAAATCAAGCCATCTATAGAGTACAGATGAAGGGAACAACATGTAATGCAAGTTAATGAGCGTCAGTGGTATTGCCACCAGTTATTGTCTCTGTTTGATTGATCCAAAACTCAATAGATATTTCATAAGGCAACTGTGCATTGCTTGCATTGAAGCGTTTCTGAGTGCACATATATAGACCAGACCCAGTAAGGCTGGTACACCTGCTTCCCTCCAGAATTTCAGATGGGGTATTTTATTCACAATCTTATAGCCAAATAAATATTTCACATTTCTTTGAATTTGATTTCCCAAGCAGCAATGGTGACATTTGAACTCCTCTCCAGATCAATAGTCCAAACTCCTGGATGTGTGTGGCATGGTGGTGCAGTGGCAGCAGCCTTACAGTCACAGAAACATAGAAAAAGAGGTGCGGGAGTAGGCCATTCGGCCCTTCGAGCCTGCACCGCCATTCAATATGATCAAGGCTGAGAAGGGTGAGGTGTTGCATTTTGGGACGTCGGACAAGGGCAGGACCTACACAGTAAATGGTAGGCCTCTGGGTAGTGTTGTGGAGCAGAGGGATCTTGGAGCACAAGTGCAAGATTCCTTGAAGGTTGAGTCGCAGATAGACAAGGTAGTCAAAAAGGCTTTTGGCACTTTGGTCTTCATCAGTCAGAGTATTGAGTATAGACGTTGGGAGGTCATGTTGCAGCTGTATAAGACATTGGTGAGACCGCATTTAGAATATTGTGTTCAGTGCTGGGCACCAGGTTATAGGAAAGATATTGTCAAGTTTGAAAGGGTTCAGAAAAGATTTAGGAGGATGTTGCCAGGACTAGAGGGTGTGAGCTGTCGGGAGAGGTTAAGTAAGTTGGGTCTCTATTCCATGGAGCGTAGGAGGATGAGGGGAGATCTTTTAGAGGTAAACAAAATCATGAGATGAATAGATCGGGTTGATGCACAGTCTTTTACCCAGAGTAGGGGAATCGAGAACCAGAGAACATAGGTTCAAGGTGAAGGGGAAAAAATTTGATAGGAATCCGAGGGGGTAACATTTTCACACGGAGGGTGGTGGGTTTATGGAACAAACTGCCAGAGGAGGTAGTTGAAGCTGGGACTATCTAATTGTTTAAGAAACAGTTGGACAGGTACATGGATAGGACAGGTTTGGAGGGTTATGGACCAAGCGCAGACAAGTGGGACTAGGGTAGCTGGGACATTATTGGCCGGTGTGGGCAAGTTGGGCCGAAGGGCCTGTTTCCACACTGTATCAATCTATGACTTTATGACGGTATCTACAATCAGTACCCAGTTCCAGCTTTTACCCCTATATCCCTTGATTCCTTTAGCCCTAAGTGCTAAATCTAACTCTCTCTTGAATACATCCATATAGATGTATGTATATGTATACATATATACATATATACATCCATATATAGAATACATCTATCAATGATTCTTGAATTCCACAGATTCACAACTCTCTAGGTGAAAAGGTTTTTCCTCATCTCAGTCCTAAATGGCCTACCCCTTATTCTTAAACTGTGACTCCTGGTTCCAGACTCCCCCAATATTGGAAGAAAAAAAATCCTGCATCTAGCCTGTCCAATCCTTTAAGAATTTTATATGTTTCTATAAGATCCCCGCTCAGACTTCTAAATTTCAGTGAATACAAGCCCAGTCGACCCATTCATTCATCCTGTGTTTGATCCTGACTACGGATGCTATCTGTATGGAGTTTGTACATTCTCCCTGTGACTGCATGGGTTTTTTTCCAGGGTGCTCCACTATCCTCTCACATTCCAAAGACGTGCAGGTTTGTAGGCTAATTGGCTTCTGTACTGTGTCTCTAGTGTATAAGTTAGAACTAGTGCAGGGTGATAGCTGGTTGGCACGGACTCGGTGGGCCGAAGGGTGAGTTTCCATGCCGTGTCTGTAAACTAAACTAAACTAGTCCACTAGTTTAGATTAGTTTAGAGATACAGCGGGGAAATGGGCCCTTCGGCCCACCGAGTCAATAGACAATAGACAATAGACAATAGACAATAGGTGCAGGAGGAGGCCATTCGGCCCTTCGAGCCAGCACCACCATTCAATGTGATCATGGCTGATCATTCTCAATCAGTACCCCGTTCCTGCCTTCTCCCCATACCCCCTGACTCCGCTATCCTTAAGAGCTCTATCTAGCTCTCTCTTGAATGCATTCAGAGAATTGGCCTCCACTGCCTTCTGAGGCAGAGAATTTCACAGATTCAACTGAGGGCGGCACGGTAGCGCAGCGGTAGAGTTGCTGCTTTACAGCGAATGCAGCGCCGGAGTCTCAGGTTCGATCCTGACTACGGGTGCTGCACTGTAAGGAGTTTGTACATTCTCCCCGTGACCTGCGTGGGTTTTCTCCGAGATCTTCGGTTTCCTCCCACACTCCAAAGACGTACAGGTATGTAGGTTAATTGGCTGGGTAAATGTAAAAATTGTCCCTAGTGGGTGTAGGAAAGTGTTAATGTACGGGGATCGCTGGGCGGCACGGACTTGGTGGGCCGAAAAGGCCTGTTTCCGGCTGTATATATATGATATGATGATATGACAACTCTCTGACTGAAAAAGTTTTTCCTCATCTCAGTTCTAACTGGCCTACCCCTTATTCTTAAACTGTCCGCACCAACCAACCAACCATCCCAGCACTCTAACACTAGTGACAATTTACAATTTGACCAAGCCAATTAACCTAAAAACCTACACCTTTTTGGAGTGAAGGAGGAAACCGGAGGACTGGAGAAAACCGAAGCAGATCAAGTGGAGAACGTACAAACTCCCTGCAGAAAACACCTGTAGTCAGGATTGAACTCGGGCCTCTTGTGCTATAAGGCAGCAACTCTACCACTGCACTACGTACTGCCCTGTTTAGCCAGTATGTCAAAGTTCTCTTCTTCCAATGCTATTGCTTAGAACCTTCAGAGCAGCTACTGACGAAGTCAAGTGCCTAGCAAACTGTTTGGGTATGTGCCTCTTTAGGAGACTGACCTCGGTGACATTGCCAATCCCACTGTTCACACATGAGAACATTTCCACCAACTTCCTTTGAAACGTAAACAGAGAGAAATTAGAAAATGCCGGTTTAGTTTAGTTTAGTTTAGTTTAGTTTAGTTTAGTTCAGAGATATGGTGCAGAAACAGGCCCTTTGGCCCACTGAGTCCGCACTGACCAGCGATCCTCACACACTATCACTATCGTACACACACTAGGGACAATTTACAATTTTTCCAAGCCAATTAGCCTACAAACCTGTTGGTCTTTGGAGCGTGGGAGGAAACTGGAGCACCCATGCAGGTTACGGGGAGAACGTACAAACACTGTACAGGCAGCACCCGTGGTCAGGATCAGCGTGTCTGGCGCTGTAAGGCAGCAACTCTACCGCTGCGCAAACGTGCCGCCCTTATGGTGGGTATCCACAAGATGTATGAAGGTTACAAGTAGCGTTACAAGTAGAGTTTTGCAAATACTAAATTCCAACTCAAGTACATTTGACAATGGGTTCAGAGACTTTTGCAGCTTCATTTGAGGCGACATTTGGTTAATTTATGTCAATCACTTGCAAGGAAAAGGTATTGAGGAGGTATAATCGAGGGAGCTTCACTACGCAGGTTGTACGGCACCCATTTTGTGTTGTGTAGCAGGCCACCCTGAGACAACCCACTGCCTTCACTAGCCAGCGGCCAGAGTTGGCTTTATTATCTCAGCAGGTGAGCTCCCAGCTCAGGCAAACGTCGCAATTTCAAAAGAACGCAACTGGGGAATTAATCCGGGCAGCCAGCCAGCGTAACAGATGGTAAAAGTGTTGCAAAGTACCTTGGAACATGCTTTTCCACTTCAGCGAAACACTCCATGGAGCAGCTCCCCTAACTCTGCGGAAGGAGATAGAACAGGTGGTTCCCTTTCTCATTTCTCGCTTTGTCGGTTGCCAATTGTAAACTACATGCGGAGGCAGTGCGACCAGGATCGGAGACCCAGGTAGACCAGAGCTCTAATGTGATGGCGAGCAACAAGGTGGGGCCCACAGCCTCAGCTCCTGGAAGAGTTTAATCAATCATCTCCGGAATCTCCCCATAAATGTGTTGAGGCGGCTGAAGCCTCCAGGCTGAATGAATCATCAAACAGAAGGATACAAAGTACTGGAGTAACTCAGTGGTATCACAACATGCTGGAGTAAATCAGCGGGTCAGGCAGCATCTCAGAAGAGAAGGAATGGGTGACGTTTCAGGTCGAGACACTTCTTCAGACTGATGTCGGGGGTGGGGGGGCGGGACAAAGAAAGGATCTAGGTGGAGACAGGAAGACAGTGGGAGAACTGGGAAGGGGAGGGGAAGAGAGGGACAGAAGAACTATCTAAAGTTAGACAATAGACAATAGACAATAGGTGCAGGAGTAGGCCATTCAGCCCTTCGAGCTAGCACCGCCATTCAATGCGATCATGGCTGATCACTCTCAATCAGTACCCCGTTCCTGCCTTCTCCCCATACCCCCTCACTCCGCTATCCTTAAGAGCTATATCCAGCTCTCTCTTGAAAGCATCTAACGAACTGGCCTCCACTGCCTTCTGAGGCAGAGAATTCCACACCTTCACCACTCTCTGACTGAAAAAGTTCTTCCTCATCTCAGTTCTAAATGGCCTACCCCTTATTCTTAAACTGTGGCCCCTTGTTCTGGACTCCCCCAACATTGGAAACATGTTTCCTGCCTCTAATGTGTCCAATCCCCTAATTATCTTATATGTTTCAATAAGATCCCCCCTCATCCTTCTAAATTCCAGTGTATACAAGCCTAATTGCTCCAGCCTTTCAACATACGACAGTCCCGCCATTCCGGGAATTAACCTAGTGAACCTACGCTGCACGCCCTCAGTTAGAGAAGTCAATGTTCATACTGCTGAGCGGTAAGCTGCCCAAAGCGAAATGTGAGGTGCTGTTCCTCCAATTTGCGGTGGGCCTCACTATGACAATGGAGGAGGCCCATGACAGAAAGGTCACACTGGGAATGGGAGGGGGGAGTTGAAGTGCTCAGCCACCGGGAGATCAGGTTGGTTAAGACGGATTGAGCAAAGGTGTTGAGCGAAACGATCGCCGAGCCTGCGTTTGGTCTCGCCGATGTAGAGAAGTTCCGATGTCCGGAATAACTCAGTGGGTCAGACAGCATATCTGGACTTATGTTTAGTTTAGCGATACAGCACGAAAACCGGCCCTTCAGCCTCCCCGAGTCTGCCCCCACCATCGATCCCGCACACTAACACTGTCCTACACACACTAGGGACAATTTACAATTTACATGTATACTAAGCCAATTAACCTACAAACCTGGTTGTACATCTTTGGAGTGCTAATGTGGGAGGAAGCCGGAGTCAACCCATGCAGTCACAGGGACAACGAGCTAACTCCACACAAACAGAGATTAGTGGAGGAAGTGCAGGTGAGAAGCTCTGTGTAGGTGGAAAGGCCTATGAAGTTAACTGTGCTATTCCAGTCACTGGGTGCAGAGTTAATAATAATGGCACCGTTGATTAAAAAAGACAATGCAACCTCAACATACAAGGTGAAGAAAACTCCCCAGTGGTGGGACTGTTTGGGAACAGCAAAGAGTTGTTTAACCCATCGTGCGACTACAGTCCCAACTCGCCTATTTCTCCAAGCTAATAGAAGTATATATATATAAATGTGAGAGGTGTAGATAAGGTAGACAGAACCTTTTTCCCAGGTGGAGATGCTGAAGCTTCGAGGGCATAGCTTTAGGGTCAGAAGGGCAACGTTTTACAGAGACGTGTGGGGCAAGTTGTTTTTTACGGAGTGGTGGATGCCTGGAACTCTGTTCCAGTGGGAGTGGTGGAAGCAGATGCAATCATGACACTTAGGAGGCTTTTAGATAGATAGGATGAGAGGAGATCTTATTGAAACGTATACGATTATTAAGGGTTTGGACTCGTTAGAGGCAGGAAACATGTTCCCAATGTTGGGGGAGTCCAGAACAAGGGGCCACAGTTTAAGAATAAGGGGTAGGCCATTTAGAACTGAGATGAGGAAAAACTTTTTCAGTCAGAGAGTTGTGAATCTGTGGAATTCTCTGCCTCAGAAGGCAGTGGAGGCCAATTCTCTCAATGCATTCAAGAGAGAGCTAGATAGAGCTCTTAAGGATAGCGGAGTCAGGGGGTATGGGGAGAAGGCAGGAACGGGGTACTGATTGAGAATGATCAGCCATGATCACATTGAATGGCGGTGCTGGCTCGAAGGGCCGAATGGCCTCCTCCTGCACCTATTGTCTATTGTCTATTGTCTAAACGTGCACATACAGGAAATGGAATGATATGGATCACATGCAAGCGTGGGTGATTAACTTGGTACCATGTTCGGTACAAACATTGTGGGTCAAAGAGCCTGTAGCTGTGTTGTACTGTTCAACGTTAATCGGTTTCTTGACTCTCTCTGTCCGCCTTGGGACTACTAACCAAAACATCACCCATTCCACCCATCCACAGATGCTGCCTGTCCCGCTGAGTTACTCCAGCACTTTGTGTCTATCTTCGGTGTAAACATGTATCTGCAGTTGCTGCCTACACGACTAACTTTAATATGCCTGCCCAACAAAAATATATTGGAGTCATGGTGGAATTTCCCATTTGACCCATAGCTTCAAGTTTTGTTGGACACGGACGTTGTGTGTCTTCTGTTGAAGATGCAGTTACTTCAGAGAACATATAAGGGTCTGAAAAAGGTTCTCGACCCGAAACGTCACCCATTCCTTCTCTCCTGAGATGCTGCCTGACCTGTTGAGTTACTCCAGCATTTTGTGAATAAATACTTCAGAGAACATATCTGTACGATAAATGTGCCATTGCTAAATCAAGGTGGCAGCATAAATGCGCCATGCTGAACACATATTAATGAATCCCAAATGCTATAAATGCCCCCAGGTTGTTGATGAGCTCTGATGATGGTCATTAGCTGCCGTAATGGCAAGGGCTGCAGTAATCACTTATGAGAGATGTTGGATGTAGAGACACTTCTCCATTTCCAGATCAGCAATGATCTCAGTCAAGGACACTCCAGGCACAGCTGGAAGGCAACTCCTGAAACTTCACCGTTTAACATTGACTCCTTCCAAGGATATCTGAATGCTTATTGTAAACAAAAAGGAATCGGGATACACTCCATCATAATATTGACAGAACTGCCATGTATATTGATACTGCTCTACAAACCGTATATAATATATAGGCTTAATATGTTGCGATTTCTGAAACAGAATTTTTAGTCCATTTATGTTCAAAGAGGCTGTGTCCTTTACAAAATGGATGGAGAATAACCTGGTTCAGAATAAGACGTTAGTTCTTTAGTGTTAGTTTTAGCGATACGGCGCGGAAACAGGCCCTTCCGCCCTCCGAGTCCGCACCAACTAGCGATCCCCGCAAATTAGCACTATCCTACACACAATAGGGACTATTTATACATTTACCAAGCCAATTTACTTACAAACCTGTGCGTCTTTGGAGTGTGGGAGGAAACCGAAGGTCTCGGAGAAAACCCACGCAGGTCACGGGGAGAACGTACAGACTTCGAACAGACAGCACCCGTAGTCGGGATCGAATCCGGGTTTTCCATGCATGCGCTGTAAGGCAGCAACTCTACCGCTGCGCCACTGCGCCACACTTGTAGTTGAAGTTCCACTCCAGAGCCTTGAGCACAACGAAGAAAATAGACACAAAATGCTGGAGTAACTCAGCAGGCAGGCAGCTTCTCTGGAGAGAAGGAATCGGTGACGTTTCGGGTCGAGACCCTTCATTCATCCGACTGAGGACAACATAAAAGCTTGATGCTGCAGTAACTTAGCGGGACATGCAGCATGTGACGTTTCGGGTCGAGTCCCTTCTTGACTTCAGACAACAGCCGGTTGAAGGGTCTCGACCCGAAACGTCACCCATTCCTTCTCTCCAGAAATGCTGCCTGTCCCGCTGAGTTACTCCAACATTTTGTGTCTGCCTTCGATTTAAACGTAGCATCTGCAGTTCCTTCCTACACATGTAGGTTGATGCTCCACAGTGGGACCAAGGGAATGTTGCTCATTTAGAGGAGTCATCTATTGCATGCAAAGATGAGATGGATTTAACAAACTACTCTGTATTCCGTGAGGAAATTGAGAGGAGATCTGATTTTTTTTAAATGCACACTTCCTTGCTTTTTACACCTTGATGATTTTGTTTCACTGGTTCAATGGTACGTTATTATCACGTGTACCTAAGTACAGTAAAGTTCTGTTTTTTCGCATACAGTCCAGTGACAATCCTACACGGGAAGGGTGGACTTCTGATTTCTTCGGACTGTTCTGAGAACCCCCTTGGAAACCGCAGGGTCACATTGTACGTTTTCCAGTTGCTCAATGGATGCATGTTGCTCTGCAACGATCTGGAAAATTGTCTTCTTCTTTTCAAATCTTTTAATTAAATTTCAACAAAAAAAAGCATAACAGTGATATTGATACATAGGGATCAGGATTACATTAACAACAAATGTAGCCTTAATATAAATCCAGTTTCAAAATACATATAGGGTATAGATCTCCCAGTCTCTATGTAATTATAGATAAAAGGTTAAAAGAGAACTTATTTTTAAAAAGATAAAAATGAAAAAAAAATTTAAAAAAATTTTTTTTACCCCCCTAAACTAAAATAAGCAAACAAACAAAAAAACCCCAAAACAAAACAGAATCTGGGCTGCAAAAAAAAATAAAATATGTCAACAGTTTAGACCCCTGTTTGTCATTAAATCTGTTCCACCAAATAAAGGTAAAAAATAAAGGTTTTCCAGTTGCTCAATGGATGCATGTTGCTCTGCAACGATCTGGATAATTGTCCTGCAAATCTCCGAACCCATCCTGTTGGCTCACGCCCACGTTTGCAGCGTGAGGCCCCAGTTGAACAACGTGAGGAGCATCTGAGCAGGGACGAGGGATGAGATCAACTGGCTTGAGCCACAGGTTCATCTCCACACTGCTATCGGTGCGCAGATATCATATGAAGGTAGATTAAGCTTCAGCTGTGACACCACACATTCTCCAAGAATCTGCTGTCGTCTGGGAACTTTTGTTTATAGCTCCCAGGGCCATATTAAAATCCAGTTGAGAGAGTGCCCAGTTATATATTTTTTCGGCATTGATACAATTTGACGGAAAATAGTAATCCTTTTGAAAAGCTAATGTTTAATTGATGGTGTCATCACAGAACTCACACTACAAGGCAAAGCCAAAAACCTTTTTAATTTTAACTGAGGCTCCATTGCCAGTGAAGGCTCCTATGATGTACAATAGTGATACATACAATCAGCATGCAGATCAGCCTTAGCTCTTTGTAGCCTTAGATCTAATGTATGTGTGTTGCAATTAGATTATTGTATGAGCACTGCTCATACCTGGTAATACTCTGATGCATATCTGATTATGGCGAGACTGATAAGAGGTGGTGGTTGAGAGAACAGTTGGGGACTAAGTATTAGTGAGGCACCAGAAAGGTTTAGCTTGGAGATACAGCACAGAAACAGGCCTTTCGGCCCACCGAGTCTGCACTGACCAGCGATCCCCGCACACTACCACTATCCTACACACACGAGGGACAATTTACATTTATACCAAGCCAATGAACCTACCAACCTGTACGTCTTTGGAGTGTGGGAGGTCACCGAAGATCTCGGAGAAAACCCACGCAGGTCGTGGGGAGAATGTACAAACTCCTCACAGACAAGCGCCCGTAGTCAGGATCGAACCCGGGTCTCTGGCGCTGTAAGGCAGCAACTGTACCTCTGCACAGGAGGTGTCAATGGACAATAGCCCCTGTGGGGATGTTGGGCGAGGAGGAGCTTTTTGACCATTTTATCACTGGAGGTACTAAATAATTGATGAGGTCTCTGTGATTAAGCACTGCCTGGGTAGAATTACAGGAAGATAGGCACAAAATGCTGGAGTAACTGAGCTGGACAGGCAGCATCTCTGGAGAAAAGGAATGGGTGACGTTTCGTGTCGAGACCCTTCTTCAGACTGATGTCAGGGGAGTGGGCCGGACAGAGATAAAATGTGGTCGGAAACAGTAACACTGGTTGGAGAACTGGGAAGGGGGAGGGGATGGAGAGAGAGGGAAAGCAAGGGCTACTTGAAGTTAGAGAAGTCAATGTTCATACCGCTATCCAAGCGAAATATGAGGTGCTGTTTCTCCACTTTGTGCTGGGCCTCACTCTGACAATAGAGTAGGCCCAGGACAGAATGGTCAGTGTAGGAATGGGAGGGGGAATTAAAGTGCTGAGCAACCGGAAGATCAGGTAGATTTTGGTGGACTGAGCGGAGGTGTTCAGCGAAACGATCGCCGAGCCTGGGCACGGTCTCGTCGATGTACAGGAGTCCCCACCTGGAACAGCGGTTACAGTAGATGATGTTGGAGGGGAGGCAAGTGAACCTCTGCCTCACCTGCCTGAAAGGACTGCTGGGGTCCTTGGACGGACTCGAGGCCGGAGGTATAAGGACACGTGTTGCATCTCCTGCGGCTGCAGAGGAAAGTACCTGGGGAGTGGGTGGGTGGGTGGTTTGGGCGGGAAGGGACGAGTTGGCCAGGAAATTGCGGAAGGCGGAAAGGGGTAGAGATGGGAAGATGTGGCTAGTAGTGGGATCCCGTTGGAGGTGGTGAAAATGTCGGAGGATTATTATAGGAGACGTATGGAAGCAGCCTCTTTTGTTTATTTGATCTGGAGATGGGGCATGGCTAGTAAATCCAACTACTGTTGGGATGTTGCTCATTGCTCATTGCAACTGAGTAGTTTCCAGGCCATCATGTAGAGAGAGCTGACCACTTTGATGGGTCTCGAATCTCATATAGTCTAGTCTGGCTGTGGACAGCAGACTTTCTCTTCCTTAAAGGACGTAAGAGAACACAAGAGGTTTTGTACGCAAATCCAGTGGCTTCGTGATCATCATTATTGATTTAGTTCCAAATGTAATTAATTAGCCGAAAATTAAATTGCCCAGGCATCCTCGATGGGATTTGAACCTGTGTCCGGATCTGTAGATCAAGGGTTTCGTCACAGTAACAATCACATCCACCAAGTCCAGGCCAACTGAAAGACAAACCACAGTGAGTGACATAGATGGCTGTGGAGGCCAAGACATTGGGTTCTTAGATAGCAGAGATCTGCCTTAGA
Organism: Rhinoraja longicauda; assembly: GCF_053455715.1. Taxonomy (NCBI): domain Eukaryota; kingdom Metazoa; phylum Chordata; class Chondrichthyes; order Rajiformes; family Arhynchobatidae; genus Rhinoraja; species Rhinoraja longicauda. The sequence continues at coordinate 11,843,778 of NC_135959.1, read as the reverse complement.
TAGCAGAGATAGGCTCTTGATTAGGAAGGGGGTTACGGGAAGAAGGCAGGAGAATGGGGTTGAGAGGGAAAAATAGATTAGCCATCATTGAAAGGAGGAGTAGACTTGATGGACAGAATGGATTAATTCTGCTCCTATTATCTGATGGACATATACAAGCATGAAATGAAATACAATCCAGTGTCAAAATCAAAAGATGATTCTCCCCAGGAGAAGCTGCTGGGCAAAATGCAACGTCTGCCTGTGAACCCTCCTTGACACCATGATGCAATAGAATCTCTTGCCCAGAGTCGGGGAACTGAAGACCAGAGGACATAGGTTCAAGGTGAAGGAGAAAAGATCTCATAGGAATCTGAGGGGTAACTTTTTCACACAAAGGGTGGTTGGTGTAGGGAACAAGCTGTCAGAGGAGGCGGTTGAGGCTGGGACTATCCCAACATTTAAGAAATAGTTAGACAAGTACGTGGGTAGGACAATTTTGGAGGAAAATGGATCAAACGCAGGCAGGCGGGACTAGTGTAGCTGGGACAAGTTGGGTGGTGTGGGCCGAAGGGCCTGTTTCCACTCTGTATCACTCTATGTCTCTACGACTCTAAAAGCCATCCTTGATTCTGGAGCAAATGCCCTGTATCTGTTCTGGATGGTACGTAATCAAAGCTACAGACTTCCCTTAGCAAGTTACCTCTTATTTGGGTAATAAAAGTATAAGAGGATGGAGTTTGGCTTCCAAATGTTTTTGCTATGTTGCATTCCAATACCTCTTTAGCTCCCTCCCTCCTAACTTATGGCTTACATTCTCCACATTAATTATAATTTGTATTTTACAACTCAAGTCAAGTCAGCATTATTATTATCATATGCACAAGTATAGTGTGGTACAGATATAATAGGGATCTGGCTTGCGGGTACATCAAAAGCACAAAGACTCAGACGACATTCAAAAGCATGAGTTATACATAAATTGTACATAAATTATGCATAGATTCTGGACGGTAGAGAAACAAAAAAGATATTGCAAAAAACAAGGCATGAATGCACAACGCAACTTAGAAGAAAACAAGTCCATGTCAGAGCAAGAGGTGGTCCATAATGTTCTTTTGCTACGGTAGGATTAGAGTCATTCAGGTCGGTTCTAGGAACTTGTAGTTGTAGGAAAGTAGCTGTTTAGTTTAGATTAGAGATACAGCGCGGAAACAGGCCCTTTGGCCCACCGAGTGCGCGCCGACCAGCGATCCCCGCATATTAACACTAATTAACACATAAAACACAAGGGGTCATGGGGAGAATGTACTAATTCTGTACAGACAGCACCCATAGTCGGCATCGAACCTGGGTCTCCGGCGCTGCAAGGGCTGTAAGGCAGCAACTCCACTGTTGCTTCACGGTGGCCTGTTCCTGAACCTAGTGGTGTGGAACTTCTGGCTTCTGCACATCCAACCCAATAGGTCAAAGAGACTTACCCAGATGGTGAAGATCGATGATGATAGATGCTGCCATGTTGAAGCTACATCTCATATTCTACAAACCAAGCCATTCCCGTTACAATCCAATGAAGGTCCATACCCCTATTGTTTAGTTTAGTTTAATGTCATGCATACCGAGGTACAGTGAAAAGATGTGTTATCTAGTCAGCGGAAATACAATACATGATTAAAATCGAGCCATTTTCAGTGTATAGATACATAATAATGCATTTTATTTATATACATGATAAAGGAATAACGTTTAGTGCAAGGTAAAGCCAGTAAAGTCCGATCAAAGTTGGTCTGAGGGTCCCCATGAGGTAGATACTATATTGTATAATCTTGGTTCACACATCTCTCCTAGGTTCCTGCCAATTTCCCACTAAAGTGAAAGCAGGAATCCTGTGAAATTCCACTTCAAGATTTTCCAGGAAAACAAAAGAAATATAAGATTTGGGGAATATTTCCAAAAGAAAATAACTAGTTCGAAGCATGGAATATAGCAGCAGCAGTTGACAATGGTCAATGTGTTGGATAAACATCCTGTAAGCTACAAGTTCTCCTTTGGTGAGATTCTGCTGGGTCTCTGCTCAGAGGCAGCATCTTGTGTAGTGAGCAGTGATATGCCAAGAATATCAGAGCACAGATATTTACAGCGGTGCAGTGGAACAGTGGTAGAGTTGCAGCCTGACAGCACCCGGAGAAAACCCACGCGGTCATGGGGAGAATGTACAAACTCCGTACAGACAGCGCCCGTAGTCGGGATCGAACCCGTGTCTCTGGCGCTGTGAGGCAGCGAGTCTACCTCTGCTCCAACGTGCCTCCTTGATTGTTGCCTCTGAGTTTAAACGATAACCTAGGTCAGCCAGGGTGGAATCAGCACTCCAGCTATCAGACTCATGGCACTCTGAAAGAGCCATATTTTCAGCTACGCTCCTTAACAGAAAACATACAGTTGTAATCAAAGTCAGTTTGGTAAATTTGTAATAGGAGGGGAAAGCTGTTAATGGGATGGCCGTCCTCAATTAAATTATAACCAGGACAGCAACATACGGCCTTGCCAACTGGACTTCTCTCTGCCAACTGCACAGATGGTTTGCTGTGCTGCGTTCAGGGTTTGCATAGACTGTTCAAACTTTGGTATTACTTGAGAAATAGTCACAGCTGAGGCACATCCCATCAGCTTCCAAAGGGAATGATCCCCAGGCATCTGCTGGTATCCGGCATGGCCTTTACATTGGAACGTCCTCTTTAATTAATAGTTAGCTACTGAAGTCCGTGCTCTTAACATAGAAACATAGAAAGTGGGTGCAGGAGTAGGCCATTTGGCCCCTTGAGCCAGCACCACCATTCAAGATGATCGTGGCTGATCATCCAGAATCAGCACCCTGTTCCTGCTTTCTCCCCATATCGCTTGATTCCGTGAACCCTAAGAGCTAAATCTAACTCTCTCATTCAGAAGGGAAGTCAGTCCCTGGAGAATAAAGTCAACCTCAGACCTGACCTTTTTAAAAAAAAATTTTTTTTTAATCAAAAATATTTATTCAAATATTAAAATAATATATACAATACAATAAAACTAAAACAGAACCCACCACCAGAATACTATACAAACAAATATACCAATTGAAACTATTATACAATTATATTACAATCCCCATCCAGGATACATCCAATCTCCCGCGGTGCCCAGCGGTCTCGGAAATCCTCCAGGGTGCCCGTGGACAGCGCGTAGCCCCTCTCCAGCACAACCCGGGCGCGGATGTAACCCCGGAAAAGGGGTAGGCAGCTGGCTCGGGCAGAGCCCTCTTCCGCCTGGCGCCGTGAGTCACGGATGGCCAGCTTGGCCAGGCCCAGGAGCAACCCAACAAGGACATCTTCGGCCCTACCCTCTCCCCTACGCACAGGGTGTCCAAAGATGAGGATGGTGGGTGAAAAGTGTAGCCAAAAAGCAAGGAGCAGCCCCTTTAAAGATTGGAACAGGGGCTCAGACCTGACCTTGGCAGGGTTGCCGTCAAATTAATTTAGACTTTACTTGAGATTTTAGAGATACAGTGCGGAAACAGGCCCTTCGGCCCACCGGGTCCACGCCGACCACTGATCACCCCGCACACGAATACACTAGTTCTATCCTAATCCAACCAAGACCTCAACGATGGAACAGGCTGACTTCAGTTGAGCATCACAACGGCTGGGAAGGCGGATGAAGGCTGCAGTAGAAAAGAGCCCCCGGTCATCTTGGATTCCATGCCACTGGATCCTGACCCAGATCTGTCAAAGACCAAAGACCTGTTTGTGCACCAGTCTCCCCACGTTAAGTAAAGTCACGCACAGGCGTCCTACAGAGAGGACAATCATACTTGCTTCGAGTGACCGCCGATGATGATGATGATGAGTTCTATCCTACACACTAGGGGCAATTTACAGAAGATGGGCAATAATTGTTCATTAACAATTTAGTTGCGCCCCTTACAAATTTACCAAACTGACTTTGATTACAACTGTATGCTTTCTGTTAAGGAGGGTAACAATTGTTAATGAACAATATTTTCCTGCACGACGCTCTGGGTCTCTTCTACTCCCAAGTCTTAAGAAGTCTAAACCCTGATAGGCATTCCACCAAACTCTGACATATCCATCATGAAACCTTCCTCAAGGCAAGCCTACATTGAAGAAGTTTGCCTCCTCTCTCTGGCAGGAGTTGGATGAGAGCCTTCCCTCGCTGCTCCCCCTCTGTGATTCCTTCCGATCCACCTGCCACTCGCCAGACTTTGTCCCGCCCCCACTTCCCTTCCAGCTTTGTCCCTCCCCCACCACCACAATCAGTCCGAAGAAGGGTACTGATCCGAAACGTCACCATTGCCGAGGGTGGTGGTGGTGGCAGATACCATAGTGGCGTTTAAGAGGCTTTTGGATAGGCACCTGTGAGTGCAGGGAAGAGAGGGGTATGGACCATATATGTCCATATATGGGCATATATGGTATGGACAATATAGACCAAGCATTCTGGGCCAAAAGGCCCCGTTCCTGCGCTGTACTGTTCTATGTTCTGTGCTAAAGATAGTCATCTCAAGGGAGGACTTGTTTCAACTTCCTATTTTGTGGGCCGAAGGGCCTGTTCCTGTGCTGTACTGTTCTATGTTCTGTTTTCTTTCCATGCTCTCCAGAGATGTTCTGGATGTAGTACAGTTGAAATAAAGTTAAGCTATCCTACAAATAAAACAAGATAGATACAAAATTGCAGAGTAACTCAACGGGTCAGGCAGCATCTGTGGAGAAAAGGAATAGGTGGCATTTCGCGACGACATCCTTCATCAGACCTCTCCCTGCACTACAAATGAAGCAAATGGGTTTAACGGTCTATAAAATACCAACAATCCCACCCAGAGAAGATTCCTTTGTAAGCATCATCAGGGCAGTTTATTGGGCAATGTGTTATGATCCTGGCTCCATTATTAACCTCATGAATGAACGATTTGGAAAAACTGTCCCCAGCTTTATCGCTTCAGTGATTTATTATTGTCATGTGGTAACGAGATACAATGGAAAAACTTTGTTTTTAGTAGTTTAGTTTAGAGATACACGGCGGAGAAAGGCCCTTCGGTCCACCGGGTCCGCGCCAATCAGCGATCCCTGCACATTAACACTATCCTACACACACTAGGGACAATTTTCATATTTACCATGCCAGTTAACTTACATACCTGAACGTGTTTGGAGTGTGGGAGGAAACCGAAGATCTCGGAGGAAACCGACACAGGTCACGGGGAGAACGTACAAACTCCGTACAGACGGCGCCCGTAGAAGGGATCGAACCCTGGTCTCCGGCGCTGCATTCGCTACTCTACAGCTGTGCCTTTGGCAGGCCATCCAGATAAATCATGCCATACGTAAATACCATCAAATCATACACAAGTCCAACAGGCGGTACAGAAAGAGAAAGGAAACAAAGTGCAGAAAATAGCGTCACAGAGAAAGTGCAGATTTTTTAAAAGTACAAGGGCGGCAACAAGGTAGATTGGGAGTCGGGGACTACATGCTTAGCCAGATAGCCTGATAACAATGGGGAAGAAGCTGTCCTCGAGTGCGGTGGACTAAAAAGAAACACATGGTGCTGGAGTAACTCGGTGGGTCAGGCAGCACCTCAAGAGAACATGGATAGGTGAGGTTTTTGGGTCGGGACCTTTCTTCAGACTGACTCCAGGCATACCTTGAGGAGATTTTGCAGCAGAGGAACTGCAGATGCTGTTTTACAACAACAAAAAAGACACAAAGTGCTGGAGCAACTCAACGGGTCAAACAGCATCCATGGAGTACATGGATAGGGGATGTTTTGGGTCGTGACCCTTCCTTGAGTCCGGTGGTACGTGCTTTCAGGTTTTTTGATCTACTGCTCAATGGAAGACAGAATGACTGGGGTGTGTCAGTGTGTATAGAGGCTATGGAGTCAGGGGGTGGGGGCTGGGGGGGTGAGAGTGGGTTGCCTGATAGACTGGGTTAGGGCTGCATTCACAAACCCTCTTGCAACTTCTTGTGGTCTTGGGCAGAGCATTTGCCAAGCCCTGCTTTCCGATACGAATCTTTCTGGTGCAACTGAGGGAAGTTGGGAAGAGCAAGAATTGTAGCATAGATAACATCAGAGCCATCTCCTCGTGTACATATCCTGAACAAAGTGAGCAGCTCGCCAAATGGCCAGAGGTGCAAAAACGGCTGCCAATTCATTATCTCCTCTCTCCCCACCATCACACACAATCCTAACAATCCCGCTGAGTTTGAAATGAGGCGGAAAATGCTGGGAATGTTCGGCAGGACAGACATTGATCCCAATTACATCCATTGTACAGCCTAAGCAGCACTTACTGAATGAATAACAAACGCAGAAAATGTTTGAAATACTCTTCCATACAGGCTGTGGAGAGAGAAAAAGGCAGCTGGTGTTTCAAAACGATCTTCGCTGAGGGATTAGGTTTATCATTGGCATGTGTACCGAGGTACAGTAAAAAAGCTTTGTTATGCATGCTATCCAGTCAGTTCAGACAATACCATACTCAATTACAATCAGGTCAAACTCAAGTACAATATATAAAGCAAAGCGCAAGACACAGAATGCAGAATTTAGTTCTCAGCATTGCAGAGCATCAGTTCCATAGACAAAGTCCTATACCCATAATGGGATAGGCATGAATCAGACAGCACCCTAGCTAAAGGAAGGACTATTAAGACACATTGTATTGGGAGGGGAAATGCTTGGAGTGCAGGAGAATGAGGGATGATCTTACAGAAATGTATAAAATCATGAGAGGAATGGATCGGGTAGATGCACAGAGTAGGAGAATCGAGGACTAGAGGACATAGGTTTAAGTTGAAGGGGAAAAGATTTAATAGGAATCTGAGGGGTAACTTTTTCACACAAAGGCTGGTGTGTGTATGGAACGAGCTGCCAGAGGAAGTAATTGAGGCAGGGACTGAAATGTTTAAGAAACAGTTAGACAGGTCCGTGGATAGGTCAGGTTTGGAGGGATATGGGCCAAACACAGGCAGGTGGGATTAGTGTATGTAGCTGGGACATGTTGGCCGGTGTGGGCAAGTTGGGCCAATGGGCCTGTTTCCGTGCTGTACCACTCACTCTATGCTGTTCACGAGTCTGGTGGTGTGCGCTTTCAAGCTTTTATACCTTCTATTGGACAGAAGCACGGAGATAGACTGGGATGGAGCGTCAGATTATGGTGGTTGCTATCCCGAGGTGGCGTGAAGGGTAGATGGAGTTGATGGTGAAGAGTCTGGTCTGTGCGATGGACTGGGCCACATGTACGAATATTTGTCATTTCCTGCGGTCTTGGGCAGAGCTATTCACAAACCAAGCTGTGATGTAACCCGACATATGGTTTCCATGGTGCATCTGTAACTTATGTTGGAATTAAGAATTCTTAAACAGCTTTATAATGCAAAAAAAGAGATGATAGGATGGAAGGAGAATAATAAGTTCCAAAAGAATTGATGCAAGACAAAAAGAGGATGCAAATGAGACAATGCATAGAGTGACACAGTGTGGAAACAGGCCCTTTGGCCCAACGTATACACACCGACCAACATGTTCCATCTACGCTGGTCTCACCTGCCTGCACTTGCCCCATATCCCTTTAAACCTATCCTATCCATGTACCTGTCTAAATGTAGTAGGTCTACTCAATAACCAAAGTCTGCAGTCTCTTTTTGCTCTGATTTATTTTCACCCACCTGTTTAGACCGTCATGCTGTATCCGTATTGTTTTGATGTGGTTACGCTTCATTCTTAATTGTTAACTGTATGTTTGTGATGTCATTTGTGAGTCGGAGCACCAAGGCACATTCCTTGTATATGCACATACTTGGCCAATAAACTTATTCATTCATTCATTCATGTTTCTTAAATGTTGCAATGGTACCTGCCTCAACTACCTCCTCTGGCTGCTCATTCCATCCACCAACCAGTTCAGTCCAGTTTACTTTATTGTCACGTGTACCGAGGTGCAGTGAAAAGCTTTTGTTGCGTGCGATCCAGTCAGCGGAAAGACAAAACATGATTACAATCGAGCCATTCACAGTGGATTGATCACAACTTTGTGTAAAAAAAGGTTCCTATTAAATCTTTCCCTCCTCACTTTAGACTGTGGGGCCAAAAGATGTGTATCATTAGATGTAAATATTTATTGCTTCAGATCATTCTTTTTTTTTCTTCTTTTTTTCTTCTTTTTTTTTCAAGATAACAATGATTTTTTTGATTTTAAAAAAAAAATTATTTTTATTTTTAAAATATTTTATTTTTGAAAAGCATATGTACAGATAGAAATAAAAGACAAATTTGTTACAAAGTTCTTACATAGCTTCAATTTTTAAATTTTTAAAGAGAGAAAATAAAAAATAAAGAAGGAAGAAAAAAAAAAACTATAAACTATTGGGATCATTCTTAATCTGGACTCTGTTCGTCAAGGTCTTGGATCTACTGTCATCTTGCAAGCAATGGCCAGGCCTCGAGGTGACGTTAGTAGCCCCTTCTCCCAGCTCCACACTACCAGGGATAAACTCCGTCAAAGCCCCATGTGTTATTTATAAATATCTCTGATATTCAGGGACATCTAAAAACCATTCAAATTAATTGAAGTAATTAAAAAAAGTAATGTTCAGTATATTTAAAATGTTAAAATGTTTATTTAAAACTGATTAGCGAGCAATTAAATATAGATATACATGGTGAGGTAAACAAAATATCTTGGCTAAACTTTCCCATAATGAAGGTTCTGACCTGGTTTAAATGAATGGGACTGTGTGCAATGCACCAGTCTGTTTCTGGCATATACTTGTTTGGAACATCTGCCTCCTTGGGTCAGTAAGTTCAGTGGGAGGTCCAAGGGTGGAACCACATAGAACATAGACAGGTACATGGATAGGACAGTTTTGGCGAGATATGGACCAAATGTTGGACATGTTAGAGGCAGGAAACATGTTCCCAATGTTGGGGGAGTCCAGAACAAGGGGCCACAGTTTAAGAATAAAGGGTAGGCCATTTAAAACTGAGATGAGGAAAAACCTTTTTCAGTCAGAGAGTTGTGAATCTGTGGAATTCTCTGCCTCAGAAGGCAGTGGAGGCCAATTCTCTGAATGCATTCAAGAGAGAGCTAGATAGAGCTCTTAAGGATAGCGGAGTCAGGGGGTATGGGGAGAAGGCAGGAACAGGGTACTGATTGAGAATGATCAGCCATGATCACATTGAATGGTGGTGCTGGCTCAAAGGGCCGAATGGCCTCCTCCTGCACCTATTGTCTATTGTCTATAATGTGGGCAGGTGAGACCAGTGTTGCTGGGACATGTGGGCCAGTGCGGAGAAGTTGGGCCGAAGGGCCTGTTTCCACACCGTATGACTCTATGACTCTGCAGACAAATGCAGCACAGGAGCAAGTCCTTCGGCCCACAATGTCTGTGCTGAATATGATGCCAAGATAAACTAATCTCATTTTAGTTTAGTTTAGTTCAGTTTAGTTTAGAAATGCAACGTGGAAACAGGTGCGTTGCCGCCCCGAGCCCGCGCTGACCCAGCGATCCGCGCACACTAATACTATCCTATACACGAGGGACAATTTACAATTTTTACCGAACCCAATTAACCTACAAACATGTACGTCTTAGGAGTGTGGAAGGAAACCGGAGCGCCCGGAGAAAACCCATGAGGTCACAAGGAGAACGTACAAACTCCGTGCAGACAGCACCCGGGGTCAGAATCGCACCAGGGTCTCTAGTGCTGTAAAGCAGCAACTCTAGCGCTGGGACTCTGCACTGCCCATCCGCCTGCAAATGATACATTTCCCTCCAATCCCTGCATGCCCAGTGCCTATCTAACAGCTAATCTAAAATGGCACTGGCAAAATCTAAAATGGCACTATCAAATATGCCTCAAGCATATTCCACCCCCTTGCGAGGAAACGATACCCACATCTCCTTTAAATTTGTCCCTCTCACCTCAAAGCTATGCCCTCGAAGATCATAATTGATAGGAGTAGAATCAGGCCATTTGGCCCATCAAGTCCACTCCGCCATTCAATCATGGCTGATCTATCTCTCCCTCCTAACCCCATTCTCCTGCTTCCTCCCCATAGCCGCTGACACCCATACTTTCTCTCTCTCTCACACACATCCACACACACACATCTCTATTCTTTGATATTTCCTCCCAGGCTTTGAAGATTCTGAATGTTGAGCCCACACATCTCCTAATTTTATGTACTTCAATCAGGTCTCCCCCCTCCACCTCCGGCATTCCAGAGAGAACAATCCAAGACTCTTCGGCCTCTCTTTATCGCTAATGCCGTCTATGCGAGCAAATTAGATATAGTTGTATAGGGCACCGGTAAGACCACACCTGGGGTATTGTGTACAGTTTTGGTCTCCTAATTTGAGGAAGGACACCCTTGAAATTGAGGCAGTGCAGCGTAGGTTCACGAGATTGATCCCTGGGATGGCGAGTCTGATATATGAGGAAAGATTGAAAAGACTAGGCTTAGTAATCACTGGAGTTTAGAAGGATGAGAGGGGATATTTTAGAGACGTATAAAATTATAAAAGGACTGGACAAGCTAGATGCAGGAAAACTGTTCCCGGTGTTGGGGGAGTCCAGAACCAGGGGCCACATTCTTAGAATAAAGGGGAGGCCATTTAAAACTGAGGAGAGAATGAACTTTTTCACCCAGAGAGTTGTGAATTTGTGGAATTCTCTGCCACAGAGGGCAGTGGAGGCCAAATCACTGGATGAATTTAAGAGGGAGTTAGATGTGGCCCTTATGGCTAAAGGGATCAGGGGGTATGGAGAGAAGGCAGGTACGGGATACTGAGTTGGATGATCAGCCATGATCATATTGAATGGCGGTGCAGGCTCGAAGGGCCGAATTGCCTACTCCTGCACCTATTTTCTATGTTTCTGTTTCTAAATCACTGGATGAATTTAAGAGAGAGTTAGATAGAGCTCTGGGGGCTAGTGGAATCAAGTGATGTGGGGAGAAGCTGGGCACAGGTTACTGATTGTGAATGATCAGCCATGATCACAATGAATGGCAGTGCTGGCTCAAAGGGCCGAATGGCCTCCACCTGCACCTATTTTCTATGTCTCTAAATATCAGCAAGATGTTTGATGAGCTGATACTTGGCCTCCAGTGCATTCTGAACTCCTGCACAGCAGTGCACAGATACGGACATGCAAAGCACACTGCTGCATGGCTAGAGATTCTCTGCAGAACGGCCAGTTCACTCTCGATACCCCTTCCAACTCGGTGATAAGCCCTGAAGTCGATGATGTGCCTGATCAAGTAAAGAAATGTTGCTGCTTGTCTTCATAGAGTCACGCAGTGTGGAAACAGCCCCTTCGGTCCAACTTGCCAACACTGACCAACATGTCCCTTCTACACTAATCCCACCTACCTGCGTTTGCACCATATCCCTCTAAACATGTCCTATCCATGTACCTGTCTATGTATTTCTTAAATGTTGCGATAGTCCCTGCCTCAACTACCTCCACCAGTAACTTGTTTCATACACCTAACACTCTTTGTGTGAAAACGTTACCCCCTCAGATTCTTATGAAACCTTTCCACCGTCACCTTAAACCTATGTTAAGCTTCATTGGAATAGTATAGGAGGCCAAGACCACGAGGTTAAGGTAGGAATAGGATAGAGGATTAAAGTGGCAGGTGACCTGATGCCAGGCATATGTCGATACTAGGAACTGCAGAGGCTGAAATCTTGCAGGGAGCAAAATGTGCTGGTGTAACTCGGTGAGTCGGGCAGCATCTTTGGAGGACAAGGATAGGCGACGTTTCTGTCTGCAGAAGTGTCCCGACCCAAAACGTCACCTCTCCATCGCACCCAGACATACCGTCTGACCCACTGAGTAACTCCAGGACTTTGTCATCTAGATCAGAACCCAGGGATGGGGTGGACGTCCGGGAGCAGAGCAAGGACGCCCGTTGGCTGAGCAGTAAAGTAAGTGCTAATCACAGTTGAACAGGCAGTTTAAAAAGAGCGCCAAAAGGAAGTAGTAGTCAATTTGAAAAGTCCGGGAGCAGAGCAAGGACGCCCGTTGGCTGAGCAGTAAAGTAAGTGCTAATCACAGTTGAACAGGCAGTTTAAAAAGAGCGCCAAAAGGAAGTAGTAGTCAATTTGAAAAGTCCGGGAGCAGAGCAAGGACGCCCGTTGGCTGAGCAGTAAAGTAAGTGCTAATCACAGTTGAACAGGCAGTTTAAAAAGAGCGCCAAAAGGAAGTAGTAGTCAATTTGAAAAGTCCGGGAGCAGAGCAAGGACGCCCGTTGGCTGAGCAGTAAAGTAAGTGCTAATCACAGTTCAACAGGCAGTTTAAGTGAGAAGTCAGGTAAATTGGACAATCAGGCAATTTAAATTGGTGATATAAGCAAGGCTCACAAAAGGGTGCAGCCCTGTTCAGGTGCAGCCCAGTGAGAAAAGTGCGAGTCTTTGGCTGCGAGTCTTCGGCGAGGAGGCTGAGGTGAGGAGGATACCATTGTTTTAAGCCAGAGCTGGTTATAGGCACAAGGTGATGGCGGAAAAGTTGGTGCGGTGTGTTTCCTGCAGGATGTGGGAAGACAGGGACGTCGCGGGAGCTTCTGGGAGCTACACCTGCAAGAACTGTGTCCAGGTGCAGCTCCTGAAGGGACGTGTGGTGGAGTTGGAGAGGCAGTTGTATGACCTCAGGGCCATCCGGGAATGCGAGAGTTTCCTCGACAGGACCTATTGTGAGGCTGTCACGCCAAGGGTCCAGGTCGAGCGAAGGTGGGAGACTGTTTCAGGGAGGAGTGGACGTGGACTACAGGAGACCCCGGTGGCTGTGCCTATTGCAAATAGGTATACCCTCTTGGGAACTGTCGGGGCAGAAGACGTTTCCAGTCCGAGTGGCGGACCTGTTGGCAAGGATACACGACAGGGGAGACCGAAGTCTGGAAGAGCCGTAGTGGTCGGTGACTCCATAGTCCGAGGGACGGATAGAAGATTCTGTGGCAGCAGGAGGGACTTGAGGATGGTCTGTTGCCTCCCTGGTGCCAGGGTTCAACACATCACAGACCGGCTTCAGAAAATCCTAGCGAGGGAAGGCGATCAACCTGAAGTCGTTGTGCACGTGGGCACGAATGACGTCGGGCGGAAGAGGAAGGAGGTGCTACAGCGGGAGTTTAGAGAGTTGGGAAAAACGCTGAGAAGTAGGACGTCGAAGGTAGTTATCTCTGGACTGCTACCGGTACCTCGTGCTGGTGAGGCCAGGAACAGAGAGATAGAGGGTATGAATTTATGGCTGAGGGACTGGTGCAGAGAGCAGGGATTTAGATTTCTGGACCACTGGGATCTCTTCTGGGCTAGGGGTGACTTGTACAAAAGGGACGGGTTGCATCTTAACAGCAGGGGGACAAACATTCTGGCAGGCAGGTTTGCTAGTATGACACCTGTGGCTTTAAACTAAGTAGTGGGGGGGAGGGGTTAACAAATTGTGAATATGAAGATGAGGTAAAAGGGAATACAGGAGATATTGCAAAAGACTTTCGGAAGAATGGGAACAGAAGTTCTAGAGCGGAAAAGAAATTAAGGGCAGGGCCAATTGTGAACGATGTGAGAGGGGAGGTAAATACAGAAGTTAAAGTGTTGTACTTAAATGCGCGTAGTATAAAAAATAAAGTGGATGAGCTTGAGGCTCAGTTAGTCATGGGCAAGTATGATGTTGTAGGGATCACTGAGACATGGCTACAAGAGGACCAGGGCTGGGAACTGAATATTCAGGGGTACACAACGTATAGAAAAGACAGACAGGTGGGCAGAGGGGGTGGGGTTGCTCTGATGGTAAGGAATGATATTCATTCCCTTGCAAGGGGTGACATAGAATCAGGAGATGTTGAATCAGTATGGATAGAAATGAGAAATTGTAAGGGTAAAAAGACCCTAATGGGAGTTATCTATAGGCCCCCAAACAGTAGCCTCGACTTAGGGTGCAAGTTAAATCAGGAGATAAAATTGGCGTGTCAAAAATGTAATGCTACGGTGGTTATGGGAGATTTCAACATGCAGGTAGACTGGGAAAATCAGGTTGGAAATGGACCCCAGGAAAGAGAGTTTGTAGAGTGCCTTCGAGATGGATTCTTAGAACAGCTTGTACTGGAGCCTACCAGGGAGAAGGCAATTCTGGATTTAGTGTTGTGTAATGATCCTGATCTGATAAGGGGACTAGAGGTAAAAGAGCCATTAGGAGGCAGTGATCACAACATGATAAGTTTTACTCTGCAAATGGAAAGGCAGAAGGGAAAATCGGAAGTGTCGGTATTACAGTATAGCAAAGGGGATTACAGAGGCATGAGGCGGGAGCTGGCCAAAATTGATTGGAAGGAGGCCCTAGCAGGGAAGACGGTAGAACAGCAATGGCAGGTATTCCTGGGAATAATGCAGAGGTTGCAGGATCAATTTATTCCAAAGAGGTGGAAAGACTCTAAGGGGAGTAAGAGACACCTGTGGCTGACAAGGGAAGTCAGGGACAGCATAAAAATTAAGGAGAGGAAGTATAACATAGCAAAGAAGAGTGGGAAGACAGAGGATTGGGACTCTTTTAAAGAGCAACAAAAGTTAACTAAAAAGGCAATACGAGGAGAAAAGATGAGGTACGAGGGTAAACTAGCCAATAATATAAAGGAGGATAGCAAAAGTTTTTTTAGGTACGTGAAGAGGAAAAAAATAGTCAAGGCAAATGTGGGTCCCTTGAAGACAGAAGCAGGGGAATTTATTATGGGGAACAAAGAAATGGCAGACGAGTTAAACCGTTACTTTGGATCTGTCTTCACTGAGGAAGATACACACAATCTCCCAAATGTTCTAGGGGCTGGAGAACCTAGGGTGATGGAGGAACTGAAGGAAATCCACATTAGGCAGGAAATGGTTTTGGGTAGACTGATGGGACTGAAGGCTGATAAATCCCCAGGGCCTGATGGTCTGCATCCCAGAGTACTTAAGGAGGTGGCTCTAGAAATAGTGGAAGCATTGGAGATCATTTTTCAATGTTCTATAGATTCAGGATCAGTTCCTGTGGATTGGAGAATAGCAAATGTTATCCCACTTTTTAAGAAAGGAGGGAGAGAGAAAACGGGTAATTATAGACCAGTTAGTCTGACATCAGTGGTGGGGAAAATGCTGGAGTCAATTATAAAAGACGAAATTGCTGAGCATTTGGATAGCAGTAACGGGATCGTTCCGAGTCAGCATGGATTTACGAAGGGGAAATCATGCTTGACAAATCTACTGGAATTTTTTGAGGATGTAACTAGGAAAATTGACAAGGGAGAGTCAGTGGATGTGGTGTACCTCGACTTTCAGAAAGCCTTCGACAAGGTCCCACATAGGAGATTAGTGGGCAAAATTAGGGCACATGGTATTGGGGGTAGGGTACTGGCATGGATAGAAAATTGGTTAACAGACAGAAAGCAAAGAGTGGGGATAAATGGGTCCCTTTCGGAATGGCAGGCAGTGACCAGTGGGGTACCGCAAGGTTCGGTGCTGGGACCCCAGCTATTTACGATATACATTAATGACTTAGACGAAGGGATTAAAAGTACCATTAGCAAATTTGCAGATGATACTAAGTTGGGGGGTAGTGTGAATTGTGAGGAAGATGCAATAAGGCTGCAGGGTGACCTGGACAGGTTGTGTGAGTGGGCGGATACATGGCAGATGCAGTTTAATGTAGATAAGTGTGAGGTTATTCACTTTGGAAGTAAGAATAGAAAGGCAGATTATTATCTGAATGGTGTCAAGTTAGGAGGAGGGGGGGTTCAACGAGATCTGGGTGTCCTAGTGCATCAGTCAATGAAAGGAAGCATGCAGGTTCAGCAGGCAGTGAAGAAAGCCAATGGAATGTTGGCCTTCGTAACAAGAGGAGTTGAGTATAGGAGCAAAGAGGTCCTTCTACAGTTGTACCGGGCCCTGGTGAGACCGCACCTGGAGTACTGTGTGCAGTTTTGGTCTCCAAATTTGAGGAAGGATATTCTTGCTATGGAGGGCGTGCAGCGTAGGTTCACTAGATTAATTCCCGGAATGGCGGGACTGTCGTATGTTGAAAGGCTGGAGCGATTGGGCTTGTATACACTGGAATTTAGAAGGATGAGGGGGGATCTTATTGAAACATATAAGATAATTAGGGGATTGGACACATTAGAGGCAGATAACATGTTCCCAATGTTGGGGGAGTCCAGAACAAGGGGCCACAGTTTGAGAATAAGGGGTAGGCCATTTAGAACGGAGATGAGGAAGAACTTTTTCAGTCAGAGGGTGGTGAAGGTGTGGAATTCTCTGCCTCAGAAGGCAGTGGAGGCCAGTTCGTTGGATGCTTTCAAGAGAGAGCTGGATAGAGCTCTTAAGGATAGCGGAGTGAGGGGGTATGGGGAGAAGGCAGGAACGGGGTACTGATTGATAGTGATCAGCCATGATCGCATTGAATGGCGGTGCTGGCTCGAAGGGCTGAATGGCCTACTCCTGCACCTATTGTCTATTGTCTATTGTCTATTGACGTAGTGGATTAAGAATTGGTTGGAGGTGTTCCACGAAGAGATCGCCCAATCTGTGTTTGGTCTTCCCAAAGGAGAGGTGACCACCCTGTGAGCATAGTGTTATGCAAGAGCTGACCTTTCAGATCCATCTGGAGAAGGTTGGGATTTTGCTGACATTTACAGTGTAGCGTTTTTATTTTAACAGCTCCCCATAACAGCTCCGCTCAGTGACATAAAGTAACTCTCAAGTGCTCCGTGCTTCGGTCTTGCAGCAAGGTTCCTGATAGCTTTTAACCTTAAAACTCTTGTAACAGGAACCTTTCCCCGCGTCCACACCAGCGAGTGCCCTTTCTTGTTAGCCAGCACGCCGCACGGTCTAATGTGATGGGGCCTCTCAGCTTCTCCATCGTTTCCATCAAAACCTTCTGGGTAAGTCGCCATAATGAGCTCAAAGACTGAGTCAACCCAAAAAAACGAGTTCATTCCTACTAAACATGCTGTGGAAGGGTGCGGGTTTGGTCTTCTGTCCGTACATCACTGCAGGCAGAGTATTTTTACCATTGCAAAGCGCCATGGCACTCTATTCCATTAGCAACCTGGAAAATAGTCTTGCAGGGCAATTTGCCTGATGACAATGTCACTTAGTCTCACTCATATCTGGCGCAACTGGAAAGGTTAGGTCTGAAGGTGCATCCGGCCCAATCTGTTTCCTTCAACGAGAATGGCAGATGCTTATTACAGCTTTAGATTTCCTCCAATAGACCGTTTCAACGCTGCACTGTGATTTATTTGGATTGACTTGAATAAAACTTGCCATCTGTGAGGAATTGAAAACTGGAAGCCATTGCTATCAGGTGTAGCCAGACCTGCAGCAGTAATGTATCTAATTCAAAGTAAACTACTATTAAAAGTATCTCCCTCTATCTTCCTGTCTCCACCTATATCCTTCCTTTGTCCCGCCCCCCTGACATCAGTCTGAAGAAGGGTCTCGACCCGAAACGTCACCCATTCCTTCTCTCCCGAGATGCTGCCTGACCTGCTGAGTTACTCCAGCATTTTGTGAATAAATACCTTCGATTTGTACCAGCATCTGCAGTTATCTTCTTATACTATTAAAAGGGTCTGCAACTGGGCTGGAAAGGCAGTCTGGATTGCTTCCCATGTAAAAAAAAAACATTGACCAGACATGTTGTGGGAAAACAATGGTACTTTTAAAATGTAAAATTTTAAATAGGGTATGAACTGAAGAAAGAGCAGAGTGGTGTTCATCGTGAAATGCACTAACCCAAGGAAGTCATTCAGTTAAGTAGACCACAGTGACATATGCATGTTTGAATTTAATTGCCTGCTTTCTTCACTGGGCCCCCAGTGGTCTAGCTGTCAACACAATTTTATACATTAACACACGAGTAGCAATCGTGTTTTCACCTAGTCAAGTTTGTCCTCAACGGTTTCTGAACATGTTGAAATCAAAATCATCCCCGTTAAATCCATTTCCCATTTCAACTTTTCTCTATCTAAACGTTATTTTGTTCTAATGATCAGGCATGAAACGGACTGAAGCCGAAGTTTTTGTCCATCCATTTGCTTCCACCCCATCAGCCGTCGCACGCAACGCATGATCCTCCGACATCTTTGCCACCTCCAACGGGACCCCACCACCACTAGTCACATCTTCCCGTCTCCACCCCTTTTCCGCCTTCCGCAGAGGTCCGTCCCTCCGCAACTCCCCTGGTTAACTCATCCCTTCCCAAGCAAACCACCCCCTCCCCAGGTTCCTTCCTTTTCAACCGCAGGAGATGCAACACCTCCTCCCTCGACTCTGTCCAGGGACCCCGACAGTCCTTTCAGGTTAGACAGAGGTTCACTTGCACCTTCTCCATTCTCATCTACTTTATCCATTGTTCAAGATGTGGAATCTTATATATCGCTGACGCCAAACGCAGACTGGGCGATCGTTTCGCTGAACACCTTCGCTCAGTCTGCCTGGACGTACCTGATCTCCCAGTTGCTAAACATTTTGATTCTCCTTCCCATTCCCACACTGACCTTTCTGTCCCAAGCCTCCTCCAATGTAAGAGTGGGGCTAAATGCAAATTGGAGGAACTGCATCTCATTTTCCCTTGGGCAGCTTACAACCCAGTGGTATGAACCTTGATTTCTCTAACTTCAAGTAAGCCTGTAATTCTGTCTCTCTCCATCCCTCCCCCACCCAAGCTGCAGCAGCTTCTCGTTTTCACCCAACAAACCGCTAACAATGGCCTGTTTCCTTTGTCATAGTTACTTTTTTACATATCTTTCATTCATTGTTCTATATCTCTCCACATCTCTCGTTTCCCTTTCCAGAGACTTTCAGTCTGAAGAAGGGTCTCAACCCGAAACGCCACCCATTCCTTCTCTCTCTTGAGATGCTGCCTATCCCGCTGAGCCTCATCAGCTTTGTGTGTCTATCTTCCCTCCACAGATGCTGCCTCACCCATTCAGTTCCTCCAGTTCTGCTCAATTTAGTTTATTGTCACGTGTACCGAGGTACAGTCAAAAGCTTTTGTTGTGTGCTATCCAGCAAGTTTGTTTTTAATAATAATAATAATAATAATATGTCTTTATTGTCATTGTACGAACAGTACAACAAAATTAGAAGTGCTACATCTGAAACAGTGCGACAGTGCAAATCTTCCAAAAACAATCGCACAAACATAGGAACCAACACAATAAGTACCAATATCAATAAAAACCGATAAAAACTAATAAATAATAAATGAGTTTTGCACCTAAGATGCTGTATATATTTTTAAAAAGTGCAAAGAAAATGAGAGTCACATCAAGTCAAGTGTTTCCATTCACAGTTCTTATGGCCCAGGGAAAGAAACTGTTTTTAAGTCGGTTTGTTCTGGCCCATTGGCTCCTGTAGCGCCTCCCAGAGGGCAGGAGAGCAAAGAAATGATTTAGTTCCTCTGCCAGTGGGGTATCCACGCTGGGAGTCACAGATGTTTTGCCCTTGTAGTTGGTTATCTGCTGTAAACTCTGCCACACCTGCCGTGGGTTGTTCTGAGTCAGATGGTCCTGTGGCGCGTCGGTAGAGGCCCGAAATAAAGGCAAGGAGCCAGGTATTTTGGGGGCGTTAAGGTTTTAATAGTCGGTTATCAGACGGGTCGAGTCTGCCGGAATGGCTTTGCGCCCAAAACCTTGTCCTTATATCTCTAGTACCGGACCGCCCCCCTGGACTGGTCCATTCCCGTGCCGAGGGGTCGGTAGTGGTATGGCCCGACCCTTGGGAGCCGCCACAGTCCTCTATTTTCCTCTTGTAGTCCTCCTTGGTTGCTTTGATGCCCCTCCTCAGCTCAGCCCTTGCCGCGCTGTATTGGGCTCTGTCTCTAGACCTGAAGGCAGAGTTGCGTGCTTTCAAAAGAGCCTGTACCTCTCTAGTCATCCATGGTTTGTGGTTGGGGTATACCCGGATGTGTTTGTTAACAGTCACATTATCAGTGCAGCTTTTTATATAGGACAGAACGGTTTCTGTATATTCCTCTAGGTCCTGGTGTTCAAATATAGTCCATTCTATGTGTGCAAAGCAGTCCTGAAGCTCTGTGAGGGCTCCCGATGGCCAGGTTCTTATAATCTTTGTGTCTGGCTTAGTTTGCCTCCTGAGCGGGATGTATGCTGGGATCAGGAGCAGTGAGAGATGGTCTGAGAGACCCAGATGTGGGAGAGGTACTGCTCTGTAAGAGTGCTTTAAGTTGGAATAAACATAGTCCAGTGTGTTCTTTCCCCTGGTGGCACACTGTACATACCGTACAAATTTGGGGAGTACTGTCCTTAAGCATGTTTTATTAAAGTCCCCAGCAAGGCGGCACGGTAGCACAGCGGTAGAGTTGCTGCTTTACAGCAAATGCAGGTTCGATCCTGACTACGGGTGCTGCACTGTAAGGAGTTTGTACGTTCTCCCCGTGACCTGCGTGGGTTTTCTCCGAGATCTTCGGTTTCCTCCCACACTCCAAAGACGTACAGGTATGTAGGTTAATTGGCTGGGTAAATGTAAAAATTGTCCCTAGTGGGTGTTGGATAGTGTTAATGTACGGGGATCGCTGGGCGGCACGGACTTGGAGGGCCGAAAAGGCCTGTTTCCGGCTGTATATATATGATATGATATGATATGCACTCCTTCAGGGTGAGCCTGTTGCTGTTTGTATACAGTGTCAAGTGATCCTTGATTTTAAACTCTGATGTGACTGTACCAAAATCATCAAAGATAAGGAGATGACCAGGCAAGAAATGGTGCTTCAGTGAAGCTGAAATGGGTTTCAGGAAACGAAAGAATATCAGGCATTAGTGCGGCATGGTGGCGCAGCGGTAGAATTACTGCCTTACAGTTATTGTGGCACCGGAGATCCGGGTTCGATCCCAACCACGGAGTTTGTACGTTATCCCCGTGACCGTGTGGATTTTTCTGCGATCTTCGATTTCCTCCCACACTCCAAAAACTCCAGGTTTGTACATTGATTGGCTTGGTATAACTGTAAATTGTCCCCTGTGTAGGATGGGGTTAATGTGTGGGGATCGCTGGTCAGCGCGGACTCGGTTGGTTCCGTGCTGTATCTCTGAACTAAACTAAACTAAACTTAAATTTCATGAAAGATCACGGAAAGAAAAGTTCAGTTTAGTTTATTGTCACGTGCACCGAGGTACAGTGAAAAGCTTTCATGGCATGCTAACCAGTCAACGGAAAGACAATCCACGATTACGATTGAGTCATTACGGTGTATAGATACATGATAAGGGAATAAAGTTTAGTGCAAGGTAAAGCCAGTAAAGTCCAATCAAAGATAGTCCGAGGGTCACCAATGAGGTAGATAGTAGCTCAGGGCTTATCTCTAGTTGTGGTCGGGTGATTCAGTTGCCTGAGAACAGCTGGGAAGTAATTGTCCCTGAAACTGGTGCGTGTTTTCACACTTCTATACCTTTTGCCTGATGGGAGAGGGGAGACGAGGGAGTGGCCAGGGTGCGACTCGTCCTTGATTCTGCTGCTGTCCTTGCCGAGGCAGCGTGAGGTCTAAATGGAGTCAACGGAGGTTGGTTTGTGTGACGGTCTGGGTTGCCCCCACAATACACTGCAATTTCTCGCAGTCTTGGATGGACCTGTTCCCAAGCCAAGCTGTGATGCACCCCAGTAAAATGTTTTCTATGGCGCATCTGTAGAAGTTGGCAAGAGTTGTTGGGTTCAAGAGAAACCTATGACTTTGCTGCAGTGTGTGTGTGTGTGCAAGGAAGATTATTAAAGGAATTGGAATAGTGATACAGAAAAATCCTTGGTATACACAGGGAACAAAGGTACTTTTAAAATGATTTTTTTTAATAGGGTTTGAACTGAAGAAAGAGCAGAGAGTGGTATTCATCATGAAATGCACTAACCCAAGGAAATCATTCGGTTAATTAGACCACAGTGACATATGCATGTTTGAATTTAATTGCCTGCTTTCATCACCAGACCCCAGTGGTCTGGCTGTCAACAAAATTTTATACATTAACACATTCGTAGCAATCATGATTCCACCTAGTCAGGTTTGTCCTCAACAGTTTCTGAACGTTGAAATCAAAATCATCCCCGTTAAATCCATTTACCATTTCAACTTTTCCCTATCTAAATGTTATTTTGTTCTAATGATCAAGCATGCATTAAAAATAATTCCTTGTGTACGGTAATGCGAAATTGGTTTCAGATGAATGAATGCTGCATGGAGAGCTCTTTGGTATAAAATAAAATTCTTTAGGTCAGAGTTAGCCGAGAACATGGAATATGGAACAGCAAAGCATAGAGACAGGCCTTTCGGCCAACAATGTCCAAGATAAACTATTCTCCTCTGCCTGTTTGTGATCCATATCATTCCATTCCATGCATATTCTTGTGCCTATCTGAAAGCCTCTTAAAAGCCAATTTTGTATCTGATGCACACCATCCTATGTGCCAATTATTTGGCTTTTGATATTTTGCAACTGACTGCTGTACTCCAAAGAATAATAAAAACTGAATGTTTAGCTTAGAGATACAGCGAGGAAACAGGCCCTTCGGCCCACCGAGTCCACACCAACCAGCGATTCCTGCACATCAACCTACCCTACTACACACACTAGGACCAATTTTACATTTTATACCAAGCCAATTAACCTACATACCTGTACGTCTTTGGAGTGTGGGAGGAAACCGAAGATCTCGGAGAAATCCCCACGGGGGGAACGTACAAACTCCGTACAGACAAGCACCCATCATCAGGATTGAACCCGCGTTTCTGGCGCTGTAAGGCAGTAGCTCTTGTATGTATGAGATGTATGAAAATGAAAGTAGAAATAAAAATGCAGATGCTGGAAATCTGAAATAAGCAGCATCTATATAAAAAAAGAAAGAGAGTTGGTGTTTAAAGGAGAAGTGCATGTGATCTGAAACGTTAACTCTGTTTTTCTTTCCCCAATTGAATCTGTATTCGCTGGAGTTTAGAAGAATTGAGGGGGGACCTCATTGAAACATACGGAATAGCGAAAGGCTTGGATAGAGTGGATGTGGAGAGGATGTTTCCACTAGTGGGAGAGTCTAGGACTAAAGGTCGTAGCCTCAGAATTAAAGGACGTTCATTTAGAAAGGAGATGAGAAGACATTTCTTTAGTCAGAGGGTGGTGAATCAGTGGAATTCTTTGTCACAGATGGCTGCGGAGGCCATGTCAGTGGATATTATTAAGGCAGAGATCATAGATTCTTGATTAGTACAGGTGTCTGAGGTTATGGGGAGAAGGCAGGAGAATGGGGTTTGGAGGGAGAGATAGATCAGCCATGATTGAATGGCAGAGTAGAACTGATAGAAACATAGAAACATTGAAAATAGGTGCAGGAGTAGGCCATTCAGCCCTTCGAGCCTGCACTGCCATTCAATATGATCATGGCTGATCATCCAGCTCAGTAACCTGTACCTGCCTTCTCTCCATACCCCCTGATCCCTTTAGCCACAAGGGCCACATCTAACTCCCTCTTAAATATAGCCAATGAACTGGCCTCAACTACCTTCTGTGGCAGAGAATTCCACAGACTCACCACTCTCTGTGTGAAGAAATGTTTTCTCATCTCGGTCCTAAATGACTTCCCCCTTATCCTTAAGCTGTGACCCCTGGTTCTGGACTTCCCCAACATTGGGAATAATCTTCCCGCATCTAGCCTCTCCAACCCCTTAAGAATTTTATATGTTTCAATAAGATCCCCCCTCAGTCTTCTAAATTCCAGCGAGTACAAGCCTAGTCTATCCAGTCTTTCTTCATATGAAAGTCCTGCCATCCCAGGGATCAATCTTGTGAACCTTCTGTGTACTCCCTCTAAGGCTAGAATATCTTTCCTCAGATTAGGAGACCAAAACTGTACACAATACTCCAGGTGCGGTCTCACCAAGGCCCTGTACAACTGCAGCAGAACCTCCCTGCTCCTATACTCAAATCCGAATGGCCTAATTCTACTCCTACCGCTTATGACCTTATAACCTATGATGCCTGAACGAATAAGTTTATTCAGTTCTGACAAATGGAACTGCCACTGTATGGATTTCCCTGAAACTCGGATTTGTGACCTGAGTTATGCTGTTAGGTTTTCTTGGTCTTTCACAGAGCTCAAATCAAGGCACAGGCAGTGACAGCTGTCCTTCACAGAGGTCAGCAAATGAATTGACAAAATGATGGGGGGTTTTCCCGCAAATAAAGTAGTGCAAATAGCTGGTAGAAAGATGGAAGTTTTATAATCAAGCAGTGCCCATTAGGAATGATGAAGGTGGAAAATAATTTTGATGCAATTATTCATTGTTGCATTGAGCCAATTTGATGCTTCTGTCAACATGTGAATCAAGCACTTGAATGCATCTCAAGAGCATTTAATTAGGAGCAAAAACAATCTATTTGAATCTTGCAGAACTCATTGGTAAAATCACAGTTGGGCTATGTGCTTTAATTTGGGCTCACTCGTCTTCAAAAACACATTAATGCTTCGGGGAAATACTGATTAATGTCATTTTTGACTTTGGTTATGAATGATTGGGACACTGATTTCCTCCATTGTTCGTACTGATTCTTAACTGCTTTATAAACCTGATTGCAATTTGGGTTACGAACAACGCACAGGAGGTAAATTCTCCACATGTTGAAAGGCTTCCAGGAATGATTGTTTAGCTACTTGGGACATGTTTTGATCGGGTAAAAAAGAGCGCAAATCTTCAAAAAGATGTGACACAGCGGTAGAGTTTGCACGTTCTCCCCGTGACCTGCGTGGGCTTTCTCCGAGATCTTCGATTTCCTCCCACAGTCCAAAGACGTACAGGTTTGTAGGTTGAAGGTAGACACAAAATGCTGGAGTAACTCAGCGGGTCAGGGAGCATCTCTGGAGAGAAGGAATGGGTGACGTTTCGGGTCGAAACCCTTCTACAGTCTGAAGAAGGGTCTCGACCCGAAACGTCACCCATTCCTTCTCTCCAGTGATGCTGCCTGACCCGCTGAGTTACTCCAGCATTTTGTGTCTACCTTCGATTTTAACGAGCATCTGCAGTTTTTTTTTTCCTACAGGTTTGTAGGTTAATTGGCTTGGTATAAATGTAAATTGTCCCTAGTGTGTGTGGGATGGCATTAGTGTGCGGGGATCGCTGGTCGGTGTGGACTTGGTGAGCTGAAGGGCCTGTTTCCATGCTGTATCTCTAAACTAAACTAAACTAAGCTAAACCAAAAGTGGCCTATTCTTTTTTCCATGTTTCTGGGATGAAGATAAAAGAAAACAGCAGAAGTCCCCTCCTCGGTTCAGACCTTTGGTTAATGCATGAAAATGGCTCATTAAAAATCGTTAGTGTGTGACTAAAGCTTCCTTTCATACAGGGTTTTGATTGTTATCAAATATCCCAAAGAACTTTGCAAGTGCATTTTTAAATAAAATAGTGATGATTTATGGCATGGAACTCCAGTGGAATAATTACATTGGAAATGTTTCGGCTTTAATGGTGGTAAATTAATGGCAATGCACTCCAAAACCGAAAACACATAATAAACATGTGCAATGGATGAGTTGCAAACAAAAAATGTGCAGCCTTAGTTTCTATTCGCCTTGTGTTGGATCAAACTGGTTTGACGCACGGATGAGATTTTAACATCTGTTGTGTTAAATTAAATAGTGTTATTACCAGAACATTTCCTAATGTGTATCATTCATTTTCATTCTTTCTGATCTTGAAACTGATCTGATTTTGACAATGATTTTGTATTTATCCTGTCGGAAAAAAACTGCAGATGCTGGTTTAAATCGAAGGTAGACACAAAGTGCTGGAGTAACTCAGCGGGTCAGGCAGTATCTTTGGAGAACTTGGATAGGTGGTGTTTTGGGGCAGGTTTGAAGAAGGGTCCCGCCTCGAAACCTCGCCTGTGCTTGTCCTCCAGAGAAGCTTTATAAGGTTAGATCGCAATAGACAATAGACAATAGGTGCAGGAGTAGGCCATTCGGCCCTTCGAGCCAGCACCGCCATTCAATGTGATCATGGCTGATCATTCTCAATCAGTACCCCGTTCCTGCCTTCTCCCCATACCCCCTGAGTCCGCTATCCTTAAGAGCTCTATCTACCAGCAGATGTCCTCATTCGCTATTCAATCGCTATTCAAGATGTCAGGCAGCATCAGATGTCCTCATTCTTAAGGAAACTGGGGTTCCCCTCTTCCATTATAGATGAGGCTCTCACTAGGGTCTCCTCTTTATCCCGCAGCTCCGCTCTTGCTCCCCCTCTCCCCATTCGTAACAAGGATAGATTCCCCCTTGTTCTCACCTTCCACCTTGTGGATTTCCTCCGGGTGCTCCGGTTGCCTCTCATATCTCATTGTGGCTGCTGCAAATTGGACCCAATCTTTCTATGTTCCATGCCAATGGTCAATGCCTTTGGAGAATGCTATCTGAGTTTTGTTTTCTAGTTTAATTTTTTTAAATACAGCACGGAAACAGGCCCTTCGGCCTACTGAGTGCGCACCGACTAGCGATCCCCGCACATACTTAACACTATGTGAAGGCATATGTGAATGAGAAGGCAGGATAATAGGGTTAGGGGGGAGAGATAGATCAGCCATGATTGAAGGGCGAAGTCGACGATGGCCTAATTCTGCTCCTATCACTTATGTTCTTATTGGATGGGACTAGTTTAGCTTGGACATGTTGGCCGGTGTGGGCACGTTGGGCCGAAGTTTACCCATACTAATCAAGAATCTAGCTATCTCTGCCTTAAAAATATCCATTGACTTGGCCTCCACAGCCTTCTGTGGCAATGAATTCCACAGATTCACCACCCTGTGACTAAAGAAATTCCTCTTCAGCTTCTTCTTAAAGGAACGTGCTTTAATTCTGAGGCTGTGACCTCTGGTCCTAGACTCTCCCGCTAGTGGAAACAACCTCTCCACATGCACTCTATCCAGGCCTTTCACTATTCGATCTGTTGAGTTCCTTTGTCAGTTTGCACAAAGAATAACAAAAGATCTAGATCTGTGAATGGTCGGCATCATGGCTGAGTATCGCAAGGTAGTGAAGCTACTGCCTCACAGCCACCAAAGACCCAAGTTCAATCTTGACCTAGGGTGCTGACCCTGTGGTGTCCGCATGTTCTCCCTGTGACCACGTGGTTTTCCTCCGGGTGCTCCGGTTTCCTCCCACACCCCAAAGAGATCGTACAGCGCAAGAAACAGACCCTTCAGCCCAACCTATCCATGCCAAAGGCAGACACAAGATGCTGGAGTAACTCAACTGGTCGGGCAGCATCTCTGGAGAAAAACAATGCTGACGTTTTGGGTCGGAACTCTTCTTCAGACTGAGAGTTACGGGGTGGGGTTGGGAGGGGGAGGTGAAGAGCTGGAGGTGTGAAAAGACCAGGACCAACTAGGTTTTATAACTGGGCTACCACTATACTGTATGCTTGCCTTTGGCTCATATCCCTCTAAACCTTGCCGACACGTGTAAATGTTTATAGGTCTTTTAAACACAGCATTGCACCAGCCTGTTGGGCTTCCACTGGCAGCTCGTTCTGTATATGCACCAGTCTCCACATGACATAATTGTTCCCTAGGTCCCTTTTAACTGTTTTCCCCACTCTCCTTAAACTTCTGCCCTCAAGTTCTGAACTCATCTACCCCGTTGAGAACATTGGCCTTTGTTTAAGGAACAGATGCGCTGCATTGCTGAGAACTATATTTTGCTCCCAGCAACTTCTGCTTTGCTCTATCTATTGTAGGAGTTTGAACTGATTATATCGACATTCTGACCTGTTTGGAACGCATGCAAAACAAAGCTTTTCACTGTACCTCGGTAAATGTGACAATAACAAACCTAAACCTGAACTGCTCTAAGATCAGCCCTCGGCCTCCTGGGCTTCAGGAAACAAAAAGGCCCAGCCTATCTAGCCTCCGCTTATCATTCAAGCCCTGGTTACATCCTGGTGAATCTTTTCTGCACCCTTTCCATCTTTAGTTTAGTTTAGAGTTTAGTTGAGAGTTTAGTTTAGAGATACAGTGCGGAATCAGGCCCTTCGGCCCATTGGGTCCGTGCCGACCAGCGATCCCTGCATATTAACACTATCCATCCTACACACACACGAGGGACAATTTACATTTACACCAAGCCAATTTACCAATTTACCTACATACCTGTACCTGTACGTCTTTGGAGTGTGGGAGGATCTCGGAGAAAATCCACGCGGTCACGGGGAGAACGTACAAACTCCATACAGACAGCGCCCGTAGTTGGGATTGAACCCGGGTCTCCGGTGCTGCAAGTGCTGTAAGGTAGCAACTCTACTGCTGCGCCACCATGGCCGCACCATCTTACTGATAGCCTTCCTGTAGATGGGTGACCAGAACTGAACACCGTACAGATGCTCCCTGACTTACATAAGGGTTACGTCCTGCTGGGCCTTTTTGTTTCCTGAAGCACAGGAGGCCGAGGGCTGATCTTAGAGCAGTTTAGGTGTAGGTTTATTATTGTCACATTTACCGAGGTACAGTGAAAAGCTTTGTTTTGCATGCTTTCCAAACAGATCAGAATGTCGGTATAAGTGTGAGGCAGATTATTATCTGAATGGTGTCAAGTTAGGAAAAGGGGACGTACAACGAGATCTTGGTGTCCTAGTGCATCAGTCACTGAAAGGAAGCATACAGGTACAGCAGGCAGTGAAGAAAGCCAATGGAATGTTGGCCTTCATAACAAGAGGAGTTGAATATAGGACGAAGAGGTCCTTCTGTAGTTGTACAGGGCCCTAGTGAGACCGCACCTGGAGTATTCACCTGGAGTTTTGGTCTCCAAATTTGAGGAAGCATATTCTTGCTATTGAGGGCGTGCAGCGTAGGTTTACTAGGTTAATTCCCGGAATGGCGGGACTGTCATATGTTGAAAGGCTGGAGCGGCTGGGCTTGTATACACTGGAATTTAGAAGGATGAGAGGGGATCTTATTGAAACATATAAGATTATTAAGGGGTTGGACACGTTAGAGGCAGGAAACATGTTCCCAATATTGGGGGAGTCCAGAACAAGAGGCCACAGTTTAAGAATAAGGGGTAGGCCATTTAGAACAGAGATGAGGAAAAACTTTTTCAGTCAGAGAGTTGTAAATCTGTGGAATTCACTGCCTCAGAAGGCAGCGGAGGCCAATTCTCTGAATGCATTCAAGAGAGAGCTAGATAGAGCTCGTAAGGATAGCGGAGTCAGGGGGTATGGGGAGAAGGCAGGAACGGGGTACTGATTGAGAATGATCAGCCATGATCACATTGAATGGTGGTGCTGGCTCGAAGGGCCGAATGGCCTACTCCTGCACCTATTGTCTATTGTCTATTGTCTATTGACCCTCGCATGAGTCAGTGTTATGTAAGTCGGAAAGCCACTTGGGACCTCCCATGTGCAGACCACGTTGGAGCATCCACGAGAACAGCTGACTGGCTTGTGAAAATGGCTGCTAGCAACGGCAGTGGTGTACTACAGCTACCGAGACTACCAAGACATGCAACCAAGACATGCAACTCAGACATAGAGCAGTGGCCTGAAAGAATTGTTTACATCAGTGCAACTTTATATGAGTGCCCTATAATGTAAATCAGGGAGTGCCGGCTTGTGCTCAAGGTGTGAGGGGCAAGTGTTAGTATGAACCTGAGGGGCAACTTCCTCACTAAGTATATGAAACAAGCTGCCAGTGGAGATAGTCTGAGAAATCCACCCGCAACTTCACCCTCAATATTGATGGTTTCCCAGTATCCACCTCCCCTCACATCCGGAATCTTGGAATCGTCTTTGATCAAACCCTCTCCTTTGACAAACACATCAAACACATCACCAAGACAGCCTTCTTCCACCTCAAAAACATCGCCCGTCTCCGTCCATCCCTCTCCTCCACAGCTGCAGAAACCCTCATCCACGCCTTCATCACCTCCCATCTGGACTACTGCAACAGCCTCCTCTATGGTTCACCCTCAAAAATCATCAACAAACTCCAACACATCCAGAACTCCGCTGCCCGTCTACTCACCCACTCCCAGATCCGTGACCATATCACCCCCGTCCTTTACAAGCTCCACTGGCTCCCCATCCCCCAGAGAATCCAGTATAAAATCCTCCTCATGACCTACAAAGCCCTCCATAACCTGGCCCCATCCTACCTGACTGACCTCCTCCACAGACACACTCCAACCCGTAACCTCCGCTCTGCTGCTGCTAACCTCCTGTCCCCCCCCCCCCCATCCGGACCAAACTCAGATCCTGGGGGGACAGGGCTTTCTCCATCACTGCTCCCACACTCTGGAACTCACTACCCCAAACCGTCAGAGACTCATCCTCACTCACCACATTCAAAACATCACTGAAGTCTCACCTGTTCAGCACTGCCTTCAATCACTGACCGTCATCTCACCTTCTTTTTCCTTTTCTGTTCGTTTACTTATTTATCTATTTATTTTCTTTTATGTTTTAGTAAACCCTGTAAAGCGTCTTTGAGTGTTTAGAAAAGCGCTATATAAATGTAATGCATTATTATTATTATTATTATTAAAGGGTCTCGGCCCAAAACGTCACCCATTCCTTCTCTCCAGAGATGCTGCTTGTCCCGCTGAGTTGCTCTAGTTTTCTGCGTCTTTCTTTAGTTGAGACAGATACCGCATCGGCATTTAAAAGACACCTGGACAGGTACACAGACAGGAAAGGTTTATAGAAATATATGGGTCAAATGTGGGCAAATAGGAGTAGCTTAGATGGGCCGTCTTAGTCGGCGTGGTCGAGTTGGGTCCCAAAGGCCTGTGTCTGTGCTGTGTGACTCTTTGATTCTTAATGAGTATTGATCATTAATCATCCTTGAATTGAGTAGTTTGCTAGACCACTTGGGAGTAGTTAAGATTCAACCACACGTGTCTGGAGTCTGCATATAGTCTGGTGGCAATGAGTATTCCAGACCTCCTTTCTCATATCGATGAAGCTGAGTTCGACAATGGTGCTCAAGATGGTGGCTAAAACTAGGTGGCCACATCGACGGAGATCCCCCTAAACTCCTGCCACTGAATGGTTTCCCCTCGCTCCTGTGGTTTCATGGCCATCATTTCTACTCAGTAACACTCTGACAATCAATTATAAAATTGTTCGGAGATCCTAACGTTCTGGCTGCTGGCTCGGTTATTAGTCGGAATTGTAATCTAGGAATCCAAACGTAAACTAAAGCTGAGGGTCAGTGGTGAAAGGATCCCTTTGTCCTGTTTTCACACCTTACACTCTATGTATCTCCCTCTCCCCTGACATCAGTCTGAAGAAGGGTCTCGACCCGAAACGTCACCACCAATGTCTCATAGGTGCTAGATTTTTCTGATTAGGTTAATATTCTCCAGATTGCCATGGTGGCATTTAAACTCGAATGTACGGATTTCAAATCCAGTTATCTAACCAATGTATTTGAAGGCAATCTGTCTGATTTAAAGCATTGACAAGACTGGGTTTATCTTCGGTTCACTAAGTGAAGTTTTTGGATCCACGATACTGTAGCAAGGAAAACATAAAAATGATTCTGAACATTGAAGGCATTACTTTAACCAACATTCGATGGCGTACTTGAATTAAATTAACTTTCCAGTCCTTGGAGTATAATTTGTTATAGACTTGACAGAAATTACATATTATTTGTTGGTGCAGAGGGCCACTGATGATGCAAATTCATCTTGCCTGTGCCACAATTTCTAAAGAACTTAATTATAATTGTGAATAAGCTGAAAGGGTCACTCACAATTACACTGATTGTTTGTTTGTGTCCAACTGTGAACAGCTGCTGATGTCAGAATCTGCACTTAATTTTCTCGGTGCGATGGTGTGAAGATAAAGTCCTTTAACAGTCCAGTAAAAAGGCCCCTTTTCCATCTTCTAATGAGGCCGACCCGTTAAAGTTGGCCTAGAATCTCCAGGAATGGACGATCCATCTCCTGAGCCAAGCTGCCATCTGCCACCTAGAGAGGAGAACATTTGAAAGGAGTCTCTTATTTATAATCTTCGAACATTTCCAGGTCATACTTTTAAAACTGGAGCAGAAGGGAAAATGGCCGCCCACGCTTTCTCCCCCCCCCCCCCCCCCCCCCCCCCCCCTCCTGTGTCCCATCTGGACTTGTGGCTATTTTATCTCCACCCTCTCCCCTTCCACCTTTGTTCCACTATCTGGCTTCACAATTCGTAACTCTTCGATCCTTCTGTCTCACACCTTTGGTTTTAGTCTCAAGCCTATGTTCCACAATTTGCCCATCAAGACTCACCGCCCCCCCCCTCCCTCCCTCACCAACCCCCCCCTCCGCTCGTTCCTGTCAACCTGTCACCTGCATGCTTTGTCCTGTTTCTCCTGCGCTACGGGTTCTGGGGTGGATCATGTGGGCAATGTAGGAAATGTAGACTCTTCCAAAGGTGGTGATGCCACATGGCTAGGGCAGGTGGAAGTTCATGAGGTTGTCTGGCCCTTCCACCAACAGTGTGTGCTTGTATGCTCTTGAGCACACTCTTAAGTATTTCTTTCTGCCTGCCTAGTAATCTCTTCCCACAACAATAGTGGGGAATAACATTTATTTAGAAACATAGAAAATAGGTGCAGGAGTAGGCCATTCGGCCCTTCGAGCCTGCACCGCCATTCAATATGATCATGGCTGATCATCCAGCTCAGTAACCTGTACCTGCCTTCTCTCCATACCTCCTGATCCCTTTAGCCACAAGGGCCACATCTAACTCCCTCTTAAATATAGCCAATGAACTGGCCTCAACTACATTCTGTGGCAGAGAATTCCACAGACTCACCACTCTCTGTGTGAAGAAATGTTTTCTCATCTCGGTCCCAAAAGACTTCGCCCTTATCCTTAAGCTGTGACCCCTAGTTCTGGACTCCCCCAACATCGGGAACAATCTTCCCGCATGTAGCCTCTCCAACCCCTTAAGAATTTTATATGTTTCCATAAGATCCCCCCTCAGTCTTCTAAATTCCAGCGAGTACAAGCCTAGTCTATCCAGTCTTTCTTCATGTGAAAGTCCCGCCATCCCAGGGATCAATCTGGTTCTCAATGACGGGTGGCACAGTGTCGCAGTGGTAGAGTTGCTGCCTTAC
The DNA here is from genome assembly GCF_053455715.1 of Rhinoraja longicauda. NCBI lineage: Eukaryota > Metazoa > Chordata > Chondrichthyes > Rajiformes > Arhynchobatidae > Rhinoraja > Rhinoraja longicauda. The sequence goes on along the minus strand of NC_135959.1, from coordinate 11,810,636 downwards.
AGTGCTTACAGCACTTGCGGCGCCAGAGACCTGGGTTCGATCCCGACTACGAGCGCTGTCTGAACGGAGTTCGCACGTTCTCCCGGTGACCGCATGGGTTTTCTCCGGGTGCTCTGGTTTCCTCCCACACTCCAAAGACGTACAGGTTTGCAGGTTAATTGGCTTGGTATAAGTGTAAATTGTCCCTACTGCCTGTAGGATAGTGTTAATGTGCGGGCATCACTGGTCGGTGCGGACTCGGTGGGCGCTGTTTCTGCGCTGTATTTCTAAACTAAACTAAACTAAACTAAATAGTGTCTGTTTTGGGAGAATGGTGTCAGGCTCTGCCTAAAATAGCTGACTGGTGTCATAAAGTCATAGAGTGATACAGTGTGGAAACAGGCCCTTCGGCCCAACTTGGCCCACACCGGCCAACATGTCCCAGCCACACTCGTCCCACCTGTCCGTATTTGGTCCATATCCCTCTAAACCTGTCCTATCCTGTGCTAAGAAAATAACTGCAGATGCTGGTACAAATCGAAGGTATTTATTCACAAAATGCTGGAGTAACTCAGCAGGTCAGGCAGCATCTCGGGAGAGAAGGAATGGGTGACGTTTCGGGTTGAGACCCTTCTTCAGACTGATGTCAGGGGGCGGGACAAAGGAAGGATATAGGTGGAGACAGAAAGATAGAGGGAGATCTGGGAAGGAGGAGGGGGAGAGAGGGACAGAGGAACTATCTAAAGTTGGAGAAGTCGATGTTCATACTACTGGGCTGCAAGCTGCCCAGGCGAAATGTGAGGTGCTGTTCCTCCAATTTCCGGTGGGCCTCACTATGGCACTGGAGGAAACCCATGACAGAAAGGTCAGACTGGGAATGGGAGAGGGAGTTGAAGTGCTCGGCCACCGGGAGATCAGTTAGGTCAATGCGGACCGAGCGCAGGTGTTGAGCGAAGCAATCGCCTATCCTGTGCTAAACTCAGTTGACTAAAAGAGTAAGGCTCTGATGCCAAGGATATTGCACTGAAGAAGGACATTGGCAATAGTTCACTTTAGTCTTCCAGGTTATGTATGGAGATATTTACCCAGTAACTTGAGCTTCTTGCTGTAGGTAGCCCAGCTCCCAAAAACGTACTGCTACGGTTGGGAGGGAAATAGCAGGGTATTGTTTGTAGAACATGTATTGATACTTGACATGAGAATTAACTACAAAATTGGTATCAATATTGATAATTGGTCACTGAATCAATTTTTTAATGAAGTTTCACTCCTGCATAGTAAGAAGTCATTATCAAAGTCAAACTCAGTGAAATGCCCTGAATCGGACATCTGAGCAAATCGTCAAAAGGAAAAAAAATGACGCAATTACTGATTGTGTCAGAGAATAATTTCATTGCCTTCATGGATACAGCTAATTGCTTTCAAACTCACTGATCATTGTGGTGGCAAATGGCTGATATGTGTGATGTTTAGGAGCTCATTATTTTATAACATGCAGTAACTCATATTATGCTGTAATCAAGTGTTGATTATCACTAAATGCATTTGCAGTGATTAGGCCCTTGATTATCCTTTAGGAACCATCCAATTCAACTGAGCCAAGGCACAATCAAGTCACATCAGAGTGTTTGCACAGTTGGATAGATTTTTTAAAAATCATTCTTACATCATGATTTATCATATTATAAAAAATATCCCCCGTGGAAGTGATTTTCAAGTTTAGTTTAGTTTAGAGATACAGCGCGGAAACAGGCCCTTCGGTCTACCGAGTCCGCACCGACCAGTGATACCCGCATATTAACACTATCCTACACACAATGGGGACAATTTATACTTATACCAAGCCAATTAACCTACAAACCTGTACGTCTTTGGAGTGTGGGAGGAAACCGAAGATCTCGGAGAAAACCCACGCAGGTCATGGGGAGAACGTACAAAACTCCATGCAGAGAGCGCCCGCAGTCAGGATTGAACCCGGGTCTCTGGCGCTGTCAGGCAGCAGCTCGACCGCTGTGCCACCTTTATCCTTTATTCTTTGGGTTTGCAATCATCTTCGCTCAGAAACTTCTCAATTTCCCAAACCATCCCATCCCATTTTCAAGAGAGAGTTAGATTTAGCTCTTCGGGCTAAGGGAATCAAGGGACAAGGGGGAAAAAGCCGGAACTGGTTACTGATTTTGGATGATCAGCCATGATCATATTGAATGGCGGTGCAGGCTCAAAGGGCCGAGTGGTCTACTCCTGCACCTATTTTCTATGCCTCTATGTTTCTATGTTTCTATCCCCGATGACTCCATTAGCACAGAAGTAAATTGTTAACTGATTCAATTCTGTGGTCATGGTATCAAGACAGCATGAGAGTACTGGATACAGCAAATGACCGGATAATGTTAGGGCAACATTTAGATTTAGATTTTTAGATTTAGAGATACAGCGCAGAAACAGGCCCTTCGGCCCACTGGGTCCGTGCCGCCCAGCGATCCCCGCATATCCTACACTCACTAGGAACAATTTTTACATTTGCCCAGCCAATTAACCTACAAACCTGTACGTCTTTGGAGTGTGGGAGGAATCCGAAGATCTCGGAGAAAACCCACGCAGGTCATGGGGAGAACGTACAAACTCCATACAGACAGCACCCGTAGTCAGGATCGAACCTGAGTCTCCGGCGTTGCATTCGCTGTAAGGCAGCAACTCTACCGCTGCGCCACCGTGACACATGTGGCAAAAGCTGACAGAGCAGCCACACCACAGTGCTGGAGACCAGGTTCAATTCTGACCTTAGGTGCTGTCTGTGTGGAGTTTGCACGTTCTCCCTGTGATCACGTTGTTCCCGCCGGATGCTCTGGTATCTTCTCACGTCCCAAACATGTGCAGGTTTGTAGGTTAATTGGCCTCTATAAATTGCCCCTGATGTGTTGGCAAATGGCTTCAGACCACCTTCTTCAACTCTCCATGGATGCAGAGTCAGACGACAGAGTCGACATTTTAGGTCAAAGATCCAATCAGAACTTGAAACAGTGAGAAAACCACAGTTTAAGAATAAGGGGTAGGCCATTTAGAACAGAGATGAGGAAAAACTTTTTCAGTCAGAGAGTTGTGAATCTGTGGAATTCTCTGCCTCAGAAGGCAGTGGAGGCCAATTCTCTGAATGCATTCAAGAGAGAGCTAGATAGAGCTCTTAAGGATAGCAGAGTCAGGGGGTATGGGGAGAAGGCAGGAACGAGGTACTGATTGAGAATGATCAGCCACGATCACATTGAATGTCGGTATTGGCTCGAAGGGCCGAATGGCCTCCTCCTGCACCTATTGTCTATTGTCTAAATGGTGGATAGTAGAGAGAACAGGAGGATTGTTATATGGGGATATAACAGTATAACAGTATAACAGAGCTTTATTTGTCGTTCGGTACCGAAGTACCGAACGAAACTACATCGCAGTCATAGAAAAAAAAGAACACAAGACACATAGCCCCAACACAAACGTCCAACACAGTGACTCCAAACACCCCCTCACTGTGATGGAGGCAACAAAACTTCCACTCTCTTCCCCATGCCCACGGACAGACAGCTCGTCCCCGACCGACCCGCACAGTCCCCGCAAGGGGATGGAAGTCCCCCCGGCCGAATCGCACCGGGCGCTGAAACGTCTCGCGGCCGAGCCGGGGAGAAAGCAAGAACGGGGTACTGATTTTGGATGATCAGCCATGATCATATTGAATGGCGGTGCTGGCTCGAAGGGCTGAATGGCCTAAGCCTACACCAGATTTCTATATTTCTATGTTTTAAGTGAAAGGAGTGGATGTGAAAGTGGATAACATAGAACTAGTGTGAACGGGTGATTGATGGTCCACATGGACATGGTGGGCTGAAGGATCTTTTCCGCATGCTGCATCTCTAAACTAAACTAAATATCTCCGCTGCAGTACTACCGGATTCTGCTCAGCAAATTAATCCACCTAGTACTAAGTTCTAATATTAGCATTTACCCAATATCGTGCAAGAAATTGTCCACATTAATCCTGTGCAGAAACGCAAGAAAGAATCAATCCAACTAGTTCATGCCCCTTCCATCCGCTCTCAGTCATCATTAAAAGGATGGAAGCTGTCATTGACAATGCAATCAAGAGGCACTTACTCATCGATATCTAATTCACCGATGTAATGGTGATCTTCACCAGTCCTGGTGAGCTTCACGCCTCGTTACAAACTTGGTCTAAACACGATGGAAGAAACGAATTCCAGAGATGAAGTAAGAGTGATTGCCAGGGATAAAATGGCCGCATTTGATGACCTGGCTTCAAAGAGACCATGTCGAACTGAAACCAAAGGACATCAGGGGAAAAAGTTTCATCTAGTTTAGTTTAGAGGCCTTCCGGCCCAACTCTTCCATGCTGACCAAGATGCCCCATCTAAGCCTAGACCCATTTGCTCACGGTTTAGTCCGTATCCAGCCAAACCTTTATCCTATCCATGTGCTTGTCCAAGTGTCTTTTAATTGCTGTTATAACCATATAACCATATAACAACTACAGCACGGAAACAGGCCCGTTCGGCCCTACCAGTCCACGCCGACCACTCTCTCTGACCTAGTCTCATCTACCTGCTCTCAGACCATAACCCTCTAATCCCCTCTTATCCATATACCTATCCAATTTACTCTTAAATAATAAAATCGAGCCTGCCTCCACCACTTCCACCGGAAGCCCATTCCATACAGCCACCACCCTCTGAGTAAAGAAGTTACCCCTCATGTTACCCCTAAACTTTTGTCCCTCAATTCTGAAGCTATGTCCCCTTGTTGGAATCTTCCCCACTCTCAAAGGGAAAAGCCTACCCACGTCAACTCTGTCCGTCCCTCTTAAAATTTTAAAAACCTCTATCAAGTCCCCCCTCAACCTTCTACGCTCCAAAGAATAAAGACCCAACCTATTCCTGTTATAGTACCTGCCTCAACTACCTCCTCGGGTAGCTCGTTCATTACACCCACCACCCTCTGAGTGATTAGGGATAGGCAGCATGGCTTTGTGCAAGGCAAGTTATGTCTGACAAACTTAATAATAATAATAATAATAATAAACATTTATTTTATATAGCGATTTTCCAAGTGCTCAAATACGCTTTACAAAAACAGTCATGACATAAAAACAAACAGACGAACTATCCTGACGGAGAAGCGGGCAAACAAATAGCGCCAGCCAAACTTGATTGAATTTTTAAAAAAGGTTTAGTTTAGTTTAGTTTAGAGATACAGCGCAGAAACAGGCCCTTCGGCCCACCAAGTCCGTGCCGAACAGCGATCCCTGCACACTAGCATTATCCTACACGCGCTTGGGACAATTTTAAAACTTACCGAAGCTAATTAACCTGCAACCCTGTACGTCTTTGGAGTGTGGGAGGAAACCGAAGTGCCCGGAGAAAACCCACGCAGATTACGGGGAGAACGTACAAACTCCGCACAGACAGCACCCGTAGTCAGGATCAAACGCATGTGTCTGGCGCTGTAAGGCAGCAACTCTATCGCTGCCTTGCCATGCCGACAGTTGTGGAGATCAATCGTTCAAGTTGCAGAATATCACCGTAAGAGTTCCCCAGGGCAGTGTCATCAGTCCAGCCATCTTCAGGAGTTTCATCAATGACGTTCCTTCTGTCATAAGATCAGAAGTGAAAGAAGTTCACCGATGGTTGCACAATGTTCAGTTCCCTTTGTTACCTCTCAGAAGATGAAACTGTCCATTCCTACATTCAGGAAGGCCGAAACAATAAGCAGATGAGATTGGTAAGAGGTAAGTAATGTATGTTCTGGGCAAGGGTCAGAGAAGGTCTGGCCATCTACCCTCGACATTCATCGGCAGTGCCATGGATGAGTTCTCACCATCTATAAACGGAGCTCGTCATGAAAGAAAAATAACTGGGCCTTGCATCAAATCCATTGCCTACAGGAGAAAATCCGATGCTCTGATATGTGATTCCGCACCATTTACAAATCATGATCGAGATTGAATATTCTCCAATTACCTCCATGAATGTATCACTAACGACACTCAATAATGGTTTTGCCCCAGCTATCATCAGGCAACTGAACCATCCTGTCAGCAACTAGAGAGTGGTCCTGAGCTACCATCGACATCATTGGAGACCCTCGGACTATCTTTAATCGGACTTTACTGGACTTTATCTCTCCTTCGACAAACACATCAAACACATCACAAAGACAGCGTTCTTCCACCTCAAAAACATTGCCCGTCTCCGTCCATCCCTCTCCTCCACAGCTGCAGAAACCCTCATCCACGCCTTCATCACCTCCCGTCTGGACTACTGCAACAGCCTCCTCTATGGCGCACCCTCAAAAATCATCAGTAAACTTCAATACATTCAAAACTCCGCTGCCCGTCTACTCACCCACACCCCGATCCGTGACCATATCACCCCCGTCCTTTACAAACTCCACTGGCTCCCCATCCCCCAGAGAATCCAGTACAAAATCCTCCTCATGACCTACAAAGCCCTCCATAACCTGGCCCCATCCTACCTGACCGACCTCCTCCACAGGCACACTCCCACCTGCACCCTCCGCTCTGCTGCTTCCAATTTCCTATCCCCCCACATCCGGACCAAACTCAGATCCTGGGGGGACAGGGCTTTCTCCATCGCTGCTCCCACCCTATGGAACTCACTACCCCAAACCGTCAGAGACTCCTCCACACTCACCACATTCAAAACATCACTGAAGTCTCACCTGTTCAGCACTGCCTTCAACCACTGACCGTCACCTCACCTTCTGTCTCCTTTTTCTGTTCGTTTACTTATTTATCTATTTATTCACTTCCCTATGTTCTCTAAATCCCTGCAAAGCGTCTTTGAGTATATGAAAAGCGCTATATAAATGTAATGCATTATTATTATTATTATTATCTTGCATCATACGTTATTCCCTTTAACCTGTATCTATGCACTGTGGACGGCTCGATTGTAATCATGTATAGTCTTTCCACTGACTGGATAGCGCGCAACAAAAAGCTTTTCACTGTACCTTTAGTACACATGACAATAAGCCAAACGCAATTTATTTAAATTCACTTTTGAGTCCTGATCAGTGATAACTCCTCACGTAACATGACTGAAAATAGATAATCTGGTCATGTGTAGTCTGAAGGAAGGGTCTCGATTCCAAAGATGCTGTCTGACCCGTTGAGTTACTCTAGTTACTCTTCGATAATCTAGTCATGATTATTTGACATGACATGACATGGAAGACAGCGATCCCCGCACATTAACACTATCCTACACACACTAGGGACAATTTACACTAATTTACACTAATACCAAGCCAATTAACCTACAAATCTGTACGTCTTTAGAGTTTAAGAGGGAACTGAAGATCTCGGAGAAAACCCACACAGGTCATGAGGAGAACATACAAACTCCATACAAACAGCACCCTTAGTCAGGATCGAACCCGGGTCTCTGGCGCTGTCAGGCAGTGGCTTTACCGCTACGTCACCATGCCAAATCTGAGGGGTAACCTTTTTACACAAATTGGGGGTAGGTTTATGGAACGAACTGCCAGAGGACGTAGTTGAGGCACGTAGTATCGCAAAGTATAAGAAACATTTAGACAGGTGCATGGATAGGACAGGTTTAGAGGGATATGGGGCAAATGCAGGCAGGTGGGACTAGTGTAGGTGGGACATGTTGGTCGGTGTGGGAAAGTTGGGCCAATGGTCCTGTTTCCAGGCTGCATAACTCCCTGGTTCAATATATTGAAACAGCCTGCCCGACAATGGTGTGTTCACCAGAAAAACTGCAACAGCTCAGGTCGATGGGCATTACCACCTTCTCAAAGAGAATTAGAGATGAACAATGGTCTCTGGCAGTGATGGATCATTTTGTGAATTAATTTTTAAATTAGTTTAGTTTAGAGATACAGCGCAGAAACAGGCCCTGAAGCCCACCGAGTCTGCACCGACCAGCGATCCCCGCACATAAACGCTATCCTACACACACACGGGATAATAATTTACAATTATAACAAGCCAATTAACCTAAAACCTGTACGTCTTTGGAGTGTGGGAGGAAACTGGAGATCACGGAGAAAACCTACACCGGTCACGGGGAGAACGTACAAACTTTGTACAGCCAAGCACCCGTAGTCAGGATCGAACCCGGGTCTCCGACGTTGTCAGGCAGCAACTCTACCCCTGTGCCACCGCACAGTCCTATAGTTGTTATATATAAAATCTATTTTGCATTCCTGTTTGGATAGTTAGAGCTCTTAATGATGGCGGAGTCAGGGGGTATGAGGAGAGGGCAGGAACAGGGTACTGATTGTGGATGATCAGGCATGATCACATTGAATGGCGGTGCTGTTCCTTCTCCTGCACCTATTGTCTAGTGTCTATTGTCTATTGGTGCATGAACTATAACGGTATTGATTTTTTAAAAAATTATAATTTTTAATTAGAATGGAAAATCTTCCATTCACTTCAGCATATGCCAGAGCATTTTATGATCAAACACTTTTGAAGTTGGGCAAATATTGACTAAAGACATGGGAGAGAAAGACTCATCTGAATTTGAAGACGGGATGGGTCCTTCTACACACCATATGAACCTCATTTAATATGACACCTTTGATAGTACATTTTGAGATTGTTGGCCTTGATTTTGTACTCAAATCTCTTGTTTCTTAATCTCAAGAGGGTGTCTCCCACTGATCATTCAACCTAAATATAGGAGTAGCAAATATCCAAAATTCCCCGATAGAATGTCAAAGCACATCACTATAACAACACTGTAAAAAACATTTACTGTAAATAACATTTGGAAGGATGAGAGGAGATCTTATCGAAACGTATAAGATTATTAAGGGGCTGGACACGTTAGAGGCAGGAAACATGTTCCCAATGTTGGAGGAGTCCAGAACAAGGGGCCACAGTTTAAGAATAAGGGGTAGGCCATTTAGAACTGAGATGAGGAAAAACTTTTTCAGTCAGAGAGTTGTGAATCTGTGGAATTCTCTGCCTCAGAAGGCAGTGGAGGCCAAATCTCTGAATGCATTCAAGAGAGAGCTAGATAGAGCTCTTAAGGATAGCGGAGTCAGGGGGTATGGGGAGAAGGCAGGAACGGGGTACTGATTGAGAATGATCAGCCATGATCACATTGAATGGCGGTGCTGGCTCGAAGGGCCGAATGGCCTCCTCCTGCACCTATTGTCTATTGTCTATTGGACAGGTACATGGATCAGAAAGCTTAGAGGGAGTTGGGCCATATATGGACGGGTGGGACAAGTGAAGATGGGGCATCTTGGCCAAGAATTTGTCTCCTTGGCTATGGATGTGGAGAGGATGTTTCCACTTGTGGGAAAGTCTAGGACGAGACGAATTAAAAGACGCTCCTTAAGGAAGGAGATTAGGAGGGATTTCTTTGGTCAGAGGGTGGTGAACCTGTGGAATTCTTTGCCACAAAAGGCTGTGGAATCTAAGTCAATTGATTATTTTTATAGCAGAGATAGATAAATTCTTGATTAGTTTGGGTGTCAGGGGTTATGGGGAGAAGGCAGGAGAACAGGATTATGAGGGGAGAGATAGATCAGCCATGATTGAATGGCAGAAGTCTTCAACAAGTATGGTCTTTTCTTTTTGCAGGAGTATACGATCGACATCTTTTTTGCTCAAACCTGGATTGACACTCGCCTACAGTTCAACAGTACGATGAAAATCATCACTCTGAACAGCAACATGGTGGGCCTCATATGGGTACCAGACACCATCTTCAGAAACTCCAAGATGGCCGACGCTCATTGGATCACCACACCTAATCAGCTACTGAGGATATGGAATGATGGGAAAATCTTGTATACCTTGAGGTGAGCTTAAGAAATATCTTACAATGTAACAGAAATGTCCCATGCTCCCTCCTATTTTAACGATCAAACCATTTTGAGGACAACTTGGTTCCATCAAATTCTTTCCCATTCCTGATGCCCAGGAAGTTCTAGTGAGGTGGGAAGGCAGGCAGGCTTTTTTTTGTGACGGTGTTCAATCTATTATCTGCATTGCACTGCGTTACAGGAGAGCATTATAGAATCCTAGAATTGTACAGCATAGAAACAGGCCATTTGGCCCACCACATCCATGTTGACTATTGAGCAGCCTACCACTGAAGATAGACACAGAAACCTGGAGTAATTCTGCGGGTAGGGCAGCATCTCTGGAGAAAATAAATAGGTGACATTTCCGCTCAAGACCCTCCTTCAGACTCAGGGGAGATGGAACAGAGAGATATGAAAAGGTACACAAAACAAAAATTTGAAAGATATGCAAAGACTTTGATCTGTCCTTTCGTATATCTTTCATTAATTTGTTCGATGTACCATTTCATGTCTGTCAGTTCCCTTTCCCCTGACTCTCGGTCTGAAGGAGGGTCTCGACCTGAAATGTTACCTATTCCTTTTCTCCAGAGATGCTGGCTGATCTGCTGAGTTACTCCAGCTTTTTGTGTCTGTCTCCTTTAATAAGCATGGGGATCCACTCTGCCGCCAAAACGGAGTGAAAGATTAAGGTTTTAAATACATCTGCTTGTCGCATATATTGATGTAATCTCCCACCTAAACTTTAGTCCACTTTATATCTTCCTGAGATGCAAATCATTTGTTACAGATGACATAATGCTCCAGAAGACAATTTGGAACAGAGTGTGCATTGCCTTTTGTAAAACTAATCCCTCTCTTTTAATTTCTCCCCAAAGCAGTGTTTTTAAGAACGAATAGCAGTTTCATTAACGTAGCTAATTGACTTTTCCTCAAACATTGAGCAATGCAGTCTCAAAAATTACTTTGGAGGTAAGAGTTTATCTCGTATTTGTTAATGGGGAGATAAGCAGCATCAATTAAAGATTTAAAACGGGGGGAAACTATGGTTTGCATGGGACACAGAAGGGCTTGTTTTGATAGCCCTCTACCATATGCTAGAGTTGTCAACCATGTTTTAACAGCCAGCTAAGCTGTGGCCATAGCTTATCCAGATGTCTACGTTTATATTGCTATTATTTCCCCCTTCCGCTTCATCCTGTCACTATAACGTGGCTCAACTTCCAAGGAGAAAGCCTTTGTTTCTGAGGGGTGGCATGGTGGCGCGGTGGTAGAGTTGCTGCCTTACAGCGCTTACAGCACCAGAGCCCCAGGTTTGATCCCGATCCCAGGGTGCTGTCTGTGCGGATTTTGTACACTCTCCCTGTGACTGTGTGGGTTTTCTCTGAGAACTTCAGTTTCCACCCACACCCCAAAGGTTAATTGGCTTGGTATAAGTATAAATTGTCCCTGCTGCAGGATAGTGTAGATGTGCGGGGATCGATGGTCGGTGTGGACTCGGTGGGTCGGAGGGCCTGTTTCCACGCAGTATCTCTAAAATAAACTAAAGTAAACAAGTGTCAAGACTCTCCAGCAACTTGGCATGGGAAATCCACACAACGCAAGCTTGGATCTTCTCTCACAGGTCAACATCGGCTTGCCATTGATAGGACGTTCTGGGCCAATATTCCTTGCAATATACAGTGCTCTGATAAAGAATGCATACTCAAATGTGAAGGGATTGAGTCAGAAATGGACAATTTAAAAAAAAACTAAATTAGGACACCGTGGAATGTGAAAAGAAATGTCAAGCATGTCTATAAATACATCGGTAACAAGCAGGTATAAAATAATTTGAAATATAAGAGACACTTGAAGGTTTCTGAAGATGACACATTATCAAGGGAGGAACGAAGCATTTGAAGTATTTTTCACTACTTTCAAAGGGATGGGTGGGATGGGGGGGGGGGGGGGTGGGGGGGTGGGGGGGGGGGAATAGCAAGAGCATTTGGACAATGCACAGATTAAAGTGACCAGGGTGATAGTGGAAGCAGAGATGGTAAATATTAACAGGGGAATTTAATAGCTGTTTGTCGGATAGGTCATTTAAGGTGAAGATATGTTGAGAGCAATTCAAATGTACTGCAGAATTCTTTCTGATTTTGTATTTACCTAATTCCCTCATGACTGGACACACTGCAAAAGCTTTAACGAGTATGTACCATGTAGAAGACAAGACAAAGGAATCGTAGGTACAATTGAGTAAGACAACGTCACTGGAATAGTTGCACATAAAATATTCAAATCTTTCTAAGATAGCTAGAGTATTTGAAATTAAACCTTAGGCTTTCGAGATGCAGTGCGGAAACAGAACCTTCGGCCCACCGAGTCCAGTCTGACCATCAATCTCCCCGTACACGAGCACTACACGCGAGGGATAATTTACAATTTTACCAAAGTCAATGAACCTACAAACCTGCACGTCTTTGGAGTGTGGGAGGAAACCGGAGCACCCGGAGGAAACCCACGTGGTCACAGGGAGAACGTACAATCTCTGTACAGACAGCACCAATAGTCAGCATAAGAAAATACCTGCAGATGCTGGTACAAATCGAAGGTATTTATTCACACAATGCTGGAATAACTCAGCAGGTCAGGCAGCATCTCAGGAGAGAAGGAATGGGTGACGTTTCGGGTCGAGACCCTTCTTCAGACTGATAGTCAGGTTCAAACCTGGGTCTCTTGTGCTGTAAGGCAGCAACTCTCCCACCATGCCTACCGCTATGCCACTGTGCCACCCTAAATTTAATTTGGAAAAAAGGCTGATATCACCAACAACCTGACTCGCTGAGTTACCCCAGCAATTTGTGTCTATCATCGTTGTAAACCAGCATCTGCAGTTCCTTCGTACACAAAAAAATCATGACCTCTCTTCCCCAAAAAGGTCCTATATTCCTGAGTTATCACCAGTCTCATCTCATTCCAGATCCGTTGTCCAATTGACGCCTTTTCATGTTGAGCTAGAAAACTAAATGGAAACCGTCCCCTGCTTTTATATTCCCTGAAATTACTGTGTGAAATGTGAATTAGTTAAATTTACAGGCGTTATCGATAGTTGAGTCTGAGGAAGGAAACCATGTTAATTAAAGCTTGTAAATAGAAAAACAAAACCAGGTGACATTTAATTTGGAGAAGTTCTGTTTACTTCAGTGGGCATAGACTTATCTACAGATTAAAGAGGTTGAGGGAGATGGTTGGAGATTTGGTCCTTAATGGATGTCATCACCATGGAGTTATAATACATACAGTAACATTTATAATTTACTAAACATCATTTACTAAACAGACCACATTTATAATATTGTTCTAAGTTTTGATTACTAAAAACTGCAAGCAGTGTGGAGAATAGTCCCAAGGAAGATCATCAAATTTACAGGATGAAATTCTCAGAACAAAATAGGAATGAGGTGACTGAGAGAGTTCCTTGTTAGACAATAGACAATAGACAATAGACAATAGGTGCAGGAGTAGGCCATTCAGCCCTTCGAGCCAGCACCGCCATTCAATGCGATCATGGCTGATCACTCTCAATCAGTACCCCGTTCCTGCCTTCTCCCCATACCCCCTCACTCCGCTATCCTTAAGAGCTCTATCCAGCTCTCTCTTGAATGCATTCAGAGAATTGGCCTCCACTGCCTTCTGAGGCAGAGAATTCCACAGATTCACAACTCTCTGACTGAAAAGGTTTTTCCTCATCTCAGTTCTAAATGGCCTACCCCTTATTCTTAAACTGTGGCCCCTTGTTCTGGACTCCCCTAACATTGGGAACATGTTTCCTGCCTCTAACGTATCCAACCCCTTAATAATCTTATACGTTTCGATAAGATCTCCTCTCATCCTGATTATTAAAGGACATCTCATGACATCAGAATATCCCAAAGTATTCTGGGACCAATATAATACTTCCGAAGTGTGCTCGCCATTGTAATATAGGAAGCATCGGTCAAAATGCTGACAGCCAATTTCAATTTTTGTAAATAGGTCATTTTTTGCAAATTATGAATAGTGGCATGCAAAGCAAAAGGCCTGTGAACTTGCTTCCCTCCTAGAAAGGTCACTTACGATTCTTCAATTCCTAGATCTTGTGATTAAACTGGTGATCCTTGAACTAATAATGCTCAGTGATTAGTGTGGAATTGTGTCTGATTGTCTCCCATTTTGAAAGAACTGTATCCACTATTACCAAATATAGACTGAACACCTTCGCTCAGTCCACCTGGATCTACCTGATCTCCCGGATGCTAAACACTTTAATTCTCCTTCCCATTCCCACACTGACCTTTCTGTCCTAGGTATCCTCCATTGTCAGAGTGAGGCTAAACACAAATTAGAGGAACAGCATCTCATATTTCGCCTGGGCAGCTTACAGCCCAGTGGTATGAATATTGAATTCACTGACTTCAAGTAACCCTGGCAATCCCTCTCCCCCACCCAAGTCACACCAGCTTCTTGATTTCACCCATCAAACAGCTAACAATGGCCTGTTTCCTTTATTATTGTTACTTTTTTTGCATATCTTTCATTCATTGTTCTCTATCTCTCTGCATCACCGTCTGCATCTCTCGTCTCCCTTTCCCGCGACTTTCAATCTGAAGAAGGGTCTCGACCCGAAATATCACCTGTTCCTTCCCTCCGGAGATGCTGCCTGTCCCGCTGAGTTGCTCCAGCTTTTTGTGTCCACTGTTATAGTGCTCTCCCTGATTCAAAATTGAAGTCAATCAGGATAGGTGGAACACATTGGATAACACTGGCTGACCTACAGATTTGTCGTATGCAGGATTTTACGCTCTAAAGCAATTTTTTTAAGATAAGCTATAGACACAGGATTATCTTGCCAAGAGTCTCAGCACTTTTTAAAAAGTAGTAAGTAACATTTATTGTGCCGGAAGGAACTGCAAATGTTGGTTTATACAGAAGATAGACACAAAGTACTGGAGTAACTCAGTGGGTCAGACAGCACATCTGGAGAAAAAGGATGGGTGGCATTTCGGTAAGAAGAGTCCCGACCTGTAATAATCGGGTTCAAATAGCTGGTGTTAGTCCAGCACTGCTGAACCTTATCAGGCCACTCCTGTAAAAAAAACCCAGGCATTGTAGCCAGAGGAGAGAAGGGAGAGAGGTGGAGACGTGGAGAGATTGAGAAGGTGGGGGGCTTGCCTGCAGGCTGCGTTCCCCCGTCGGAGGTTCGAGGGTGACTGAGCCACTGGGAAAAACCCAAGACCACTAGTGCCATTGTGTAGTCAGGACCGGACTGCCTGTGAGAAGCCCTAGACAGCCAGAGGCTAAAACCCAGAGAGTTGTAAAACTGTGGAATTCTCTGCCTCAGAAGGCAGTGGACGCCAGTTCTCTGGATGCTTTCAAGAGAGAGCTAGATAGAGCTCTTAATGATAGCGGAGTCAGGGGTTATGGGGAGAGGGCAGGAACGGGGTACTGATTGTGGATGATCAGCCATGATTACATTGAATGGCGGTGCTGGCTCGAATGGCCGACTCCTGCACCTATTGTCTATTGTCTATTGCCTAAAACTGAGTGGCTAGGGCAAGTCTGGGATGCCAGTGCCATTTCCCTGTGCAATGAGGGACTGCGCTGGCCTACAGAGGGAAAGACAGCTGCCAGGGTAATCCAGAGACTGCCCGCGCACAGAGGGAACGACTGAACTGCCAGGGTATCCGAGACCGCCCGTGCACAGAGGGAAAGACTGAGCTGCCAGGGTAATCCAGAGACCGCCCGCGCACAGAAGGAACGACTGAGCTGCCAGGGTAATCCAGAGACCGCCCGTGCACAAAGGGAACAACTGAGCTGCCAGGGTAATCCGGAGACCGCCCACGCACAGAGGGAACGACTGAGCCGCCAGGGTAATTCAGAGACCACCAGCGTCGCCTCTTCAAGCCGCAAAGATGAGCCACGAGGATAAACCTGAGACCACCAGTGCCCCCCTCTCAGAGGCAAGGGTGAACTGCAGGGAGAAGCCTGAGATCGCCGCGCCTGCTCTTTCGAGACCAGGACTGAGCTGCCAGGACTAACCTGAGATCACCAGCGCCTCCACACATGACCCCTGATGGCGAGAACCAGCCCCCCCCCATGTGGTCCTGGACATTCTGACCACAGTAAATAAAATATATCACGTGAGTTCACCAGACTGAGAGTGTCGGTGTAGTCACTGCCGAACCTGGCATCATCCCTGATGCCGCAACACCTTTATAATGTTGCTTCTTCGTTGATCCTGGATAGAAACAACTTTCCACACTGTGAACCAGCCATGACCTTGAACATCACATATTAAATCTCCTGTCTACCTTGTTCGCTTCAGAATGAACATCCCCAGATTTTCCATTTGCAGAAATCTGAAATCTCTCATTTTTGGAGAAAAAAACTTCAGTTTCAGTTTAGATTATTATTGCACTGCCCTTCAGATGAGCTATTAAATGGAGGACCTGTCAGTTTGCCGAGATGAATGAGTTCAGTTCAGTTTGGTTTATTGTCATGTGTACCTGAGGTACCGTGAAAAGCTTTTGTTGCGTGCTAACCAGTCGGCCGAGAGACGGCAGGAGAAGAGAGAAGACATTCTGGCCTTCCATCACAGTGAGGAGGTGACTGGAGGAGACTCACTGTGATGGATGTTTCTTTGATTTTATGTTGGTTTTTGTGATTGTGTGTTTTATTGCTTCCTTTTTTATTGCCTCTCATTGTTGACTGTGGGTTACGTAATTTCGTCCAAAAACATGTTTTTGGATGGCAATAAAGGTACCTTATACTTTATACTTATACTTATACACGATTATAAAATGGGTCGTTTAAAGCACATAGGTACATGATGAGGGAATAACATTTAATGCAAGGTAAATTCAGGAAAGTCCGATCAAAGATAGTCCGAGGGTCGCTGGAATTTAGAAGATTGAGGGGGGATCTTATAGAAACTTACAAAATTCTTAAGGGGTTGGACAGGCTAGATGCAGGAAGATTGTTCCCGATGTTGGGGAAGTCCAGAACAAGGGGTCACATTTTAAGGATAAGGGGGAAGTCTTTTAGGACCGAGATGAGAAAGTTTTTTTTCACACAGAGAGTGGTGAATCTGTGGAATTCTCTGCCACAGAAGGTAGTTGAGGCCAGTTCATTGGCTATATTTAAGATGGAGTTAGATGTGGCCCTTGTGGCTAAAGGGATCAGGGGGTATGGAGAGAAGGCAGGTACAGGTTACTGAGCTGGATGATCAGCCATGATCATATTGAATGGCGGTGCAGGCTCGAAGGGCTGAATGGCCTACTCCTGCACCTATTTTCAATGTTTCTATGTTTCTATCAGTTCTACTCTGCCATTCAATCATGGCTGATCTATCTCTCCCTCCAAACCCCATTCTCCTGCCTTCTCCCCATAACCTCAGACACCTGTACTAAAGCATCCAACGAACTGGCCTCCACTGCCTTCTGAGGCAGAGAATTCCACACCTTCACCACCCTCTGACTGAAAAAGTTCTTCCTCATCTCCGTTCTAAATGGCCTACCCCTTATTCTTAAACTGTGGCCCCTTGTTCTGGACTCCCCCAACATTGGGAACATGTTATCTGCCTCTAATGTGTCCAATCCCCTAATTATCTTATATGTTTCAATAAGATCCCCCCTCATCCTTCTAAATTCCAGTGTATACAAGCCCAATCGCTCCAGCCTTCCAGTCTATCTGTATTACTGTCTCCTTGATTGTCAAAATCAAAGCGTCTATGTCGTGGGCTTCCCACGTAAATGTCTGGCAGTTTAGTGTACGGTTCTAGTTGCCCCCATGAAAGGAAGAATTTGAAGGCATTGAAGAGGGGGTGCAACAGTGATTTACCAGACTGCTGCCTAGATGAGAAGGTACTAGACCAAGTGGACAAGTTAGGCCCAAACCTCTCCTGCATTGGTGCAGCACCCTCTCCAATCCCCCCTCCCCTCTCCCCACCTCCCATCTCCCCCCCTCCCCCTCTCCCTCTCCCCTTCCCCATCCCCCCCACTCCATCCCCCTCAACCCCCCTTATCCTCTCTCCCTCATCTCCCTCCACCCCCTCCCTCCCTCCCTCCCTCCCCCCTTCCTCTCTAGGAGATAGATTTAAACTTTAAAATGTGAATAACTTTAAAAATATAACACCAATTTCAGTGAAACTTCTTCCATTAGCACCAAAGGGACGACGGTGAATAAGGTGGGCCTAAAATTGTGCTATCGCATACCGTTTTGGCTGTAGTTCAGGAACAAACAAACAAACAAGAGTTTTAGTATATAGGTTAGCTATAAGGAGAGTTTGGACAAACAGGGATTGCTTTCTCTGGAGCGTCAGAGCCTGATGGGAGATCTGATAGAAGTATATAAAATTATGAGAAGGGATAGATAGGGTAGACAGTCGGAACCTTCCTCCCAGAGGGGAGATGTCAGAGACTAAAGGACATAACTTTACGCTAAGCGGGGACAAAGTTTAAATATGCGCAGGGCAGGATTTTACAGAGAGTGTTGGGTGGCAGGAGCACACTGCCAGGGGTGATGGTGGAGGCAGATACGATAGAAGAAACATAGAAACATAGAAAATAGGTGCAGGAGTAGGCCATTCGGCCCTTCGAGCTTGCACCGCCATTCAATATGATCATGGCTGATCATCCAGCTCAGTAACCTGTACCTGCCTTCTCTCCATACCCCCTGATCCCTTTAGCAAAAAGGGCCACATCTAACTCCCTCTTAAATATAGCCAATGAACTGGCCTCAACTACCTTCTGTGGCAGAGAATTCCACAGACTCACCACTCTCTGTGTGAAGAAATGTTTTCTCATCTCGGTCCTAAAAGACTTCCCCCTTATCCTTAAGCTGTGACCCCTGGTTCTGGACTCCCCCAACATCGGGAACAATCTTCCCGCATCTAGCCTCTCCAACCCCTTAAGAATTTTATATGTTTCTATAAGATCCCCCCTCAGTCTTCTAAATTCCAGCGAGTACAAGCCTAGTCTATCCAGTCTTTCTTCATATGAAAGTCCCGCCATCCCAGGGATCAATCTAGTGAACCTTCTCTGTACTCCCTCTAAGGCAAGAACGTCTTTCCTCAGATTAGGAGACCAAAACTGCACACAATACTCCAGGTGCGGTCTCACCAAGGCCTTGTACAACTGCAGCAGAACCTCCCTGCTCCTAAACTCAAATCCTCTTGCTATGAATGCCAACATACCATTCGCTTTCTTCACTGCCTGCTGCACCTGCACGCTTGCTTTCAATGACTGGTGCACCATGACACCCAGATCACGTTGCATCTCCCCTTCTCCTAATCGTTCACCATTCAGGTAATACTCTGCTTTCCTGTTCTTGCCGCCAAAGTGGATAACCTCACATTTATCCATATTATATTGCATCTGCCATGCATTTGCCCACTCGCCTAATCTATCCAAGTCGCTCTGCAGCCTCCTAGCATCCTCCTCGCAGCTAACACTGCCACCCAGCTTCATGTCATCCGCAAACTTAGAGATGTTGCATTCAATTCCCTCGTCCAAATCATTAATATACACTGTAAATAACTGGGGTCCCAGCACTGAGCCTTGCGGTACCCCACTAGTCACTGCCTGCCATTCCGTGGTATAGTGGTACAGAAGAGACGTTTGGATAGGCACGTGGATATGCAGGGAATGGAGCGATATGGATCACATGCTCCTGCCAGACAAAAGATACGGAAGCTTAAAATTAAGTATCACCAGACTCAGGAACAGCTTCTTTCCCTCTGATATCAGGCTTCTGGATGCTCCTTCCATAAATTTGGGTACTCTCCGATTCACCTCTATCCCATTGCAGACATTGGACTTTGTTGAAGGAACTGGGGTGCTCTTATGCTGAGAACTCTATTCTGAACTCTGTGTCTTCCCCTTTGCTCCGCACCGATAAGCCAAAGCATTATGACCAGTGACAAGCAAAGTGAATAACATTGATTATCTTGTTACAATGGCACCTGTCAAGGGGTGGGATATATTAGGCAGCAAGTGAACCGTCAGTCCTTGAAGTTGATGTGTTG
The DNA here is from genome assembly GCF_053455715.1 of Rhinoraja longicauda. NCBI lineage: Eukaryota > Metazoa > Chordata > Chondrichthyes > Rajiformes > Arhynchobatidae > Rhinoraja > Rhinoraja longicauda. Next base: position 11,790,739 of record NC_135959.1, on the reverse strand, counting down.
GATGCAGGAGAAATGAGCAGGAGTAAAGACCTGAGCGACTTTGACAAGGGCCAAATTGTTATGGCCAGATGACTGGGTCAGAGCATCTCTGAAACGGCAAGGCTTGTGGGGTGCTCCCGGTCAGCAGTGGTCCGAGGAGGGACAAACCACAAACCGGCGACAGGGTGTTGGGCGCCCAAGGCTCATCGATGCGCGAGGGCAACGAAGGTTATCCAGTCTGGTCCGAACCGACAGAAGGTCTACTGTGGTACAAGTCACAGAAAATTTTAATGGTGGTCACGGGAGGAATGTGTCACAATACACAGTACATCACACCCTGCCGCGTATGGGGCTGCACATGGAGGACCAACAGCATATTAGACTGGTGGTCATAATGTTTTGGCTCATCTGGTCATAATGTTTTGGCTGATCGGTGTATCTATTGCACTTGGGATTGACGATTGTCCTGTATTTATGGATAGTATTATCTGATCTGAATTGATGGCATGCAAATCAAAGCTTTTTGTTGTACCTGAGTACATGTGACAACAATAAACCTAAACACAAACTGGCAATTTATAGGCAGTTGTACTTCTACTTGCCAGTATGTCAATGGCCATGGGAAAGGGAAATTTATTTGTTCTTTCTTTCAATAATATTTTGTTCAAAGCAACTTCATAAATTGGACATGGCGTTGTTAATACAGCAGCATTTCCTTATGAAATCCATAATGTGAAATGAGTAGAAGAGGTAGACACAAAAAGCTGGAGAGAGACACAAAAAGCTGGAGTAACTCAGCGGGTCAGACAGTATCTCTGGAGAAAAGATATAGGTGACGTTTTGGGTTGAGACCCTTTCTTCGGACTGCGAGTCAGGAGAAAGGGATACAAGAGACCATGACAGTGATATAGAGAGACATGGAGCACATGAACGAAACATATGCAAAAAAGTTACGATGATAAAGGAAACAGGCCATTGTTAGCTGTGGGCTGGGTGAAAACTAGTTACAGACAACGAGACTCAACAAGATGACTTTGAACCTAGTACATCGACTCGGGTGGGGGAGGGCTGGAGAGAGAGGGGATGCAACGGTTACTTAAAGTCAGATAAATCAATATTCATACCTCTGGGTAACCTCCACCTATATCCTTCCTTTGTCCCGCCCCCCTGACATCAGTCTGAAGAAGGGTCTCGACCCGAAACGTCACCCATTCCTTCTCTCCCGAGATGCTGCCTGACCTGCTGAGTTACTCCAGCATTTTGTGAATAAATACCTCTGGGTAGCTCATACTTCCCTTGGGCAACTCACCCAAGAAGAAGGGTCTCGACCCGAAACATCACCTATTCCTTTTCACCACAGATGATGTCTGACCCGCTGAGTTACTCCAGGTGTCTATCTTCAGTTTAAACCCATACCTGCAGTTCCTTCCTACACAGAAAGGATGCCTGGCTGGTGTTATTCCCTCCCTCCTCGTTCCTGCAGGCATCTCAAGCCTCACCCACCAACGAGGCCACATGATATTGCAGGTACTCAGCCACTGGGCACTTGGGCAGCACTGTGGCGCAGCGGTAGAGCTGCTGCCTTGCAGCGCCAGAGACCCGGGATCAATCCATCCCACGGGTGCTGTCTGTATGGAGTTTGCACGTTCTCCCCGTGACCCGGGTGGGTTTTCCCCAGGATCTCCAGTTTCCTCCTGCACCCCAAAGACGTACAGGTTTGTAGGTTAATTGGCTTGGCATAATTGTAACTTATCCTTAGTGCGTGTTCGAGTAGTGAAAGTCTGTGGGGATCGCTGGTCGTAGCGGTCTCCGCAGGTCCCATTTCCGCTCTGTATCTCTAAACTAAACCAAACGAAGCTAAATCTGATATAAAAGTCAAGTTAATAAACAGGCCAGTTTACAGCATTCAAATTATATATTATTTTTACCATTTGACATTAAAGATGATATTTTGTGGTTGCGGGGTGAAGTTTAATTGTCGGTGGTTTCGACTGATGAAATAATGTCATGTTGGACAGGATTGAATTGTGCGAGAAGGAAATGGCAGAAAATGCCACCCTTAGTCTCCGCAGCAACGTTTGGTGACATTTGTCGACAAGTAGATGAGAAGCTAAAAAGGCAGGCAGTGATCTTACTGACATGAATGACTGCAGAATCTATCATCACGACTTGGATCTTCACGAAAAGGCATTTTGAGTGTCTTTAATGCCTCGCGTAAATTGCCATTGATTCTTTCCTGCAATTTATCTTGTCTGCACTTTCTCTCGACACGGTGTCCCTGCTTCTGCAAGTGATAAGCAAAATGCAAAACCTCCTTCTCACAAAAGGGGAGGGTGGCACGGTGGCGTAGCGGTAGAGTTGCTGCCTTACAGCGCCGGAGACCCGGGTTCGATCCTGACCACGGGTGCTTGTCTGTACGGAGTTTGTACGTTCTCCCCGTGACCTGCGGGGCTTTTCACCGGGATCTCCGGTTTCCTCCCACACTCCAAAGACGCATAGGTTTGTAGGTTAATTGGCTCAGTATAATAATAATAATAACAATAAACATTAATTTTTTTATAGCGCTTCTCCAAATGCTCAAAGACGCTTTACAATACAGTCAAGACATAAAAACAAACAAACGAACTGTCCTGACGGAGAAGCGGCGAACAAATAGCGCCAGCGTCCTCTCACGTCAGCGTCCGGCAGTAGACAATAAAGAACACAAGACACACAATTACAATTTTAACACAAACAGCCATCACAGTGATTGCTCCAGGCACACCCTCACTGTCATGGAAGGCAAAGAAAAGTCTTATCTCCTCCTCATTCTTCTCCCGTGGTGCCACGAGGCGATCGAGGCTCCCAACTTTTGAAGCCCCCACCGGGCGATGGAAATTTAAAAAATAAATTGTCTCTAGTTTGTGTAGGATAGTGTTGGTTTAGTTTAGTTTAGTTTATTGTCACGTGTACCGAACTACAGTGAAAAGCTTTTGTTGCGTGCTAACCAGTCAGCAGAAAGACAATACATGTTTACAATCGATCCATTTACAGTGCATAGATACATTATAAGGAAATAATGTTTAGTGCTAGGTAAAGCCAGCAAAGTCCGATCAAAGATAGTCCAAGGGCCATCAAAGAGATAGATAGTAATTCAGCACTGCTCTCTGGCTGTGGTGGGATGCTTCAGTTGCCTGATAACAGCTGGGAAGAAACTGTCCCCCAAATCTCATGGTGTGCGTTTTCACACCGATATCTTTTGCCTGATGTTAGAGGGGAGAAGAGGGAGTGGCCAGGGTGCGACTCGTCCTTGATTACGCTGCTGGTCTTGCCGAGGCAGCGTGAGGTATAAATGGAGTCAATAGAAGGTAGGTTGCTTAGTGCGTTTGGGGATCGCTGGTTGGCGTGGACTCGGTGGACAAAAGGGGCCTCTTTCCGCACAGTATCTCTAAACTAAACCAAACCAAACTAAACTAAAAGCCAAAATTAGCCGACAAAAACCTTTGTGATCTCTGCACAGATTTTCAACTCCAGGAGCACAAATTGGGAAGTTGTGTTTGACTGCCCCACAATGCAAATGATTCCAAGTGTAGACTGCTGCGGCTCACAAACATACTCATTACTGGAGTAAATTATTAGTTGTTCACATCTCTGGCACAGAGCCGAAACTCCTCTCATCAATGTTACTAATGATGTCCTTTGTGATCGTGACAAAGACAATATATCTATCTTGGAATGTCGGTAGCCGCTGATATGATTGAGTGCATCGCCCGCTCCAATGTTTATCTACCACAGTCCAGCTGGATGCAACACCATCTCCCAGTTTGATTCCCATTTATCCAATTATTACTCTCTGTCTCTGCAATCACCTTCAGACCTAAACACACTGAGATAGCCACACTCTTCAATGCTCCTCGAGTCAAACGGCATCGAACTGGCACTTCATCCCGCTGAAAACCAGAAAGCACCCTTCTACACTAACCCTACACTAATGGGCGGCACGGTGGCGCAGCGGTAGAGTTGCTGCCTTACAGCGAATGCAGCGCCGGAGACTCAGGTTCGATCCTGACTACGGGCGCCGTCTGTACGGAGTTTGTACGTTCTCCCCGTGACCTGCGTGGGTTTTCTCCGAGATCTTCGGTTTCCTCCCACACTCCAAAGACGTACAGGTATGTAGGTTAATTGACTGGGTAAAATGTAAAAATTGTCCCTAGTGGGTGTGGGATAGTGTTAATGTGCGGGGATCGCTGGGCGGCACGGACTCGGTGGGCCGAAGGGCCTGTTTCCGCGCTGTAACTCTAAATCTAAAATCTAAATCTACACTAATCCTGTTTTAGCCTCTCCACATTCCCATTAGCTCCCCCTAAATTCTACCACTCAACGACACTTTTTTTTGTGCAGCAGAGTGCTGCAGCGGCAGAGTTGCTGCAATACGGCACCAGAGACCCAGGTTTCATCTTGACTACAGGTGCTGGCTGTACGTTCTCCCTGCACCCCCTCCCTTTTCACTCCCACGCTCTCTTCCCTGTGCCCCACCTGGATGTGCACCCATTTCTCCCACAATCCCGTCCCCCTTTTCCCTTACCACTTCCCTATGTCCCCTTCCTCCTGCATCCTTTCCTCTGGCTTCACATTTCACACACCTTCTCTCCTTATTTCCTGATCTCACTAGCATTTGTCCAACCATCTGCCATTCAGATCCTCCTCGTGAGGATCCACCTATCACTCCCCATGCATTTTCCTGCCCCCACCTCACTTCCTGCTTTCTGCCCCATTACAATCAATCTTAAGGAGAGTCCTGACCCGAAATATTGCTTCTCCATGTTCTCCAGAGATGCTGCCTGACCCGTTCAGTTACTGGATCACTCGGTGTCTATTTTGTAAACCAGCATCTACCGTTCCTTCTGCCTGACGTCTCCTTGTGCAATTTGGAGTTTTTATTTTTTTGTGTTTTGCTTTACAGAAGTTGCTTCACGAAAGCAATTCTTGCTGGAAATAGGCTATTGACAAAAGCACAACGCACAGGAAGAACTCAACAAGTCAGGCAGCATCTGCGGAGAGAATGGTCAGATCACCATTCAGACTGATCTTCAGACTGATTCGGGTAGGCAGAAGAAAGCTGGACAAGGGAGGCGGGGGTGGGGAAAAACCCCGGCGAGTGATAGGTGGATACAAGCCAGGGGAAGGAGGGGGGTTGACAGATGGGTGGACTAAATGTCAAGAGGTGAAAAGGAGACAAAAGGGCGTGTGATGAGGAAGATGAGGGAAGAGAAGGAGTGAAGTGTAAATCCAGAGGAAGATGTATAGATAGAAGGGGCGGGGGGGGGGGGGCGGGAAGAGGAGGGTTTTTAAGGGAATTGGAGAAACTCGGAGATAGAAATATTGAAACATAGAAAATAGGTGCAGGAGGAGGCCATTTGGCCCTTCGAGCCAGCATCGCCATTCATTGAGATCATGGCTGATCATCTACAATCAGTAACCCGTGCCTGCCTTCTCCCCATATCCCTTGATTCCACTAGCCCTTAGAGCTCTATCTAGCTCTCTTTCAAATTCATCCAGTGAGTTGGCCTCCACTGCCCTCTGTGGCAGAGAATTCCACAAACTCACAACTCTCTGGGTGAAACAGTTTCTTCTCACCTCAGTTCCGGATGAGAGATGAACATGGGAAGGAGGGGAAGGAGTCGGGTGACTGGGAAGGTTGGAAGATGATGGGAGAAATGTGTGCGTACCAGGAGGGAAGAGGTTCATGAGAGAGAGGTGGGTTGGGAAGGTGTTACTTGAAATGTGAGGATTCCAGCATCAGCAGTGCCTTGTGTATTCGTAAATAAGTTATTGCCGTGCTTGCAAAACAGAGTTGCCTCAGTTTGGAGCTCACCGCTGAGAAATAAGGGCAGTCTTTCTCAAGGTCAATGCAGGATTTGCAGTGGGCTTTCAAAGATTGAGAGCTTTTTATTAGGAGCCCGGCCCTCCTTGGTGTGGGGATGAACTCCACGTCTCATGGTTGAAAGACAATGTGAGGGAATATTAAAACTGTCACGCAGCTCAAATCAAATCCCACAACACCTCACTGCAAGGCCCAAAATACTGATGGATGCAGAGAAAGTTTAGTTTAGTTTAGGGATACAGCGCAGAAACAGGCCCTTCGGCCCACCGAGTCCGCGCCTACCAGCGATCACAAGGGAAAACGTACAATTTTACCAAGCCAATTAACCTACAAATCTGTACGTCTTTGGAGTGTGGGAGGAAATCGGAGCTCCCAGAGAAAAGCAACACAGGTCAGGAGGTGAACGTACAATCTTAGAATAGAATAGTTCCTTTATTGTCATTGTAACATGAGCCATGTACAACGAAATTGTAAAATGTCAGCCAGTCAGTGCACCATTCAAACATTTCTAAAAGCTAACGATACATACAAGGTAAAATATTTTAAAAAAGATAAACAACTAAAATAAATATCATGAAAATAGCACGCATAAACACCCAACCCTACATCCTTCTGTCGATTTCACAGTCTCTTATTATGTATCGCCCCTGCGTTCCTTGGCGGCTACATTTAGTGCCTTTATAGCAGTGGGGTAAAAACTATTTTTAAGTCTGTTTGTCCTTGTCCTTGTAGATCTGTACCGTCTGCCTGACGGTAACAGTTCAAACAGGGAGTGTCCGGGGTGGGAAATGTCCTTTATAATACTCTGGGATTTTTTGATGCAGCGGGAACTGTGTAAGTCCTCCAAGGTAAGTAGAGGGCAGCCGACAATCCTCTGGGCGTTGTCAATGGCCCTCTGGAGCGCTTTCCTCTGAGCCGCTGTGCAGCTGGTGTACCATACGCATACACAGTATGTTAGGATGCTCTCAATGTAGCACCGATAAAAGGACAACAGCAGTCTCTGAGTGATGTTATTCTTCCTGAGCACCCTCAGGAAGTGCAGTCTCTGCTGGACCTTTTTCAGCAGCGCAGAGGTGTTCACGCTCCACGTCAGGTCCTCCTCAATATGGATTCCCAGGAAGCGGAAATCCGCCACCCTCTCCACACAGTCCCCTCTGATAGTTAATGGTACCATGTCCGTTTTATTCTTTCTGAAGTCTATTATTATTTCCTTTGTCTTTAAGGTGTTGAGGAGCAGGTTATTTTCTCCACACCACACTGTCAGCTGCTCCGCCTCATCCCGGTAGGCGTACTCGTCCCCCCCGGTGATGAGTCCCACCACCGTAGTGTCATCCGCAAATTTGACAATGGTGTTGCTGTGGTGGGCGGGGGTGCAGTCATGTGTATAGATGGTGTAGAGCAGGGGGCTCAGCACGCAGCTGTACAGACAGCAGCCGTAGTCAGGATCGAACCGGAGTCTCGGGCGCTGTAAGGCAGCAACTCTACATGACCTGTGTGAGTTTTCTCCATGATCTTCGGTTTCCTCCCACACTCCAAAGACGTGCAGGCGTGTATGTTAATTAGCTTGGTGTAAGTGTGAATTGTCCCTAGTGTGTGTAGTGTGGTGTTAATGTGCGGGGATCGCTGGTCGATGCGGACTCGGTGGGTTGAAGGACCTGTTTCCACGCTGAATCTCTAAAACTAAAAAACTAAAGCTAAAAATCTCACTCCTCTCTTCTCTCCTTATCTGACAACCTTTTGTCTCCTTTTCACCTCTAGCCTTTGTCACTTACTCCATTCATTTGCCAATCAAATTCTCCTCACCTGTATCCACCTATCACTCGCCTGGCTTTGTCCTACCCCACACCTCACCTTTCCAGCTTTCTCCCGCGGACTACAATCAGTCTGAAGAAGGGTCCCGACCCCAAATGTCATCTGTCTATTCCCTCCAGAGATGCTGCCTGTCCCATTGAGTTACTCTGGTGCTTTGTGTTTGGTTCATTCCAGTTTCTGCAGTTCATTGTGTCTCCAGTGTAAAACATTGATCGGATAATGATTTAGGAACTGTGCACAGAACCACACAAAGCAAGCGGAATAAGTTGGCAGTGTAGAGACTGCAGGAAAGATTTATGAGAAACTTGCCAGGGCTGGAGAAACATACTTATCAGGCAGTGCAATGTAGTCTTGGGTTGTATTCTTTGGGGGGCAGAACAGGTCTGAGGGGAAATATAATTTTAGTTTAGTTTGGACTTACAGCACGAAACAAGGCCCTTTGGCCCACCGAGTCCGTGCCGACCAGCGATCCTCGCACATCAACACTATCCTGCACAAACTAGAGACAATATTCATTTCAACCAAGCCAATTAACCTGCAAATGTGTACATCTTTGTAGTGTGGGAGGAAACCGGAGTACCCGGAGAAAACCTGTGCAGGTAACGGGGAGAACGTACAAAAGACACCAGTGGTTGGGATCGAACTCAGGCCTCTGGCACTATGAGGCAGCAACTCTACCGCTGCGCCACCGTGCCGCTGAAAGAAAAACACAGTTAATTATTAGAAGGATTAGAGGGGAGTTAGTAGGGGTGGGACTCACTTACTAAAAGGGTGGTGGAGCCAGCGAACCTCAACATTTGTAACACGTGCCTGGATGATCACTGCCATGGCCAAAACCTGAAAACCATGGACCAAGAAATGAGAAGAACACAAAGTGCTGGAGTAACTCAATGGGTTCAGGCGGCCTCTCTGGAGGACATGGATAGGCGACGTTTCGGGTCGGAACCCTTCTTCAGACTCCATAGAGGGAGTGCAGTGAGTGAGGGTCTCACAGAACTGCCATCAGAGAGAGAGGAGAGGAACTAGTTCAAAGCAGGCATGCCTTGAGGAGATTTCACTACGGAGCAGTAAAATGCAGATAAAAGGAACTGCAGATGCTGAAACCTTGCACAGTGGGTAGGAGTAACTCTGACGTGCTGACTGACCCACTAAGTTGCTCTAGCGTTTTGAGTTTCATCCAAGATTCCAGCATCTGCAGTGCCTTGTGTCGACAAGAGCTGGGATAGTTGATTGCAAGACCTGGCAGGCTGGGCGCAGAAGACCTGGCAGGCTGCGGCCTGTAGGGGGATGCCGCCAAGCCGGCCCCTGCTCATCCCTCAAAGGCCAGAGACGACGGACGGGAGGAACAAGAGTGAACCAGGATCTGGCCTTTCGCCGGCTGTGGGAGGCTCCCTGGGGCACAAAGTTGGATGGGTAGGGAGAGGGACGTCGGTTCACTGGACGATCCAGGTGTCCAAGGAAGGCGATGCCTGGAGGCCCTGCAGCAGCCTGGGGCTCGCCTGGATCGGGCGCTGCTCATAAGACCTGGAGCACGGACTGGACTTTGAAAATGACACCAAAACTTGGCGCCTATACCCACGCGGTCTCAGTGGGCTAATTGGGGATCGTGCGTGGGTACGGCAATACTTTACTGAACCGCATGCAAAAAAAGAATTTAACTGTGCTTGTGCACACATGACAATAAAGCAAGATTTCATGTCACCGAGGAGTCACAGAGGAGTCCCAGAGTCATGGAGCTGTACAGTACAGAAACGGGCCATTCAGCCCACCTTGTCCATGTTGACCAAGTTAGCATACTAGGCTAGTCCCATTTTCCTGCATTGTCCCATATCCCTCTCAGCCCTTCCGATCCATATACGATACGATATGATAAAACTTTATTTATCCCAGGAGGGAAATTGATCTGCCAACAATCATAAATACAAACGACATAAAAAATGAAATTAAAGTGACGAGTGGAAAGGATTGGGGATATGTACAGATTGGGGGGGGGGGGAGGGAGGGAGTCAGTCTACCCCACGACAGAAGGGGGAAGAGTTGTACAGTTTGATAGCCATTGGGAAGAAGGATTTCCTGTGGCGTTCTGTGCTGCATCTTGGTGGAACCAGTCTGTTGCTGAAGGTGCTCCTCAGGTTGGCCAGTGTGTCATGGAGGGGGTGAGCGGTATTGTCCAGGATGCTCCGCAGTTTCAATATATGTTCTGAACCAAAGGACTGAAAGAGTAGAGCTGTCCATATTCTTATCAATGATTGGAAACAAAAAAATCACGCTTCACTTCTGATCCAGTTTGTTTTCATTTCCAGCCAATCCGATTGGAAATATTCCATTACTGAAAAAATCCCATGTGTATTGCAAAAGATAGGAGATGATTGAAGGCCGTGTTGGTGGAATTACATGACATTAGTTCCCACAGCAGCAGATTTCACTTAATTGGTGATGAAATACTGAGAAATAAATTACTCCCACCTCTGGAAAGTGAATAATTCGCAGTTCACGCAGAGCAGACTTTGCAACTGGAAGGAAGCCAGACAGACCTTCCTAAAGACTTGTTGTGAATGTAGATATTAGTTTAGTTTAGTGTAGAGATACAGCGCGGAAACAGGCCCCTTCAGACCACCGAGACCGCACCGACCAGAGATGCCCACACATTAACACGACCCTACACGCACGAAGGACAATTTTACATTTATACCAAGCCAATTAGCCTACAAACCTGTACGTCTTTGTTGGAGTGTGGGTGGAAACCGAAGATCTCGGAGAAAACCCACGCGGTCACGGGGAGAACGTACAAACTCCATTCAGACAGCACCCGTAGTCGGGATCGAACCTGGGACTCTGGCGCTGTAAGCAGTGTAAGGCAGCAACTCTACCGCTGCACCACTGTGCAGCTCCTGTGTAAATATTATAATCATTAGATATCCCCCTTTACATTCATTTTGAATTAACCTCCTACATTACATCCATGATTATCCCTCTGAAGAATATCTCTGACTGTAAAACTTTGAATTCAGTTATGTTATGAAAGACACACGGTCAATGTAACATGTTCCTTGTTATTCAAAACAGACAGTAACCAAATTCTTAGCGACCATTTCCACTCATCATATAATAATAATAAACATTTATTTTATATAGCGCTTTTCCAAGTGCTCAAAGACGCTTTACAAAAACAGTCATGACATAAAAACAAACAGACGAACTGTCCTGACGGAGAGGTGGCGAACAAATAGCGCCAGCGTCCTCTCACGTCAGGGTCCGGCAGCAGACAATAAAGAACACAAGACACACAATTACAATTTTAACACAAACAGCCATCATAGTGATTGCTCCAGGCACACCCTCACTGTGATGGAAGGCAAAGAAAAGTCTTATCTCCTCCTCATTCTTCTCCCGTGATGCCACGAGGCGATCGAAGCTCCCGACTTTTGAAGCCCCCAACGGGCGATGGAAAGTCCCAGGGCCGAGCCGAGCAGGCCGATGAAGGTCTTGAGCCCCCACCGGGGATGGAAAGTGCCGCGGCCAGGCCACGCAGGGCGATGAAGGGCCTGCGAGCAGGTCGATCAAACCTCGCGCTCCGGGGCGGTCGAAGCTGCTACGGCTGGAGCTCCCGAAAGCCGGTCGCCAGCCAGGGACCTGCGAGCTCCCGATGTTGCGGTCTGCAGGGCCCACGGTCGAAGCCTCCGAGATGGTAAGTCCAGGCCCTGCGACCGGAGTCTTCAAGGTCGATCCCAGCTGGAGGCCGCCGACTCCACGGTGTTAGGCCGTAGCACGAACGGAGACACAACACGGTAGAGGTCGCATCTCCGTTGAGGAGGAGATTGGAAAAAAAGGTTTCCCCCACCCCCCCACCACCACCCACATAAACAGAGTTAAAAATAGATCAAAACGTACATTTAAACGATGACAAAAGACAAAAACAAAAAAAAGACAGAGAGACTGCCGGTGAGCCGCAGCTGCAGAACACAACCATGCCCCCATATACTCATCCCATCCCGTTATTCTTCCTATAATTCCCTTTAACTCTCCCTAGATTCTACCACGCGCTTTCACATTAGAGGCAATTTAATTTCGTTTAGAAATACAGATGGAAACAAGTTCTTTGGTCCACCAGGTCCACTCCGACCATTGGTCACCCATTCACTCCAGTTCTGTTTCCCACTTTCACATTCACAATTTACAATGGCCAATTAACCCGCCAGCCCACATGATGATGAAAAATGGGAGGAAATCAGAGTGCCCAGAGGAAAGCTACATGGTCACAGGGAGAACATGTTAACGACCACACAGACAATGGACAATGGCCAAAGGTGCAGGAGTGGGCCATTCGGCCCTTCGAGCCAGCACCACCATTCAATTTGATCATGGCTGATCATTCTCAACTGATCATGGCTAATCATTCTCAACCCCCTGACTCCGTTATCCTTAAGAGCTCTATCTAGCTCTCTTTTGAATGCATTCAGAGAACTGGCCTCCACTGCCTTCTGAGGCAGAGAATTCCACAGATTCACAACTCTCTGACTGAAAAAGGTTTTCCTCATCTCCGTTCTAAATGGCCTACCTCTTATTCTTAAACTGTGGCCCCTGGTTCTGGACTCCCCCAACATTGGGAACATGTTTCCTGCCTCTAACGTGTCCAACCCCTTAATAATCTTATACGTTTCGATAAGATCCCCTCTCATCCTTCTAAATTCCAGTGTATACAAGCCGAGACGCTCCAGTCTTTCAACATACGACAGTCCCGCCATTCCGGGAATTAACCTAGACATCACGGGAATTTGGGATTGAACCCAGGTTAATCCCAGAACTGTGATTGGGAGGCATCAGCTCTACAGGCCAGGCCACCATGCTGTACTTGCTTTCCTTTCAAATAGGGGTTTGCTACCAAGAACTAAAGTTTTAATTGATTGATTGAAAGATACAGCTTGGCCACAGGCCCTTCAGCCCACCAAATCCATGCTGACTATCAATTACCTGCTCATATTAGTTCCATGTTATTCCACTTTCACATCCACTCTCTACATACAAGGGGAAATTTACAAAGACCACTTAAGGGCCTGTCCCACTTGGGCGATTTTTTAGGCGGCTGCCGCCGACTGTCATAGTCGCAGCAGGTCGCCGAAAAACCGGCGACTGGACCCGCCCCCCACGACAATGTCTACGACAACAACCTACCACCTAGTCAACGGCAAGCTACGGCAAGCTACCGACAACCGGCGACCCAATCGTCGCGACTTAGGACGTCCACCTAGGACCGCACCTACGACCACCTATGACCACCTACGACCACACAGGCGATAACCTACGACAACCGAAGTCAACCTACGTTCACCCGCGGCAACAAGCTACAACAAGCTACGACCCTGTCGGTGACAACTGAAGACAACTGAAGACAATTCACGTCATTTTGACCTGCAAATCCACATGTCTATGAGATGGTGGTGGAAACCGGAGCACCCGGAGGATACCCATGCAGGCACAGGGAGAACGCACGTACTCCACACAGGCAGAACCAAAGGTCAAAATCTAACCTGATCTACCAACTGCGCCACTGATCTACCAACTGCGCCATGATATTATGTTGACATCATAATATTATATTTTTATTAAAATTGGTGTCATTATCTATTTGCATTATAAGGGGTTATTGAAAGGGTCAGAGCAACTTACAGTGGGGATCATTTTAACTGTGAAATGGTGCAGAATAGGCAATTTTGATTGTAGATTGTAGAATTGTACAACGGATATAAAATAGAAACGGATAATGCTGGAAATACTCAGCAGGCCAGACCACAACACTGGGAAGAGAAACAGTCGATGTTTCAGGTCAGAGGCCTGAAAGAGAAAAGGGAAAGATGGAGAATACAAGGAACTGCAGATGCTGGGTTTACAACAACAAAAAAGACACAAAGTGCTGGAGTAACTCAGCGGGTCAGGCAGCATATCTGGAGAACATGGATTGGTGATGTTTCCCGGTCAGGTACGAATGGTCCCAACCAAAAACGTCGTCAGTCCATGCTCTCCTCTCAGTTACGCCAGCACTTTGTGTCTTTTTTTGGAGCAACAGAGAAGCTTGCCAAGCTGAAGGGAGGGTCAGGAGTTGTGCGGATATGTCCCTGACCGGGTGAAACCAGGGTGAGGACCCTCATGAGGAGCTGTAAACTGTATCCTCGGGTCAATGAGTGAATGGGAACAGTTAGAGGGTGGGAATAGAAACGAGAGGCAAGTGTTGGTGGACATGCCCGGCAAGTCAGGGTGGAAATGTCCTCCCCTTCTCAGAGTGAAAATGAAGGAAAATAAAACAAGATTTTACTCCCATTTGGGCGGCACGGTGGCGCAGCGGTTGCTGCCATACGGTGCTCGCAGCGCCGGAGACCCGGGTTCGATCCCGACTACGGCTGCTGTCTGTACGGAGTTTGTACGTTCTCCCTGTGATCGCGTGGGTTTTCTCTGAGATCTTCGGTTTCCTCTCACACTTCAAAGACGTACAGGTATGTAGGTTCATTAGCTTGGTGTATGTGTAAATTGTCCCTAGTGTGTGTAGGATAGTGTTAATTTGCGGGGATTGCTGGTCGGCGCGGACTCGGTGGGCTGAAGGGCCTGTTTTTGAGTTGTATCTCTAGAAAGAGTTACAGTAGAGACAGTCAGCATGGCTTTATGGTATGGACCGCCACTTTATTTGTCACATGTACCGAGGAGGTACAGTGAAATTCAATTTTGTACACAGTTCAGTAGAAGTATCACAAAATGCTGGAGTAACTCAGCGAGTCACAAGCAGCATCTCAAGTGAGAAGGAAAGGGTGACGTTTCGGGTCGAGACCCTTCTTCACCATTGAAACGTCACCCATTCCTTCTCTCCTGAGATGGTGCCTGACCCACTGAGTTACTCCAGCATTTTGTGATACCTTCAATTTGTACCAGCATCTGCAGTTATTTTCCTACAGTGGAAGTATCACTATACATAAGCACTTAGATACGTATTAGATAAACATCTCAGAAACAGTGCAAGAAATGCATCCATTTAAGGTTGCAAATGGGGCCTCGACTGAAAGACAACCTCTTCATCCCTTTCGACTGCATGTGAGTCGTGCTGATTTTTCTGGAGTGATCTTTGATTCGTGAATTTCTGCCAGGGTTGGGGAAGTGGAGCCGAAAATGACATTAAATATAATGTCTGATACCAGGCCGTCTTGGGAGCCTGATTTCTGTTTTTGTCCTTTCATTAAATTCTTAACTTTGGGATAATTGGCGGTGGAGAAACATGGGCCTTCCTTAACATAAGTACTACAAGACGAGGCAATTACCAAACAAACAGAATGGATTCTATGCGCTTTTAATGAAAAGCAGTAAAGGTTTTAATTGAAAAGTTACATTGTGACAGTTTCATGTTTAGTTGAACTAATCTGGAAGATTGCCATACCACAGTCTGTCTGCTCAATTGGTTATCTGAAATTTTACTGATTAAATTAAGCAAATAAAATGAGTTTATAGTACAAGCGGAATAACTAGGTGATTAACAATGTATTCTAGTTTTACTTGGTAATGCATTGCAGAAGTCCATTGGAATTGTGTCCAAATGTCATTTGCAGCTGCCCATCTGATCTTGTCTTGGCCTCACCTCGCTAATCTCCATCCCAAATCCTGTAGACAGGTCCTTCGAATAAAACGACAGGCACCGACTGAATTGGTACCTATTTTGAAACCACAGATGTGAGAAGGGGAAGAGACTGTACGGGCTGCCAAACTCAAAAAATGTGAATTGATTGTTTGATCTGCTCAGAACCAAGGCACAATCAATCAATTAAATACATCCTCGAATAGCTCTGTTTTCCATTCTCTCTTCATGATCTTTGCCAGCCAGCTACTATTGTCTTGTGCACACCTGATATGTAGGTCAATATTCCCCTGATCTAAAGGTCACCTTATGGGTCCAGAAATAGAACCAGGATGTCCAGAACTAAAATATGTTTCAAAGAAGAAAGTCTCCTGATGTTCCAGCCATTGATTTTGCCTTTGCAAAATGTATTAAGTAAATTGTCTGGTTATTATCATATTAGTGTTTTTGGAGAGATTCCTGTGCATATATTGGCAACCACGTTAAAAAATAAGAATATACTCGGATCTCTCAGACCCATTTGAAACTCTTGCTTATCTTGTATTGTATGCTGTCTTTATGAAAAGGATGCGTCTCATTTATTTCTGAAGGTGTTGGTGGGATAAGGCACAAATCCTTGTTTATAAAGTTGCAGGTGGACGACATGGGACTCTGGTTTATAAGAAAAATGACACAAAGTGCTGGAGTAACTCAGCGGGTCAGGCAGTATCTTTGGAGAACTTGGATAGGTGGTCTTTTGGGTCAGGTTTGAAGAAGGGTCCCGCCTCGAAACCTCGCCTATCCTTGTCCTCCAGAGAAGCTTTATAAGGTTAGATCGTAATAGACAATAGACAATAGGTGCAGGAGTAGGCCATTCGGCCCTTCGAGCCAGCACCGCCATTCAATGTGATCATGGCTGATCATTCTCAATCAGTACCCCGTTCCTGCCTTCTTCCCATACCCCCTGACTCCGCTATCCTTAAGAGCTCTATCTGGCTCTCTCTTGAATGCATTCAGCGAATTGTCTTCTGAGGCAGAGAATTCCCCAGATTCACAACTCTCTGACTGAAAAAGTTTTTCCTCATCTCCGTTCTAAATGGCCTACCCCTTATTCTTTAACTGTGGCCCCTTGTTCTAGACTCCCCCAACTTTGGGAACATTTTTCCTGCCTCTAACGTGTCCAACCCCTTAATAATCTTATACGTTTCGATAAGATCCCCTCTCATCCTTCTAAATTCCAGTGTGCACAAGCCTAGAAGCTCCAGTCTTTCAACATATGACAGTTATCCAATTTAATCATTCGGGTGCAGAATAGGCTAATAGGAGTTTTCTAAATTGCACCCTGCATTACGGGGAATTGATGTAAATTCAGAGGAGATACCTAGTGCCTTTCCTAGAGACCTGGACTGGATGAGTGTGGATATCTTGGTTGGAACTTGCAGAAATTAGAGTGGGTCAATGCCATGAAATAATTTGCCAGCAGAGACAAGAATGTTAAAATCAAGATACTGCTTAACAAATAGAGGAGTGAGGACGATGGGCAAATAGGACTGGCTCTGTTGCTATCATTGCTATGATTGAATGGCAGAGTAGACTCGATGGGCCGAATGGACTCATTCTACTCCTATTCCTTAGGACCTTATGAACCTGATGAACTACAACTAGGCCTGAGCAATGTATGTCTTGCTAGTACTGCCCAGGTTCCTAAAATTAATTTAAAAAATAAAATCGTTCTGAGGGCTTAAAATGCGATCAAAATATCAGTAAGTGAAATACAAAGTGCTGGATTAAGTCAGTGGGTCAAGCAGCACCTCTGGAGGGATTGGACAGGTGACGTTTCGGGTCAGGATTCTTCTTCAGACTTCTTCGGTCTGAAGAAGGGCCCCGACTCAAAACGTTGCCTCGTCATTCCCTCCACAGATGCCGCCTGCCCATTGAGTTAACCCAGCACTCTGTGTTTCACTCAAGATTCCAGCAGTTCCTTGCGGCTCCAAATGATTAGTGAGGCTTATCTGCAAGAACAGGTAGATTGATGTCATTCTCAACGGCAGGGCAGATAGGAGGCAGTAACGATGCAGCTTTCTAAAATATTGAATGGATAATTGGAACTGGAAGACACAAGATAAGGCCCCATTTGACATTCCTAATCATTATTTGCTCATAAGAAAACAGACTTTTGAGGCTACGATGGAAATGTTAAGCACTTTGTTTTCTCTGTATAGCAGGGACCTTTGAGTGCAGTTGGTTTCTCAGACCAACATAAGGCACTGGTCGAAATGTTCAGATTAATTCAGAAGTGACTGTGCTAGCATTGTGAACAGTGAGCATGGTACACTAAACTGGGAAAAGTGGAAATAAGTTGTTGCTTCACTGGGAAGACTCAATCGGGCGCTGGTAGTAGAAGAGCAAAGGTTACATTTCCTGTGGTTAATTGGGATGGGGAGCGTATATTGGCGTAGGTGGTGGAGGTGGGAGGTTTTGCAGACCTTAAGAACAGGTTAAAAGCTGCTTCAGACGTCAAGCAGCTGGTTCAATTTCAGTCCTCCTCCCGAGAGGCAGATCAAAGTGATTCTCTCTAAAAGCTCGCTTGCAGACGCTAGGTGAGTTTGGCCCCATGGCTCGCTGTCCTGTTCTTTCGTCTGCTTTTCAAAAGCTTCGAGGAGCAGAAACAATTCCCATTCCGTTTTGTACTTTATGGTTCCTTCCTCTAGCCGAGGGTCAGCGTCGTCCGTACGTTGCCCGGATGATTGAGGGAAAGATCACGCTGTAGACGTTGGCATCTCCACTTACCACCCTGAAGCAAAGGTGTTATTGTGCCATAGTTCTAGACATGCACTGAGACTCACAGATGATTGCTTTCCACAGGCTTACAATAATCGCAGAGTGCCAACTGCAGCTGCACAACTTTCCAATGGATGAACATTCTTGCCCTCTCATCTTCTCCAGCTGTGAGTATTATATCAGCAAGCGTATCGTTGAGTCACACATAAATGTAAACTGATTCAGTTTGTTTTTGTTACTGGCAGAAGGATTGTTGCTTCTTATACCCCTTTGAAACAGCCAGAATAATAGTCATTTGAAAGACTCCAGTGTTGTTATAGTCATAGTGTGATACAGCGTGGAAGCAGGCCCTTCGGCCCAACTTGCCCACACCGGCCAACATGTCCCAGCTACACTAGTCCCACCTGCCTGCGTTTGGCCCATATCCCTCCAGACCTGTCCTATCCATGTACCCATCTCAGTTTCTTAAACGCTGGGATAGTCCCTGCCTCAACTACCTCATCTGGCAGCTCGTTCCAGATATCCACCCCCTTTGTGTGAAAAAGTTATCCCTCAGATCCCTATGAAATCTTTTCCCCTTCCCCTTCCCCTTTCCCCTTCCCCTTCACCGTAAACCTAGCTCCTCTGGTCCTCGATTCACCTACTCTTGGCAAGAGACTCTGTGCATCTAGCCAATCTATTCCTCCCATGATTTTATACACCTCTATAAGATCACTCCTCATTGTCCTGTGCTCTAAGGAATAAAACCCCAGCCTACTTAACCTCTCACTATAGCTCAGACTATCCTCGTAAATCTTCTCTGTACCCTTTCCAACATCTTTCCTATAAAAACATGGTGCCCAGAACTGAACACAACACTCTAAATGCGGCCTCACCAAAGTCTTATACAATGTTGTGCATCGAGAAGGGTGCTAAGGGAAAATGGGATAAAATAATGTCTTCCTTGCCCCTCTATTCTTTCTGAAATAACACACGTAACATGATTCATTTGAAACTTTAAAAAAATCCCATCTCAGATAACTACACCCGTCTAAACATGCCTTCTATGGATTAGCATAATTCTTCTTTAAAGGAAGTAATTTCGCTGCAAATGGTGCTATGTTTATTGGTGTTAAATGACTGCATGGGAGAGATTACAACCAATTATTGGGTTTATTATTATTAAATTTCAATTATTATTTGCAATTCTTATTATCCCAGATTGAAAATGGGAGTGAGTTGGGAAAAGCAAAATAAATTTATAAGGTGAAAATTGCTGTGTTTAGCAACATTGAGATATACAGTCATGTAGATCTCTTACTTCTGCAGCCATAGGTGAGATCATTCATGATTAATTTAAGATTGCACTGAAAACAGTAAATAAAGATTGCTTTTTGGTCAATTATTAAAAATGTCCGAGGAAATGTTCACCATTGCTCATTTGTACCTTCCTGTAGCGTGTTGAAATTTTTCTATGAAATGCTATAAATTGCAATAAAAAATGAGTTGCAATGGAGGTTGGAGAGATAAATATATATATCGAAGCAAATAAAAGATATAAAGAAATGGTGACAATTATTCATGATTTATATTTTTCTATAACCCTGGTGACATTGGCTTACCAAACTCCGAACTCAGACAAGTGTGACCCAAGCAAGGATCTGTCCAGAGAGAAATGGAGCCAATATTTCAAGTCTGTGCTCTCTCTCTCCATAAACGCTGTCTTGTCCAACTGTGCAGTCATGTTAGTTGCAAAGCAGATCTTCTAAATTTGCCAAAGTTGGCGCAGTGGTAGAGTTGCTGCCTTACAGAGCCAGAGACCCGAGTTTGATCCTGACTACGGGTGCCATTCTGTATGGAGTTTGTACGTTCTCCCTGTGACCGCGTGGGTTTTCCCCGGGTGCTCCAGTTTCCTCTCACACTCCAAGGACGTGCAGCTTTGCAGGTTAATTGGCTTCTGTAAATTCCCCCTAGTGTGTCGGGTAGAACTAGTGTTATGGGTGCTTGCTGGTCGGCTTGGACTGATAAGGTCATAAGTGATAGGAGCAGAATTAGGCCATTCAGCCCATCAACTCTCCTCCGCCATTCAATCATGGCTGATCTATCTCCCTCCTAACCCCATTCCCCTGCTTTC
This sequence comes from Rhinoraja longicauda, assembly GCF_053455715.1. NCBI lineage: Eukaryota > Metazoa > Chordata > Chondrichthyes > Rajiformes > Arhynchobatidae > Rhinoraja > Rhinoraja longicauda. Next base: position 11,770,600 of record NC_135959.1, on the reverse strand, counting down.
TCCCCATAACCCCTGACACTCGATGGGCCGAAGGGCCTGTTCCCACGCTTTTAATCTCTTAAACCTAAACTAAACAAACCCATTGGTAATTGTGTCAACATCCAGCTTAAAGCTTTCAGAGTTTAGCTTTGCAGATATTTCATCACAATTCCCAATGTAGCTCATTTCTTTTTACAGAATACAGTCCAACTGGCAAGGCCAGAATTTATTTCCCTTCCCTAAATGTCCCTCAACAGCTGCCGTTTCAAACCATTATTTGCCTCTGGTGAAGGTGTCTGAATAATGGTGTTGGACAGGATACCCCAGGATTTGGACCCAGAGAGGATGCAGGAACAAATCAACATCCAAATGAACGCAGTTATTTCCAAATCTCCGTGAATGTAAATTGCGCTAAGATTTGATCTATTTTCAAGATAATGCGATGATTCCATTACCGATTTCTACGTGTTTTCTGTTTAATAAACACTGTTGATAATTTACTGATAGATTTGCAATGCGACGTAAGTATGTGACTGGAATTGGCAATTGCACTAAAAATGCAATGCAGTGGGGATTCCCTGTTTACTTGAAACATGCTGGTGCTGCAATTTATTTTTCTGAATTGAACCCTTGATTCTAAGCACAGAGTTGGCTGAGGGCGTTTTACCTCTTGGATTTTGTTTTGAAATGCTAAATTGAAAAACTGTGAAATATGATCTGGCATGTGCACAAAAACCGTGGATTAGATTGTGCAATGTTGCAACCACGGAGGACCTCTTCAGCCAGGATACCTTTGATGGTACCAGAGAAGTAACCAGCGTGAGTGGCACTGGAGGATTTACCCTCTCCCTGGCAAGGAGACTGGAATGGTTCACTTTTTTGTGTTAATCTGCAGAGGAAATAATGAGACACCAAAGGCCGTGCACTAGCAGACTACTAGGCCAAGTGGACCCGTTGGGCCCAAACCTCTCCTGCATTGGAGCAGCACCCTTTCCTCCCCCTCCCCTCCCCACTCCCCTCTCCATGCCCCCCTTCCCCTTTCCTCCCCTCCCCTCCCCATCCCCTCCTCTCCCCCCTCCCCTCCTCTCCCCCATCTCCTCCCCTCCTCCCCTCCTCTCCCCTCTTCCCCCCTTCCCCTCTTCCCCTTCCCTTGCCCTCCTTCCCCTCCCCCCTCCAGCTCCCCCTCACTCCACCCCCCCTCAACCCCCCCCTTATCCTCCCTCCTCCCCCTCCCTCCTCCCCCTCCCTCCCTCCCTCCCTCCCTCCCTCCCTCCCTCCCTCCCTAGGAGATAGATTTAAATTTTAAAATGTGAATAACTTTAAAAATATAACACCAATTTCAATGAAACTTCTTCCATTAGCACCAAAGGGACGACGGTGAGTAAGGTGGGCATAAAACTTTTGCGCTATCGTGCACCGTTTTGTCCGTAATTGAGGAACAAACAAACAAACAAACGTGAGTTTTAGTATATAGATGACTAAAATCTCTCTCGCCGCTTAAAGTGAAGGGCTGTAACTGGCTGATGCTCTTAGCATTGAGGAGAACGGAATTGCACGGGGGGGAAAAAATAATGCTTCAAGTGCACATCAACCTTCATCATCACCTGCAGTAGATTGCAGATGTTGAACTCGTTCTTCTTTGCAAAGTGAAACTCAACCGTTTTCCCCCACTCGAACTTCGGGATGAGGATGCATTCATCACACGGAGTTATTTGCGAGAAGCAAATGTCAGAGCTCTGGCCCTCTGCTGCCAGTCCATCTGTTTTGTTTCAAGCACGACAAAAAGTGGCAAATGCAGATGGATGGAAGGCCTTATGAGCGCTTACAAGTTAAAGTAATTGGAAGCCAGGATTGCTACGGACCCAAGTGGCAACCAAAAATCATTTGGTCTGCTACACAGTGTATTTTTAGATGCTTCTTTATTTACCGGTTCCCCAGTGGATGTGGACAGTCCCAGGGCTGGTGGAGTAATGATGAGACACACGGAACTGGGCAGGTGCTGGAATCTTCAGCACTGGAAGAACTCAATGGGTCAGGCAACATCAGTGAAGGGAATGGACGAATTATATTTTGCTTCGGGACCCGTCCTCTGTCTAAAAAAGGCTCCTGACCCTTTTTTTGTCCATTCCATTCTGCCCATTCCCTCAACAGATGCCAAATTTGACATCATTTTAGGTTGTGGTTTGGCTTAATTATCGTCAAGTGTGTAATTATCATGCAAATCTTTGTTTTGCATGCTATCCAAACAGATCAGATAAACCTTACTTAAATGCAATCAAGTCAAACTCAAAAAGGTTTCAAAGGTCTTTTATTGTCACGTGTACCAATAGACAATAGACAATAGACAATAGGTGCAGGAGGAGGCCGTTTGGCCCTTCGAGCCAGCACCGCCATTCAATGTGACCATGGCTGATCATTCTCAATCAGTACCCCGTTCCTGCTTTCTCCCCATACCCCCTGACTCCACTATCCTTAAGAGCTCTATCTAGCTCTCTCTTGATTGCAATTATGGAACAGTGAAGGAGGACACAAAATGCTGGAGTAACTCAACGGGACAGGCAGCATCTCTGGAGAGAAGGAATGGGTGACGTTTCGGGTCGAGAACCTTCTTCAGTCTCGACCCGAAATGTCACCCATCCCTTTTCTCCAGAGATGCTGCCTGACCCGCTGAGTTACTCCAGGATTTTGTGTCCACCTTCGATTTAAACCAGCATCTGCAGTTCTTTCCTACAGACAAGGTACGGTGAAACTCGATTTACTCATGTACAATAGGTAGAGCAAAGGGGGCAATACAGATTGCAGAATATAGTTCTCAGCAGTGTAATCCACGTGTAATACACAGTGCATTGCACATCAGGTTCCTAGGGAATAGCTGATGTCTCAATAGGGTAGAGCCAGTTTCTACATGGGAAGTAATGATCCTTGCGAGAACAGGAACAACATGCTTCACAGAAGAATTACCAAGCAAAAAAACTGGCAGCAATTCATGCAAAGTGAAATAAGAAAATGTGACCAAAAGCTTGATCAAAGAGATAGGTTTTAAGAAACGACTTAAAGGAGGGAAAGGAAGACAGAGTGAACGTTGGAACAAAAGAAGCAGCAGCAGGTGACTTAGCTCCTGTGACAATTCTGCCATTCGGTAAGATCTTGGTTGAACTTTGCCCGAAGATGGACACAACATGCTGGAGTAACTCGGCGGGTCAGGCAGCATCTGTGGAGAAAAGGAATGGGTGACGTTTTGGGTCGAGGCCCTTCATCAGACTGAGCTTTATCTCAGCCCTACTTTCTTATACTGACTCCACATGGCTTGATCCCCTCAACCCTTCTTCAGAAGGTCTCGACCCGAAGCTTCACCCATTCCTTCTCTCCAGAGATGCTGCCTGTCCCGCTGGGTTGCTCCAGCATTTTGTGTCTACCTTCGGATTAAAACAGCATCTAAAGCTCCTTTCTACACGTGACATAGAAACCATAGAAAGTAGGTGCAGGAGTAGGCCATTCGGCCCTTCGAGCCTGCACCACCATTCAATATGATCATGGCTGATCATCCAACTCAGTATCCCGTACCTGCCTTCTCTCCATACCCCCTGATCCCTTTAGCCACAAGGGCCACATCTAACTCCCTCTTAAATATAGCAAATGAACTGGCCTCAACTACCTTCTGTGGCAGAGAATTCCACAGGTTCACCACTCTCTGTGTGAAAAAAAAGTTCTCATCTCAGTCCTAAAAGACTTCCCCCTTATCCTTAAACTGTGACCCCTTGTTCTGGACTTCCCCAACATCAGGAACAATCTTCCTGCATCTAGCCTGTCCAACTCCTTAAGAATTTTGTAAGTTTCTATAAGAATCCCCCTCAATCTTTTAAATTCCAGCGATTACAAGCCGACATTCCAGGTGAAGGAGCCTTCATTAAAAGAGGTCAACATACCATTTGCTTTCCTGAGTAATTGTTAAGCCCACATGTAAACTCCCCCCTGACACCCCGTACAATTCCACCCCGCACCATTTTGAAAAAGGCTACATCTTCTTCCCAAGCAATATCAGATCTTGATTAAGGTTGGTAATTAATTGCTGGTAATATTCAAATTTATGCTTGCTGGGGGGGGGGGGAAAGAAAATTACACTGGTTATCAAAAAGTCATAATAACAATACCCTTCACAGGATGTTTGTTCCCAGTATGTCACCTTCCTTGATGGATAGAGTTCAGACCACCCAGTCACTGATCTACTGTCTTCATGGATCAACGCTATTTGGTAACTTTTATAAAAACGCATTGAAACGCAGCAGCATTATATTTCCATAGGGGGTTGTATGTTCACGCAGTGTGTACAGAATAACTGGAATTAGTGAGGTGTAAAAGGAACATAGTGTTGTCAGTGAGGCAGGCAGTGAGCTGTGGCAACTGGAGGTGACAGTTGTACCAATGAGAGATTCTACCATCCAGCAGAAGACTCTAACAACCATCGGCGTACATTACGCTGTAATTTATTCTCGCTAACATTCTCCCTTGGCTGTTCCAAAGCAGAGTTGCTGCTTTGCAGCGCTTACAGCAACCGTTCTTTTCTGGCCGCAGCCGTTGTTTGTACCTTCTCCCCGTGATCTGCATGTGTTTTCTCCGAGAACTTGTTTCCTCCCACACTCCGAAGACACTCAGGTTTGTAGGTTAACTGGCTCGGTATCAATGTGAAAAATTGTCCCTAGTGTAGGATAGTGTTAATGTGCGGGGATCGCTGGTCGGCATGGACTGGGTGGGCCGAAGGGCCAGTTTCCCCGCTGTTTCTCTAAACTAAATTAAACTAAACCTTTTTTTTAAACTCAATCAAGCTTGTAAGACATGACTTACCTTGCACAAAGCCATGCTGCCTATCCCTAATCACACAGAGGGTGGTGGGTGTATGGAACGAGCTACCCGAGGAGGTAGTTGGGGCAGGTACTATAACAGTAATTAAAAGACACTTGGACAGGCACAGGAGTAGGAAAGGTTTGGCTGGCTATGGACCAAACGTGGGCAAATAGGTCTAGGCTTAAATGGGGCATCTTGGTCAGCATGGAAGAGTTGGGCCGAAAAGCCTTCATCCGTGCTGTATGACTATAGAAATTCCTGTCGATACTTCTGAACATTTCTCAAATTATGAATTTTTTATAAACTGTCAAAAATGAAATACATTTCAAAAAAATTACAAATGTTGATTTGAGAAATAAGAGCTTTGAACAGTACTGTGTTGATAGGACAGGTTTAGAGGGACATGGGCCAAATGCAGGCAGTGGGACTAGTGTAGTTGGGGCATGTTGGTCGGTGTGGGCAAGATGAGCCAAAGGGCCTGTTTCCACGCTGTCTGACTCAATGCCTCTGCAGCTCAAAAACAGGCCCATCGGCCCATAATGTCAATTCGGCCTGAATAAAATCAACTGAAAAACATGTAACAGTGCGTTTATCGAATGAAAAATGCAAACAGAAGCACAAATTAAAAAATGTACGCTATCTTATTGTAGTGCTAGAGTCATAATTCAACTGAATGGGGCCATGGATACTGTAACTGGTCCAACTTGGCGGAGGACCTTAGTGTTGATTTCCCAATTGCAATGTTGGGGAATCTCATCAGGTTTTTGCAATGCTTGGAGCAGCAGTGTGCAGCCGGAAAAAATTGCCAACAGTATTTATCCAACAGGATCAGGATTTTTCATGGAGGAGCCTTGAATCTTCAGGCATGGAGCTGCTGAATTATTCTATCGCTAGAATAATTCCCAGCCGTGGGGACAGAGATTTTTCCGGTTGGTTGCTACACCATCCTCACAGGATAATCAGGGGCCCTTCAGACTGTTGGTCCATTGAGTTCTTCCCCAAGATTAGTCATATTTCGTTTGGGTATCCTACAACCAAGCGGTATAAATAGGAACATAGAAACGTAGAAAATAGGTGCAGGAGTAGGCCATTCGGCCCTTCGAGCCAACACCGCCATTCAATGTGATCATGGCTGATCATTCTCAATCAGTACCCCGTTCCTGCATTCTCCCCATACCCCCTGACTCCGCTATCCTTAAGAGCTCTAGCTCTCTCTTGAATGCATTCAGAGAATTGGCCTCCACTGCCTTCTGAGGCAGAGCCCACAGACTTTCAGCTGCAGCTTGAGGAAGGAAGATAGTAAGTTTTCTTGGTCAAACAGGCCGTTGGTATTTCAGTACCCTGCTGCATGCCGACGGCAGTGAGAATAACCTGACTATCACTATGAATTCACCCAATGTTAATTATAGTCATTCTCTGGAAAATACCAGTCTGTTGAGCAACAACACAATGAATTTAATTTATGTGAAATTGAGGTTCTCTCCATTTAGCAGACTCTGTTCACTTGATGTTTTTGTTCCCTGGATCCCTATAAGCACACCTCCGATGTGCCTTCATTCGTTGGAGCGCAGGAGGATGAGAGGTGATTTTATAGAGGTGTACAAAATCACGAGGAATAGTTGGGATAAATTGGGTTATGGAGGCAGGTGAGCATCACAGACAGCAGGCTCAGATTCAGTATGACCTGGCCCACAGCTCTTTTGTAGGAACTCACTGGTACAGTGCACTTTCACCGGAACAGTGGGTACACTTAGATGAGAGGAACAGATCGGGTAGATGCACAGAGTCTCTTGCCCAGAGTAGGGGAATCGAGAACCAGTGGACATAGGTTTAAGGTGAGGGGGGAGGGACAGATTTAATAGGAACCTGAGGGGTAACGTTTTTACACAAAGGGTGGAGGGTGTATGGAACGAGCTGCCGGAGGAGGTAGTTGAGGTAGATACTATTGCAACGTTTAAGAAACATTGAGACAGGGGCACGGATAGGACAGGTTTAGAGGGTTTAGAGGACCAAACGCAGGCAGGTGGGACTAGTGTAGATGGGACATGTTGATCGGTGTGGCCAAGTTGTGCCGAATGGCCTGTTTCACTCTATGAAGTCAGATTTAACTTTACTTTAGGTCTCACTACAAAAATCTCATGATTGTTGTATTTGCCACCGATAAATCATCCAGAGAGACCAGAGGCACATTAACTGCTTAACTGTAACATGGATCTTGATTAAATTGCGAGTCACTCAGACTTAATTGTGAAGGCCAGAATCTCTCACCTGGAAACTCTTCCTCCGTGTGTAAGGTGGGATCCATTTATATTGGAGGCAGCTCAAAAAAAAAGACAGGAACGTGCTGCCGGGGGTGGGGTGGTGGTTGCAGCAGATTTGTCAGTGGCCTTTAAAATACATTTTTAGATAGGCATGTGGATATGCAGGGAATGAAGGGATTATGGGTAGATACAAAATGCTGGAGTAACTCAGTGGGACAGGCAGCATTTCTGGATAGAAGGAATGGGTGACGTTTCGGCTCGAGACCTTTCTTCAGACTCAACTCAGATAAGTGATGGTCTTGGCATCACGCTCAGCACAGAGATTGTGGGCTGAAGGGTCTGTTCTTGTGCTGTACTGCTCTATGCTCTATGTACTCCAGATGAGGCTGAACCAGTGGTGTGTAAAGCCTTAACATTACTACCTTCTTTTCCCACTCTTTCATAGAGCACAGGCAGTAGGTGTAAGAAAAGGCCACGCAGTCTCTCAAGCAAAGATACTAGAGGAACGGAGATGAGGAAGAACTTTTTCAGTCAGAGAGTGGTGAAGGTGTGGAATTCTCTGCCTCAGAAGGCAGTGGAGGCCAGTTCGTTGGATGCTTTCAAGAGAGAGCTGGATAGAGCTCTTAAGGATAGCGGAGTGAGGGGGTATGGGGAGAAGGCAGGAACGGGGTACTGATTGAGAGTGATCAGCCATGATCGCATTGAATGGCGGTGCTGGCTCGAAGGGCTGAATGGCCTACTCCTGCACCTATTGTCTATTGTCTATTGTCTATTGACCACGCCGTTGAAATCGCCTATACTGAAGTTTAGTACGCAAAGGAGCCATTTTAGTAGGCGAAACCCGCCGTTCGCGATGCCTCTCGCAGTGTAATCAGCGTTGTGGGGGAACAGCATGTGTGATGATACCACTAAACTGCAGAAAATATCTCATCTATCAATTCGCAGATTTTTGTTCTTTTTCCTTTTAAATGTTGCTGCAAATTTCTGCCTACTAAAATGACGTCAAGACGTACTACGGTTTTTAGGGTCGAGTGGTCTATCTTGTTCCTCTAGTATCTTTGCTCTCAAACCCGCTGTGTGACTCAGTAAGATCAAGGCTGATTTCATCGTGGTGTCTGCTTCACTTTCCCATCTGTTCCCTGTAACCTTTGATTCCCTTACACTACTTCCGTCTTGATTATTTTCAATAACTCTCTGCAGTCTCTGCAGCTGAGAATTTCAAAGGTTGATAATAACCCTCGGAAAGAAAAAAGGTTCTCCATCATTCTGCACTCCATCATGAAGACCCCATGAGCATTCAAACCATTCCGCAGTTTGGGATTTTCCTGACAAGGAGATACATCCTCAAATCATGCCCAATAAATCCAGTAATGAATCCAAGTATCACTTTTACTGTTTTTACAACATTTTCAAATGGCCATTCTACCATCAAGGATTTGTGTACCTACACCTGCACTTGTTGCTACGTATGTCTCCTTTAAAGTTATATCATTTCATTTCTCATTTCTATCAATGGTTCATTCTATAGACCATAAGACATAGGAGCAAAATTAAGACATTCAGCCCATCAAGTCTGCTCCGTCATTCAATCATGGCTGATATATTTTTCCCTCTCTACCCCATTCTTCTGTTTTCTCCCCATAACCTTCGACTGAAAAGTATTCACATTTTCCACACTATCTGCCATAGATATCCCCATTTTATCTGTGTGTGGACTCCTGATGTTTGCTAATAGAAACATAGAAACATAGAAAATAGGTGCAGGAGGAGGCCATTTGGCCCTTCGAGCCAGCACTGCCACTCATTGTGATCATGGCTGATCATCCATAATCAGTAACCCGTGCCTGCCTTCTCCCCATATCCCTTGATTCCGCTAGCCCCGAGAGCACTTTCAAACTCTCCTTTAAATTCATCCAGTGAATTGGTCTCTGCCACTGCCTTCAGTGGCAGAGAATTCCACAAATTCACAACTCTCTGGGTGAAAAAGATTCTTCTCACCTCAGTTTTAAATGGTATTAAATAACAGTTTTAAATAATATACTCAATATTGGAATACTTACACGAGGTTAGTGGAGCACTGGAAATGTCACTAATAAATACTGAAAAATATTGAAAATCAAAATGCTGCTGGTGCAGGGAATCTGAAATAAAAACCGGTAATGCTGGAAATTTTCATCAGGAGTCAAGAGTGGTATTGTCAGACCCTGATCATACTTTGATCTCTTGTGTTAATACCTTACCTTTCCATGTCTCTCGTTTCCCTCTCCCCTGACTCTCAGTCTGGAGAAGGGTCTCGACCTGAAACGCCACCCGTTCCTTCTACCCAGGTCAAATCAAGTCAAGTCAAGTTTATTTGTCACATACACACACACGATGTGCAGTGAAATGAAAGTGGCAATGCCTGCGGATTGTGCACAAAAAAGAATTACAGTTACAGCATATAAATAAAGTTAATAAGTTACTATAGTGTAGACAAAAATTTAGTCTCTGGAGTTATAAAAGTTGACAGTCCTGATGGCCTGTGGGAAGAAACTCCGTCTCATCCTCTCCGTTTTCACAGCGTGACAGCGGAGGCGTTTGCCTGATCGTAGCATCTGGGACAGTCCGTTGCTGGGGTGGCAGGGGTCCCTCATGATCTTGCTTGCTCTGGATCTGCACCTCCTGATGTATAGGTCCTGCAGGGGGACGAGTGTAGTTCCCATGGTGCGTTCTGCCGAACGCACTACTCTCTGCAGGGCCACCCTGTCCTGGGCAGAGCTGTTCCCAAACCAGACTGTAATGTTGCCGGACAGGATGCTCTCTACAGCCCCAGAGTAGAGGCAATGAAGGATCCTCAGAGACACTCTGAATTTCCTCAGTTGTCTAAGGTGGTAAAGGCGCTGCTTTGCCTTACCCACCAGTGCGGCAATGTGCGTTGCCCATGCCAGATCCTCTGTGATGCGGACTCCCAAGTATTTAAAACTGCTGACCCCGAGATGGTGCCGGTCCCGCTGAGTTACTCCAGCATTTTGTGTCTACCTCCTTTATTGTTCTCCATTCCGGAAATGGGGAAATATCATTCTTACTTGCAGCAGCACAGCAGATATGTAAACATAGTAGTCTGTGAACACCATTAAACCCCCCCCCCCCACCCCCCCCCCCAACAAAACAACAATATAAAAGCACAAACAATATAGTGCATAGACAACAGCAATGCCTCGCACGATCCTCGTGTAATCAATGGAGTTTTTGAAGTTCGTAGTTTAGTTGGAGTTCATAGAGAGGAGAGAATAGCGTAGATGGGGCAAAGATAGTTTCTCGCAGTGTGTGTGATCAGGATTGCCATGCGGTCAAGCTATCTGATTGATAGATTACTGAGGGCTGGTGGGGACGGGCAGTGCGAAATGTAATCAGAGCTGCAGGAAATACCCAGCAGATTGGACACCGTCAGTGGAGAGATGATCCATCTGGAATATTATCTCAGGTTTCGTCTCTGCTGGCTGAACCGTTTAGTATTTCCAGCATTTAAATGTCATTGAGCCACGGAGTCATAGTCACACAGCGTGGAAACGGGCCCTTTGGCATTCAAGAGAGAGCTAGATAGAGCTCTTAAGGATAGCGGAGTCAGGGGAATTGCCTACTCCTGCACCTATTGTCTATTGTCTATTGACTTGCCCACACCGACCAACATGCCCCATCTACACAGGTCCCACCTGCCTGTGTTTGGCCCACATCCCTCTAAGCCTGTCCCATCCAACTTAGACATAGACATAGAAAGCATAGAAAATAGGTGCAGGAGGAGGCCATTCGGCCCTTCGAGCCAGCACCGCCATTCATTGTGATCATGGCTGATCATCCACTATCAGTAACCTGTGCCCAACCTCTCCACATATCCCTTGATTCTGCTACCCCCTAGAGCTCTATCTAACTCTCTCTTAAATTCATCCAGTGATTTGACCTCCACTGCCCTCTGTGGCAGAGAATTCCACAAATTCACAAACTCTCCGGGTGAAAACGTTCCTTCTCACCTCTGTTTTAAATGGCCTCCCCTTTATTCTAAGAATAAAGTACTTGTACTAAGAATAAAGAATCCAAGTACATGTCTAAATGTTTCTTAAACGTTACAATAGTCCCTGCCTCAACTACCTCCTCCGGCAGTTGGCAGCTCGTTCCATACACCCATCACCCTTTGTGTAAAAAAAAAGTTACCCCTCAGGTTCCTATTAAATCTCTCCCCCCTCACCTTGAACCTATGTCCTCAGGTTCTCGATTCCCCTATTCTGGGCAAGAGACTCTGTGCATTACCTTGATCTATTCCTCTCACGATTTTGTGCACATATAAATGTGCATGTATAAATGCGATTTTTGCTTATTAAATATTGAAATAAGAAATACAATACGCATACATAATTAGCCCTTTTAAGTCCTGAGCATTTGCTAAATAATATAACATCTTGATGTACCGTTAGGAGCTCACTTAAAGTTCAAGCAATAAAGCGTGATATTTTCGGGATATTTTCTTGTCATCCTAGCTTGTAAGTGTCAGCCATTTTTGCTTGATCACAAGTGAACTCAGCCATTTTTGCTTGATCACAAATGAACAAGGGCAGCCCACCGTCTGTGAACAAGGCCACGAATATCACAAGGCTGCTCTGTGTTTTAAGAAGCAGTGACAACGTTCACGGAGGTGGCGCCCAAATATATGTATGAGACGATTCACCAGCAAAGCTGACAACCATAAGCCACTGTGCTTTGGCACAAACAGTGCAGCAAGGTGGCGCAGCGGGTAGAGCTGCTGCCCCCCCCCCCCCCCCCGCGCCAGAGACCCGGATTCGATCCTGACCTCGGGTGCTGTCCGTGTGGAGTTTGCACATCTTATAGAAACTTACAAAATTCTTAAGGGGTTGGACAGGCTAGATGCAGGAAGATTGTTCCTGATGTTGGGGAAGTCCAGAACAAGGGGTCACAGTTTAAAGATAAGGGGGAAGTCTTTTAGCACCGAGATGAGAACTTTTTTTTTCACACAGAGAGTGGTGAATCTGTGGAATTCTCTGCCACAGAAGGTAGTTGAGGCCAGTTCATTTGCTATATTTAAGTCTTTTAGGACTGAGATGAGAACGCTTTTTTTCACACAGAGAGTGGTGAATCTGTGGAATTCTCTGCCACAGAAGGTAGTTGAGGCCAGTTCATTGGCTATATTTAAGAGGGAGTTAGATGTGGCCCTTGTGGCTAAAGGGATCAGGGTGTGTGGAGAGAAGGCAGGTACGGGATACCGAGTTGGATAATCAGCCATGATCATATTGAATGGCGGTGCAGGCTCGAAGGGCCGAATGGCCTACTCCTGCACCTATTTTCTATGTTTCTATGTTTCTATTCTCCCTGTGGTCTTCCTCCAGGTGCTCTCGTTTCCTCCCACATGTCAAACACATGCAGATTTATAGATAGATTTGCCTCTGTAACATTGCCTCTACAGTGCAAGGAGTGGATTTGAGAGTGAGATGACCTAAAATAGTGCGAAGACTGTTTTCATGCTCTATCTGCGTCGGTCTGCGTAGAGTTTGCGTGCAGGTCAACAAGTCCCTCAATTTTTTCCCATGTCTCAAAGATGTGCTGGTAGGTCAGTCGGCCACTGTAAATTGCCCTCAGAGTCCAGGTGAGTCTGCAGGAAATTAACGGCAATATGGGGAAAATAAAAACAGATGCAATTACCGTTCAAGACAGGTTGACGACAAGAAGAATCAAAGGACAGTTGACGTGCAAGTGTGAGAGAGAATCATTTGAAGGGAATGATTGGGTTAACATATGACGAGGCACTGGGCGTTTGGGGTTTAGAAGGATGAGGGGGGACCTCATTGAAACTTATTGAATAGTGAAAGTGCTGGATAGAGTGAATGTGATAAAGGATGTTTCCACTGGTGTGAGAGTCCAGGCCCAGAGGCCATAGCCTCAGAATAAAAGGACATACTTTTAGAAAAGAGATGAGGAGGAGTTTCTTAAGGGGACCTGTCCCACTTAGGCGATTTTTTTAGGTGACTACAGGCAACTAGGCTGTCGCCATACAGTCGGTGGGTTGTCACACGTACGGTCGTGAGTCATCTCAATAGACAATAGACAATAGACAATAGGTGCAGGAGTAGGCCATTCAGCCCTTCGAGCCAGCACCGCCATTCAATGTGATCATGGCTGATCACTCTCAATCAGTACCCCGTTCCTGCCTTCTCCCCATACCCCCTTACTCCGCTATCCTTAAGAGCTCTATCCAGCTCTCTCTTGAATGCATTCAGAGAATTGGCCTCCACTGCCTTTTGAGGCAGAGAATTCCACAGATTTACAACTCTCTGACTGAAAAGGTTTTTCCTCATCTCCGTTCTATATGGCCTACCCCTTATTCTTAAACTGTGGCCCCTGGTTCTAGACTCCACCAACATTGGGAACATGTTTCCTGCCTGTAACGTGTCCAAACCCTTAATAATCTTATGTTTCCGATAAAATCCCCTCTCATCCTTCTGAACTCTAGTGTATACAAGCCTAGTCGCTCCAGTCTTTCAACATACGACAGTCCCGCCATTCCGGGAATTAACCTAGTAAACCTACGCTGCACGTCCTCAATAGCAAGAATATCCTTCCTCAAATTTGGAGACCAAAACTGCACACAGTACTCCAGGTGCAGTCTCACTAGGGCCCTGTACAACTGCAAAAGATCCTCTTTGCTCCTATACTCAACTCCTCTTGTTATGAAGGCCAACATTCCATTGGCTTTCCTCACTGCCTGCTGCACCTGCATGCTTACTTTCAGTGACTGATGCACTAGGACACCCAGATCTCGTTGTACGTCCCCTTTTCCTAATTTGACACCATTCAGATAATAATCTGCCTTCCTATTCTTACCACCAAAGTGGATAACCTCACACTTATCCACATTAAACTGCATCTGCCATGCATCCGCCCACTCACACAACTTGTCCAAGTCACCCTGCAACCTCATAGCATCTTCCTCACAGTTCACACTACCACCCAACTTTGTATCATCTGCAAATTTGTTAATGATACTTTTAATCTCTTCATCCAAGTCATTAATGTATATTGTAGATAGCTGCGGTCCCAGCACCGAGCCTTGCGGTACCCCACTAGTCACTGCCTGCCATTCTGAAAGGGACCCATTTATCCCCACTCTTTGCTTTCTATCTGTCAACCAATTTTCTATCCATGTCAGTACCCTATCTCCAATACCATATGCTCTAATTTTGCCCACTAATCTCCTATGTGGGACCTTGTCGAAGGCTTTCTGAAAGTCGAGGTAAACCACATCCATCGGCTCTCCCCTATCAATATTCCTAGTTACATCCTCAAAAAATTCCAGAAGATTAGTCAAGCATGATTTCTTATTCGTATATCCATGCTGACTCGGAACGATCCTGTTACTGCTATCCAAATCCCCACCACTGATGTCAGACTAACTGGTCTATAATTTCCCGTTTTCTCTCTCCCTCCTTTCTTAAACAGTGGGATAACATTAGCTACCCTCCAATCCACAGGAACTGATCCTGAATCTATAGAACATTGGAAAATGATCACCAATGCGTCCACAATTTCTAGAGCCACCTCATTAAGTACCCTGGGATACAGACCATCAGGCCCTGGGGATTTATCAGCCTTCAGTCCCATCAGTCTACCCAACACCATTTCCTGCCTAATGTGGATTTCCTTCAGTTCCTCTGTCACACTACGATCTCTGGCCACTAGAACATCTGGGAGATTAATTGATCGACTAGGTGGTAGGTTGTTGTAGCTTGTCATAGACATTGTCGTGGGGGGGGCGTCCAGTCGCTGGTTTTTCGGCGACCTGCTACGACTATGACAGTCGCCGGCAGTCGCCTAAAAAAATGCCTCAGTGGGACAGGCCCCTTAGTCAGAGGGTGGTGAATCTGTGGAATTCATTGCCTGTGAAGGCCAAGTCAATGGATATTTTTAAGGCGGAGATTGACAGATTCTTGATTAGTAAGGGTGTCGGGAGTTATGGGGAGAAGGTAGGAGAATGGGGTTGAGAGGGAAAGAGAGATCAGCCATGATTAAATTGTGGAGTAGACCTAATTCTGCCCCTAGAACCTATGAACACAGGGAAATCGGGAGAGGGTTAATGGAACTAATGGGATTTCTGGCTGGAAGCCAGCAAAGACCCGACGGGCTGAATGGCCACTTCTATTATGCGTATAACATTAATATAAATTAATCTGATAATGTGCAGCTCATAAGTACCAGGAGTTCTAATGTTGCAAAGTCTCCAGGCAGCCTAAGCACCACCCAAATCCCAATTAAATATTGAAAGCTGAAAACTCTCTAGGCCCAATCCCTCTCCAAAGGCACCAACCTTTTGACTTAAAAAAAAAATTACCTTTGCAATCCAATTGATGCTTTGTTGCCCTCCTCAACCCCAAACCCTCGGCTCAAACCCAGGGGCAGTGTAAATTAATCGCCTGTCCCTGCTCTTTCGGCCTCCCTGCCAGCTGCGGCTGTAGAATTAATTCTGACAAAATAATCCTGCTCCCAACTTCCACTCCACGCTGTTAGATAATTAATTTCAAAAAGTCTTTACTGCTGCATAAATTGATTCAAAAAAATTACCCGTTTCCACATGCTGCGTCATTAATTTAACAATGGCAGTTGCCTCTATTCGAGTTATAAATTGCCATGCAAACTTTTCTTCTGACCGGGCAATAAATTTTGGGGCAGGTTGGGATCAGAGAAGCAAATATAGTCCTTTGGTCTCTTTGGTTTGGTTTGGGAAGGTCCTGCAGAGAGTAGTGCGTTCGGCAGAACGCACCATGGGAACTACACTCGCCCCCCTGCAGGACCTATACATCAGGAGGTGCAGATCGAGAGCAAGCAAGATTATGAGGGACCCCTGCCACCCCAGCAACGGACTGTTCCAGCTGCTACGGTCAGGCAAACACCTCCGCTGTCACGCTGTGAAAACGGAGAGGATGAGACGGAGTTTCTTCCCACAGGTCATCAGGACTGTTAACTATTATAACTCCAGGGACTAAATTTTCTTTTCTGTATTAATTTTAAATTTATATGCTGTAATTGTAATTTTTTTTGCACAATCCGTAGGCATCGCCACTTTCATTTCACTGCACATCGTGTATGTGACAAATAAACTTGACTTGACTTGACTTGAGTGCGTTCCACTCTTCGGTTGGATCATGATTGCTCAAAGCAGCCACAGCCAGACATAAAAACAGCTTTTTTTCCACGAGTAGCCGTTCTACTCAATAACTAAAGTCTGTAGTCTTTTTTTTGCCCTGGTTTATTTTCACTCACATGTTTAGACATGTTGTAATGTTGTATCCTTATTGTTTTGATGTGTTTATGCATTATTCTTCATTGTTAACTGTATGTTTGTGTTGTCATTTGTCAGTGGAGCACCAAGGCACATTCCTTGTATATGCACATACTTGTCCAATAAACTTATTCATTCATTCATTTATTCATTCATTCATTCATATCCTTTTTTTTTTGTTGCCCTTTGCCTATATTTTTCTTGCCGATTTTCAGGCTTAGGATACTTCGTTTAGTTTAGGGTTAGAAATACAGCATGAAAATAGGCCCTTCGGCCCAACGAGTCCACTCTATCGATCACCCATTCGCACAAGCTCTATTTTATCCCACTTTTCCATTGCATCCAGCACACGAGGGGCAATTTATAGCAGCCCACAACAAACATCAATTTAATTAATCCAGCTACTGCAGTTAGGTTCACATGAAAAGCAAGGGTTTAGGTTAGTTTAGCTCAGCGCATCGGCATGGAAACAGGCCCTTCGGCCCACCAAGTCCACGCTGACCATTGATCACCAGTTCACAGTAGGTTCTATGTTGATTACACTTCCTCCCGCTCCCTGCAGACTAGGGCCATTTTACAGAGGCCAATTAACCTACAAATCCACATGTCTTTGAGATGTGGAAGGAAATGGAGCACCCGGAGGAAATCCACTCAGTCACGGAACGTAGAAACTCCACACTGACAGCACCTGAGGTCAGTATCAAACTTGGTGTAGGAAATATTATGACCAATTCAAATTTACAGAGATCTACCTGTCAGGAAGTCAAGCAGCCAGTTTCAAATGGAGGCCCCAAAGCCAATGTCCTGGAATTTAGAGATGAGTTTATTCAGTTTTATGGTGTTGAAGGCTGAACGGTAGTCTATGAATAGCAAGCATTCTGATATGTTCTAAATGTGTAGGAAAGAACTGCAAATGCTGGTTTATACCAAAGATACAAAAGACACAAAAAGCTGGAGTAACTCAGCGGGTCCTGGAGAAAAGGAATCGGTGACATTTCGGGTCGAGACATCTTCTTCAGATGCTCTTATTGTCCAGAGGATCCAGCGCTGAATTTAGTGCAAGGAGATGGCACCTTCCTTGCTTGGTTTATTCTCTTCTAATCTCATTCATCTCCCTCCATGTGCAACTCATCTAACAACCATTATGGTCATCAAAACTCCTGTACACCTTGACACTAACCCAGTCTGTGCCATTTGGAGTCACTCGGTCACTCTTGGCACGGTGGCGCAGCGGTAGAGTTGCTGCCTTACCTCGCCAGAGACCCGGGTTCGATCCTGGCTACAGGTGCTGTCTGTACGGAGTTTGTACGGTCTCCCCATGACCTGCGTGGGTTTTCTCCAAAATCTTCGGTTTCCTCCCACGCTCCAAAGACGTACAGATTTGTATGTTCATTGGTTTGGTATAAACACAAATTGTCCCCAGTGTGTGCAGGGCAGTGTTAATATGCGGGGATCGCTGGTCGGCGCGGACTCGGTGGGCCGAAAGGCCAGTTTCCGCGCTGTATCTCTAAACTAAAAAAAGCAAAACCCGCCTACCACAGACATCGAGTCAAGTTGAGTTCATTGTTGTTTGCACAAGTTGCAAGACACAGGTACAATGAAAAAACATGTTTTTGCAGCAGCTCTTTTAGGTCCCATAGACAAATGCACAAAAATAAATCAAGTACAATATAAAATTTCTAAGAGAAAGAAGACTGGGAAAAAAAATCCCTAGCCACAACTTCAAATTAACTTGTTTTCTCATCAGAAAGATCATTGACCGGAAGCATTAATTTGTTTCTCTCACTACAGACACTATCTGACATGAGTATTTCCAGCATTTAATATTTTTACTTCAGACTTCCAGCATATGCAGTTTTCTGCCTTCGGTATCACATTAACTGTGTACTAACGCTCATTCATTAATCAATTTTTAATGGTTTGTCTCTCACCACTTGACGTGCAATGAGTCAACGAGTTATTAAGACATTAAGGGAATCAAATATTTGGTTAGTGCAGGCAGTTGGAGCAAGGCAAAAGATCAGCTGTGACATCGTTGAATTTCAGAGCAGGCACAAGATGTTGAATGGTACTGTATGTGAGAACATAGAACAGTGCAGCACAGGAATGGCCCATGATGCCTGTGCCAAGCATGATGTCAAGATAAATGAATCTCATCTGCCTGTGCATGATCCATATCCCTCCATTTCCTGCTTACCCATGTTTTTGTTTAGTTTAGTTGAGAGATTCAGCGCAGAAATAGGCCCTTCAGCCTACCAAGTCCGCACTGACCAGCGATTCCCGTACATTAACATTACCCTACATTTTACATTTATTTACATTGATAAGTGTGCTATTGAGGGCGTGAAGTGTAGGTTTACTAAGTTAATTCCCGGAATGGCGGGACTGTCATATGTTGAAAGACTGGAGCGACTAGGCTTGTATACACTGGAATTTAGAAGGATGAGAGGAGATCTTATCGAAACGTATAAGATTATTAAGGGGTTGGACACGTTAGAGGCAGGAAACATGTTCCCAATGTTGGGGGAGTCCAGAACAAGGGGCCACAGTTTAAGAATAAGGGGTAAGCCATTTAGAACTGAGATGAGAAAAAAAGTTTTCAGTCAGAGAGTTGTGAATCTGTGGAATTCTCTGCCTCAGAAGGCAGTGGGGGCCAATTCTCTGAATGCATTCAAGAGAGAGCTAGATAGAGCTCTTAAGGATAGCGGAGTTAGGGGGTATGGGGAGAAGGCAGGAACGGGGTACTGATTGAGAATGATCAGCCATGATCACATTGAATGGCGGTGCTGGCTCGAAGGGCCGAATGGCCTACTCCTGCACCTATTGTCTATTGTCTATTGTCTATTTACATTTACACATTATAAGTTTTACATTTATACCAAGCCAATTAAGGTACAACCTGTTCGTCTTTGGAGTGTGGGAGGAAACCGAAGGTCCTAGAGAATACCCATGCAGGGGAGAATGTACAAACTCTGTACAGACAGCACCCGTAGTCAGGATCGAACCCGGGTCTCTGACGCTGTGAGGCAGCAACTTTAGCGCTGCGCCATTTTGCTGTCCATGCTGGAGTAGACTCAAGTGAGCACAATGATTACAGTGGTCTGGAAACCTTTGCCTCCTTAACCAACCTGATCTCCTGGTGGCTGAGCACTTCAACTCACCCTCCCACTCTCAGTCTGACCTTTCTGTCATGGGCGTCCTCCAGTGCCATAGTGAGGCCCACCGGAAATTGGAGGAACAGCACCTCATATTTCACTTGGGCAGCTTACAGCCCAGCGGTATGAACATTGACTTCTCCAACTTTAGATAGTTCCTTTGTCCCTCTCTTCCCCTCCCACTTCCCAGTTCTCCCTCTATCTTCCTGTCTCCACCTATATCCTTCCTTTGTCCCGCCCCCCTGACATCAGTCTGAAGAAGGGTCTCGACCCGAAACGTCACCCATTCCTTCTCTCGTGAGATGCTGCCTGACCTGCTGAGTTACTCCAGTATTTTGTGAATAAATAACAATGATTACAATGCTTTGTTCCAAAGTTCGGGTTCATGTAAATCTTAAAATATGTGGCTGCCTTTAAATCAGC
This sequence comes from Rhinoraja longicauda, assembly GCF_053455715.1. Taxonomy (NCBI): domain Eukaryota; kingdom Metazoa; phylum Chordata; class Chondrichthyes; order Rajiformes; family Arhynchobatidae; genus Rhinoraja; species Rhinoraja longicauda. Next base: position 11,750,621 of record NC_135959.1, on the reverse strand, counting down.
TCCATTGTGATCTCCAATTTATATTTGTCCACGGAGACACATGGTGCCGGAGTAACTCAGCTGGTCAGGTAGCATCTGTGGAGGAAATGGATGGGCAACATTTCAGGTCTGACAAAAGTTCCCGACCTAAAACATCTCCTCTCCATTCCCTCCAGAGATGCTGCCTGACCCGCTAAGTTACTCCAGCTCTTTGTGTTGTGCTTATATTTGTCCATCATTTTCTGTCTCTTTTTTTGCTTGTTTTAGAGTCATAGAGCGATATAGTGTGGGAACAGGCCCTTCGGCCCAACTTGCCCACACCGGCCAACATGTCCCAGTTCCACCTGCCCACGTTTGTTCCATATCCCTCCAAACCTGTCCTATCCATGTACCTGTCTAACTGTTTCTTAAACATTGGGATAGACCCAGCTTCTACTACCTCCTCTGGCAGCTCGTTCCGTACACCCACCGCCCTTTGTGTGAAAAAGCTACCCCTCAGATTCCTATGAAATCTTTTCCCCTTCACCTTAAACCTGTGTCCTCTGGTCCTCGATTCACCTACTCTCGGCAATGCATCTAGTACAGGAGTAGGAGTGGAGGATTGGTGGATGTCATGACAATTCAGATGGGATTTATAGACAATAGACAATAGAAAATAGGTGCAGGAGAAGGCCATTCGGCCCTTCGAGCCAGCACCGCCATTCAATGTGATCATGGCTGATCATTCTCAATCAGTATCCCGTTCCTGCCTTCTCCCCATACCCCCTGACTCCGCTATCCTTTAGAGCTCTATCTAGCTCTCTCTTGAATGCATTCAGAGAATTGGCCTCCACTGCCCTCTGAGGCAGAGAATTCCACAGATTCACAACTCTCTGACTAAAAAAGTTTTTCCTCATCTCTGTTCTAAATGGATTTGCCCGATAGTTGTCACTCAACCCCGGTAGTTGGCCTTTTAACGTGTGAAGGAGATTCCTGTATGTTAGAACATCAAAGCATTTGCACGTTTAAAAATTTCATCCACATATTTTTTTTAAATTATGGATTTAAAAGGTAACAATATGCAGCTCACCCAAGGAATATTCATGAAATTATGAATGGATGAGTGGAGAAAGGCAATAATGCAAACTTTACAAGTTGAAACACTCCCTTAATTGCATGGTTAAAAGAAGACATTTTGCAGTGATGGAGTTAATGATGTGGGTTAGAATCAAGACCTTCTAGGTGGGGATTGCACACTGATGAAATCTTAATTGCTGATGGATTTTCATTTTACTACTCATTAAATATGGATTTGTTATAATTAAACTGAATTCAATTCCTCTTTCTTCTCGTTGTATGGTAGAATTATGAAATGAACGTGGGGAGAAACAGGTACCTGTGGCCCATTTTATCTTCTTTTCTCTCTGAATCCCAATTCTGCTGTCTTTCAATTAGTATTGACTACTTGACTAGTTGTGCGAGCTAGTGGCCTGGCCTGAAACATTAGGGTGCAAAGGCTGGTGACAGAGTGGTGGAGTGGTAGAGTTGCCACCTCACAGTGCCAGAGATTTGGGCCTGATCCTGACTGTTGTTGCTGTCTGTACGGAGTTTGCACGTTCTCCGCATGACCGCGTGGGTTTCCTCCGGGAGCTCTGGTTTGCTCACACACTCCAAGGACATACAGGTTTGTCGGTTAATTGGCTTCTGTAAAACTGTAAATTGTCCCTAGTGTGTGGTGCATGGGGATTGCTGGCCGGCACGGGCACGATGGGCTAAAGGACCTGTTTCCGAGCTGTATCGCTACAAGTAGACTTACAGTAAAGCAAAGTGTGGTGAAATGGAAACATTGACATTGACAGCACAGGAGGAGACTGTTCAGCCCATTGTGCACATGCTAAAACGGGAGCTATGGTGCAATCTCCAACCCTTGAGCTAAACAATGGACTGCAAGAACCATCCACTTCACTTCCGTCCAACAGGGATTTTTTTCAATATAGCCACTTATAGAAACAGTCTTAAGGGATTGGACAGGCTAGATGCAGGAATAATGCTCCCCATGTTGGGGGAGCCCAGAACCAGGGGTCACGGTTTAAGAATAAGGGGTAAGCCATTTAGGACTGAGATGAGGAAAAATCTTTTCACCCAGAGAGTTATGAATCGGTGGAATTCTCTGCCACAGAAGGCAGTGGAGGCCAATTCACTGGATGTGTTCAAGAGAGAGTTAGATATAACTCTTAGGGCTAACGGAATCAAGGGATGCGGGGAGAAAGCAGGAGCGGGGTACTGATTCTGGATGATCATCCATGATCACATTGAATGGCGGTGCAGGCTCGAAGGGCCTAATGGCCTACTCCTGCACCTATTATCTATTGTCTATTGTCTATGATCATATTGAATAATGGTGCTGGCTCGAAGTGCCGAATGGCCTATTCCTGCACCTATTTTCTATGTTTCTATGTTTCTATATGGCTTCAGTCGTGACCTTGCCTGTCGACCGTGTGGAGTTTGCACGTTCTCCTTAGGTTTCCTCCAGTTGCTTAGGTTTCCTCCGGATTTTCTCCCACATCCCAAGGACGTGCAAGTTTGTCGGTTAATTGGCCTCTGTAAATTGCCCCTGGTGTGGATGGACTGGAGGAGACAGTGGGATAGTGCTGAGATTTCAGATCTGCATCGGAACAGCGTTCAATTTAATGACTGGCTTGTCGCAGAGAACGATAAGGGGTAACAAATGAAACGATTACAAAAGAATAACTCAGCCATCAGCTCACTGAGGGGAAAAAATGTCCTCCCATCTAAAATATTTTAAGAGAAGGAATGTACAGTATTAAAACCCAAGGTCCTTAGAAAGTGGGAAGTATGTGGAATACAGAGAGAGCAAAATGACACAAACTGTTCGCAGTGGAGTAGCTTGCAAATTGGATATTTTTGACAAAAAGGCCAGAGGTGCAATGAGTTGCATTTCCTTCTTTGCAACGACTTATTTGACCTCAAATGGATTGATTGAAAGAGTGGGGGCAGGAGATTCAATAATAACTTTAAAAGAAGGACATTGGACACTTATTGCGCCAGAGACTCTGACAATGGGTGCTGTCTGCACGGAATTTGTATGTTCTGCCCGTGACCTGCGTGGGGTTTCTCCGGGAGCTCCGATTTCCTCCCACACTCCAAAGACGTGCAGGTTAGTAGGTTAATTGGCTTGGTATAATTGTACATTGTCTCTAGTGTGTGTAGGATCATAAGGTCATAAGGAATAGGAGTAGAATTAGGCCACTCGGCCCATCGAGTCTACTCCGCCATTCAATCGTGGCTGATCTATCTCTCCCTCCTATCCCCGTTCTTCTGCTTTCTCCCCATAACCTCTGACACCTGTACTAATCACGGATAGTGTAAGTTTGCGGGGATCGCTGGTCTGGTATGGGCCAAACGAGGGCAGGTGGGAGAAGTGTAGTTGGGACATGTTGGCCGGTGTGTGCAAGTTGATGCGAAGGGCCTGTTTCCACGCTGTATAACTCTATGGCTCCTTGGCAGTCAATTCTATAACTTGTATGTGAGGTGTGGGCGAGTGAGAGGAAACTGCCAGGCATGCTGATAATTAGTTTGAGGAGTTTTTCGGAAGAGGGTGGGCGCACCGGCAGCAAGTTGAGCTAAGATTTTCTCCTAATAAGTGGGAGGGATAAGAACCAACCTAATAAAAGTGCTGTCCAGTCCAGTCAAAAATTTCCTGTCCGGTCATTGATTTCCCAAAGGTTTGTCATTGGGAATACATTATAATTTAATGGAAATCGCCTTTTTTTTCCGGCTATGTGGAGTAAGCTGAAAATAAATGGCATTGCATTTTCTGAATGACAAGAACTACAAATGGAAATGAGGTGCTTTATACATCGTTATCAATGTCACACTGCCTTTTGGTTGCTCCGTGTGAACTGAGATTTACTGGCAGCGTCAGCAGGTGTCAATACTTGGCTGAGCCGTCAAAGCTCAGGAGATACTGACACTCCCAGCCACTGGTCTATTGTCTACTGTCTATAGTCTATTGTCTATTGTCTATTGTCTATTGTCTATTGGTCTGCAATTCCAATGTATTGATGTTTAGCCTTGCAGCACTGAGCAACTTTTAGGGATCGGACATGTGCAGCTTTTAAGTGTTACGCCTTTGACCATACACAGGGCAACCGGCAAGCGTTTCAATAACAGCAGGTTTCAGACCTTATTCAGACTTGTCTTGCAGGGTGGCACAGTGGTAGAGTTGCTGCCTTGCAGTGCCAGAGACCCGGGTTCGATCCTGACAACGGTTGCTTGTCTGTACGGAGTTTGTACGTTCTCCCCGTGACCTGCGTGTGTTTTCTCCGAGATCTTCGGTTTCCTCCCACACTCCAAAGACGTACAGGTCTGCAGGTCAATTGGCTTGGTGTAAATGTAAACATTGTCCCTAGTGGGTGTGTGGGGTAGTGTTAATGTGCGGGGATCGCTGGTCGGTGCAGTCTCGGTGGGCCGATTGGCCTGTTTCCGCGCTGTACGACTGAACTAAACTAAACTAAGCTAAACTAAACACGAGGGAGAGCAAATCTTATCAGGCAGGAAAAATGTCAAATCAAACATCACGGAAATTCACTCGGTGGGTCAGGCAGCTTCTCTGGAGAAAATGGATAATTAACGTTTTGGAGCCCTACTTCAGACCCAAAGTGAAATCCACTTTCTCCAGAGATGCTGCCTGACCCACTGTTGTTACTCCAGCATTTTGTGTCCATCTTTAGTATAAACCGGCATCTGCACTTCCGTTTATTACATCAAGAAAATTTAGTTTAGTTTAGTTTAGAGATACAGAATGAAAAACGGGTCCTTCAGGCCACCGAGTCCGTACCGACCAACTGTCACCCCGTACACTAGTTTCTATGTCATCCCAGTTTTGCATCTTGGACAAACTATGGACAAATTGCAGAGGCCAATTAACCTTCAAACCTGCACGTCTTTGGAATGTGGGAAGAAAGTGGAGCCGCCGGATGAAACCCACACAGGTCACAGAGAGAAGGTACAAACTCCATACAGACAGCACCTGAGGTCAGGATGGAAGCCGGCTCTGTGGTGCTCGAAGGCAGCAACTCCACCGCTGTGCCACCGTGCCGTCCAAGTGCTCAATCATTAATCCGTGTCTGATGTTCGACAGCCGACTATTCCTGCCTTCCCCACACTTTCCAGTGAAAACTTAAACATCCATATCTTTCTTTGATTAATTGTACATCTCGGCGCTGAGGAATATGTTATGTCATATCATTAATATTTATGGAGTTGCCTTATACTGATGTGGAGATAGAATTTCACAGTGAATCAAATCTATGTGCAAGAGATAAGTCCCTGTTCCTCTTCCCTCTTTCTTCGTTTTTATCACAGTGAGGGATTGATTAACATCTGCGTTGAATATTAAACTCTTGATGTTACTGTAACCAAAGATGCATTGCCCATAATTTTGCACTTCAGATCTGCAGTAACATTTGAATCTGTCACTCAGTCAGCTTTAGCATTTCGTGTGACCTTTGTTGTGAAGTTAAAAGCACTGTCAAGCCCTGAGAGCATTCTCCTCAAATTTGGCTGCCTGCGGAAATTGGAACATGAAAACATAGAAACATAGAAAATAGGTGCAGGAATAGGCCATTCGGCCCTTCGAGCCTGCACCGCCATTCAATATGATCCTGGCTGATCATCCAAAATCAGTACCCCGTTCCTGCGCCTATTTTCTATGTTTCATTGTTTTTATGATCTGAGCCATTGGATCTGCACCAGACCTAATCTCAATGCAAAATGGTTTCAAGCAAGGTGATTATGCTTAATCTTTGTCATTGCACTCCTGCACCACACCTCCAATACTCAGTCCATTTATCAGGTTAATTCCAGTGGCACTTTTTAATTCCAGCTACTTGGATGCAGGGTGCGTGCATCTATATACTAAAACTCTCGTTTGTTTGTTTGTTAGTTCCCGAACTACAGCAAAAACGGTACACGATAGCGTGGCAATTTTAGGCCCACCTTACTCACCGTCGTCCCTTTGGTGCTAATGGAAGAAGTTTCATTGAGATCGGTGTTATATTTTTTAAGTTATTCACATTTTAAAGTTTAAAATCCATCTCTTAGGGAGGGAGGGGGGAGGGGGTGGAGGGAGGATAAGGAGGGATGAGGGGGATGGAGTGGGGGGGAGGGAGGGGGAAGGGGGAGGGAGGGGAGGGAAGGGGAGGGGGGGAGGAGAGGGTGCTGCACCAATGCAGGAGAGGTTTGGGCCCAACGGGTCCACTTTGTCTAGTTGTTCCTAAACCCAGCATTTATTGCACTTGATTGTATTCAAGAAAGTGGTGGTGATCTTATAGAACCATTAGAGATCTTCTGATGAAGGAGGTCTGATTGTGCCGTTGTAGAGGAAACTCCCATGTTTAGACTGAAGGTCATAAGTAAAAGGAGCAGAATTAGGCCATTCGGACCATCAAGTCTTCTCCACTATTCAATCATGGCTGATCTATCTCTCCCTCCTTACCCCATTCTCCTGCCTTCTCCCCATAAACTCTGACACCCGTACTAATCAAGAAGCTATCTATCTCTGCTTTAAAAAATATCCATTAACGGCCTTCACGGCATTCTGTGGCAAAGAATTCCACAGATTCACCACCTTCTCTGACACCTGTACTAATCAAGAATCAAGAGGCCATTTAGAACGGAGATGAGGAAAAACCATTTTCAGTTAGAGAGTTGTAAATCTGTGGAATTCACTGCCTCAGAAGGCAGTGGAGGCCAATTCTCTGAATGCATTCAAGAGAGAGCCAGATAGAGCTCTTAAGGATAGTGGAGTCAGGGGGTATGGGGAGAAGGCAGGAACGGGGTACTGATTGAGAATGATCAGCCATGATCACATTGAATGGTGGTGCTGGCACGAAGGGCCAAGTGGCCTACTCCTGCACCTATTGTCTATTGTCTATTGTCTTCTGACTAAAGAAATTCCTCCTCATCTCCTTCCTAAAGTAACGTCCTTTAATTCTGAGGCTATGACCTCCAGCCCTAGACTCTCCCACTAATGGAAACATCCTCTCCACAATAATGAAAGATCGCTAACCCCCGAAGTGTGTCAGTCATTAGAACTATCAGTGTGCTGTTGTATTCAGCACTGCGATCATAGGCAGGATTATTTTAGGAACCAAAGCTGTGGTGGGTGACTGTGCAATGGCCTTGCTCAATGTGTAGGAAAGAACTGCAGATGCTGGTTTAGATCGAAGATAGACACAAAATGCTGGAGTAACTCAGCGGGACAGGCAGCATCTCTGGAGAGAAGGAATGGGTAATATTTTGGGTCGAGACCCTTCTTCAGACTGATGTCAGGGGAATGGGCGGTATAGAGATAAAATGTAACTCTCCTCGAAGAGAGAAGAACTTCTTCAAAGTAGACATACCTTGAGGAAATTTCACAGTGGAGCACTTCAAAGTAGGCATCTTCGATTTAAACCAGCATCTGCAGTTCTTTCCTACACATTTTGTCTGCACCAGTGCAAAATCTCCTCAAGGTATGTCTACTTTGAGGAAGTTCTCCTCCCCTCTCCGTCGGGAGTTACATTTTATCTCTGTACCGCCCACTCCCCTGACATCAGTCTGAAGAAGGGTCTCGACCCGAAACGTCGCCCATTCCTTCTCTCCAGAGATGCTGCCTGTCCCGCTGAGTTACTCCAGCATTTTGTGTCTATGGCCTTGCTGAATATTGAAAATGGTTCAAAAGGGATGTGAATTCAGTTCAAACCCAATTTGTTGATTACCAGGTCCGAACAACTGATTATTGTGAGACCATTCGAGTAATTTGTTAATTTAAGAAGTACTGCATGCTCATTCCTGGCAGTGGCCTCAGCTTCTTTACCGATATAGTGCCCTGTGTTAAGAGGCCATTTTGGCTACCGCAGAGGGCAATTGGATTCCCATTGTTGAGAATGAAACTCACTTGCTCTGCTTATTCCATTAGCTTGAATCTCACATGGTTGTCTAGAGTCCGAGGAAGCATCACCTCCAGGGATGCTGCCTGACCTGCTGAGTTACTCCAGCACTTTGTGTCTTTTTTTTTGTTGTAAACCAGCATCTGCAGTTTCTTTTTTTTCTATTAGGTCCTACCGGCTGCTTGTTCTTATTTTCTCACAATTTATTCCCCCCTGCTCTTTGAAGAATCCTGTTGCTTCAGACAAAGGGAAGTGGAATGATTTCTATCGGTTTGCACTTCAGTGCAACCCATTTCTGAAATCATTTTTTACAGGGGAGGAGTGGGGTGGGGCGGGGGGCTGTTAGGATAAATCTACCCCACTGCCAGAATAAGCCCCAATGTTTAGGGTGGTTGTAACATTTGTTTATTATTGCAGGCTCAAAGGATCTTGCTTCCTCTCTCAGTAAGATTGGCAATTAGTCCCACAGCTTGGCCACAGTGGCTGTAGGCCTTGTGACCACATCTCCTGGCGACAACTGTTGACATGCAGTTCTGCTATAACCACACATTACTGATACAATGCTTCACCCTGTCTGATTAAAGGTTTGGAGATGAAAGGATAATCTTTGACAGCCTTCTCCGAGGTCTCTGCGTCATTTGTCAAAGATCAGGTGGGATCGCTGGAGGCTTTTACACCTTTTTGATATCAGATCTGTGGGTTTACTAATAGCAACCGTGTGGGATTACAATAAGTCATTCAAGTAGATGTGTTGAGGTTTTCTGAGCTTTATTCCAAACTTGACCAAGTGGACCCGTTGGGGCCAAACCTCTCCGGCATTGGTGAAGCCCCCCCTCCCCCCCACTCCATCCCCTCAACCCTCCTTATCCTCTCCCTCCCTAGGAGATAGATTTAAACTTTAAAATGTGAATAGCTTTAAAAATATAACACCGATTTCAATGAAACTTCTCCCATTAGCACCAAAGGGACGACGGTGAGTGAGGTGGGCCTAAAATTGTCGCGCTATAGTGTACCGTTTTGGCTGCTGTTCAGGAACAAACAAACAAACAAAGAAACGAGAGTTTTAGTATATAGATGAGTCTGTTTCTTTAATAGTTGGCAAAAGTATTTCAAAAAATGGGAGACGGTCAAGATTCTATATCCTTGCAGTACGAATGCTTACAATCACTTAGCATGCCATTGCATAAGGTCGTAAGGTCATAAGTGATAGCAGTAAAATTAGGCCATTCGTCCTGTAAAGTCTACTCCGCCATTCAATCATGGCTGATCTATCTTAACCCCATTCTCCTGACTTCCCCCCCCCATAACCACCGACACCCGTGCTGATCAAGAATTGCATTGTCTCCTGATGGCCCCAGTTGGGCTTCAAATACCTTTCACATTAATTAGAACTGCAGATGCTGGTTTATACCGAAGATGGACACAAAATGCTGGACGGAGTAACTCAGCGGGACAGGCAGCATCTCTGGAGAGAAGGAATGGGTGATGTTTCGGGTCGAGACCCTTCTTCAGACTGAGAGTCAGGGGAGGGGGAGACAGAGATATGGAAGGGTAAGGTGTGAAAACACAGATCAAAGGGGGCCATGATCAAGTGAATGTAGAATGGTACACTGTTAGCTGAGGGGAAGGTGACAACGAGGCATACAGTCGGTAATATTTAATCAGGAGGACGGTGAAACTAGTTGGAGAACTAGGATGGGGGAGGGATGGAGAGAGAGGGAAAGCAAGGGTTACTTGAATTTAGAGAAATCAATGTGCATACCGCTGGGGTGTAAGCTGCCCAAGCGAAATATGAGGTGCTGTTCCTCCAATTTGCGCTGGGCCTCACTCTGACAGTGCAAGAGGCCCAGGACAGAAAGGTCAGTGTGGGAATGGGAGGGAGAGTTAAAGTGTTTCGCAACCGGCATTAATTAGTTTACTTCTGATTATTTAAAAAATGGATATATGCAGTATTTGCTTTCCAACCCACCAGTTACTTAAAAGCTATTAACATAGAAAATAGGTGCAGGAGTAGGCCATTCGGCCCTTCGAGCCTGCAACGCCATTCAATATGATCATGGCTGATCATCCAGCTCAGTAACCTGTACCTGCCTTCTCTCCATACCCCCTGATCCCTTTAGCCACAAGGGCCACATCTAACTCCCTCTTAAATATAGCCAATGAACTGGCCTCAACTACCTTCTGTGGCAGAGAATTCCACAGACTCACCACTCTCTGTGTGAAGAAATGTTTTCTCATCTCGGTCCTAAAAGACTTCCCCCTTATCCTTAAGCTGTGACCTCTGGTTCTGGACTTCCCCAACATCGGGAACAATCTTCCCGCATCTAGCCTCTCCAACCCCTTATATGTTTCAATAAGATCCCCCCTCAGTCTTCTAAATTCCAGCGAGTACAAGCCTAGTCTATCTAATCTTTCTTCATATGAAAGTCCTGCCATCCCAGGGATCAATCTGGTGAACCTTCTCTGTACTCCCTCTAAGGCTAGAATGTCTTTCCTCAGATTAGGAGACCAAAACTGTACACAATACTCCAGGTGCGGTCTCACCAAGGCCCTGTACAACTGCAGCAGAACCTCCCTGCTCCTATACTCAAATCCTCTTGCTATGAATGCCAACATACCATTCGCTTTCTTCACTGCCTGCTGCACCTGCACGCTTGTTATATCTGAAATAAAAGCTGAAAATGCCAGATACACTCAACAGGTCAGGCAGCAACCGTGGAGAGAGAAACAGAGTTAATGCTTCTGGGCATGGAGTCGTGGAGCTGTACAGCAGGGAATTTGACCCAATTCATTGATGCTGACCAGGTTTTCTCACTGAGTTAGTCACACTTTCTTTGCCCCTAACCTTTAAGTATCTTCCACACTTCCTCTGGCACCTCAGTCCATCTACGCACCAAACTCTGTGTGGAAAACGTTGCCCACGGGTCCCTTTTAAATCTTTCTCCACTCACCTTAAGCGTATACCTACTCGCTTAACAATCATGAATCATGATTTTATAAACTTCTTGAAGGCCACCCCCTCAGCTTTCTGCACTCCTGAGGAAAAAGACCCAGCCTCTCCTTGTAAGTGAGACCTCGCAGACAGGTGAATGTTCTCACAAGTTCATAAGTTATAGGAATAGAATTAGGCCATTCGGCCCATCAAGTCTACTCTGCCATTCAACCATTAGAATTCTTCTGATGAAGGAGGTCTGATTGTGCCGTTGAAGAGGATATTCCCATGTTTACACCTAAGGTCATAAGTAATGGGAGCAGAATTAGGCCATTCGGCCCATCATGTCTACTCTGCCATTCAATCATGGCTGATCTATCTCTCCCTCCTAACCCCATTCTCCTGCCTTCTCCCCATAACCTCAGACACTCGTACTAATCAAGAATCTATCTATGTCTGCCACAAAAATATCCACTAACTTGGCCTCCACAGCCTTCTGTAGCAAGGAATTCCACAGATTCACCACCCTCTGACTAAAGAAATGTCTCCTCATCTCCTTCCTAAAAGAATGTCCTTTAATTCTGAGGCTATGACCTCTAGTCCTAGACTGTCCCACTAGTGGAAACATCCTCTCCACTTCTCCACACCCACTCTATCCAAGCCTTTCATTATTCTGTACGTTTCAATGAGGCCCTCCCTCATTCTTCTAAACTCCAGCGAGTGCAGGCCCAGTTGGCTAGCTCGCCCTGAATCCCATGTGATCTAACCTTCCGGACCTGCCGATCATGCAATGCCTTGGAAAAGATCTTGTTAAACTCCATGCATACAATGCCTATTGCACTGGTAGCGCAGCGGTAGAGTTGCTGCTTTACAGCGAATGCAGCGCCGGAGACTCAGGTTCGATCCTGACTACGGGTGCTGCACTGTAAGGAGTTTGTACGTTCTCCCCGTGACCTGCGTGGGTTTTCTCCGAGATCTTCGGTTTCCTCCCACACTCCAAAGACGTACAGGTATGTAGGTTAATTGGCTGGGTAAATGTAAAAATTGTCCCTATTGGGTATAGGATAGTGTTAATGTACGGGGATCGTTGGGCGGCACGGACTTGGTGGGCCGAAAAGGCCTGTTTCCGGCTGTATATATATGATATGATATGATATGATTAATCTTTTTCATCTCCTCTTCAAAAAATCCAATCAAAGTTGTGAGGCTCAATTTCCCACCCGCAAAGCCATGCTGACTATTTTCCTTATGAGCTTCCCTGCCTTTCCAAATACATGGAGATCCCATCTCGCGAAATCCCCTTCACTAACTTAACCCACCACTGACGCCATCAGTTCTGACGAAGGGTTTCGGACCTCAGGTTTACTTTCTACAGACGTTACCCGATCAGCCGGAATGCTTCCAAGAATTTTCTATTTGTGTGTTTATCGACTTTGTTTTCCCAGACAGTTTGGCAGCAGGCCAGTGATGATAACATTATACGCTTGACCTGGCTTTGTGTGAGAATTGTAACTTCTGGAGCGACGAAGTATGATGTTTGGTAGATATAAGGACTGGGGAACAACTCTGGTATCAGATCCACTTTTGGATGCTACCATCACTTTAGGAAAAGATGGCAAGGGATTGGAAAATGTCAGTAAATGTTTGGAAAACGGTTTAATCGTGAGTCCGCGCTGGCCACCGATCACCCTTTCTTTCGCACGAGTTCCGTGTTTTCCCACTTTCGCAGCCACTGCCCCATGCAAACACACACATGCAAACACACACATGCAAACACACACATGCAAACATACACATCTTTGGGAGGAAACCAGAGCACTTGGAGGAACTGTAACCCCACTCCACCTCGGCAAGAGAGGCCCTTCTGGTGAATTGTTCGGACCGGACGAGATTTGACATTCCGCCGGGATCCAAGTCAAGTCAAGTCAAATTTATTTGTCACTTACACATACTCGATGTGCAGTGAAATGAAAGTGGCAATGCCTGCGGGTTGTGCACAAAAAGAATTACAGTTACAGTTACAGCATATAAATAAAGTTAATAAGTTACTAAACATAGCACAAAAAGTGTCGACAAAAATTTAGTCTCTGGGATTATAAAAGTTGACAGTCCTGATGGCCTGTGGGAAGAAGCTCCGTCTCATCCTCTCCGTTTTCACAGCGTGACAGCGGAGGCGTTTGCCTGATCGTAGCATCTGGAACAGTCCGTTACTGGGGTGGCAGGGGTCCCTCATGATCTTGCTTGCTCTGGATCTGCACCTCCTGATGTATAGGTCCTGCAGGGGGACGAGTGTAGTTCCCATGGTGCGTTCTGCCGAACGCACTACTCTCTGCAGGGCCATCCTGTCCTGGGCAGAGCTGTTCCCAAACCAGTCTGTAATGTTGCCGGACAGGATGCTCTCTACAGCCCCAGAGTAGAAGCAATGAAGGATCCTCAGCGACACTCTGAATTTCCTCTGTTGTCTAAGGTGGTAAAGGCGCAACTGAGGAAATTCAGAGTGTCGCTGAGGATCCTTCATTGCTTCTACTCTGGGGCTGTAGAGAGCATCCTGTCCGGCAACATTACAGTCTGGTTTGGGAACAGCTCTGCCTGGTTCTGGCCAAATACCGGGACTCTGCCACCAAATCCAACTTTGGGCGGGGAGGCCATGTCACCTTCTCCAGGGATGGGTGGTAAAGGATCTTTCTCTTGCATATGTATCTGTAAGGCGCGTACTCCTGTATCATTCAGCGACTGAGTTCACAGTGACAGGGAGCTCAGTCTCTGAGTGTGAGCAAAGGCAAGCATCATCCAGTAATGCAACTCGATTACTGAGGCTTTGGTGACTTTGACCATTTAAAATTAAGGTGTGAAGGATTTTTCTCCTTACAGAGGATGGTGGATCTCCAGATCTGAGGGATCTGGAAGCTGGGTCCTTGGAAAGATTTGAATAGACAATAGACAATAGACAATAGGTGCAGGAGTAGGCCATTCGGCTCTTCGAGCCAGCACCACCATTCAATGTGATCATGGCTGATCATTCTCAATCAGTACCCCGTTCCTGCCTTCTCCTCATACCCCCTGACTCCGCGATCCTTAAGAGCTCTATCTAGCTCTCTCTTGAATGCATTCAGAGACATGGCCTCCACTGCCTTCTGAGGCAGTGAATTCCACAGATTTACAACTCTCTGACTGAAAAAGTTTTTCCTCATCTCCGTTCTAAATGGCCTACTACTTATTCTTAAACTGTGGCCCCTTGGTTCTGGACTCCCCCAACATTGGGAACATGTTTCCTGCCTCTAACGTGTCCAACCCCTTAATAATCTTATTCGATAAGATCCCCTCTCATCCTTCTAAATTCCAGTGTATACAAGCCTAGCCGCTCCAGTCTTTCAACATACAACAGTCCCGCCATTCCGGGAATTAACCTAGTAAACCTACGCTGCACGCCCTCAATAGCAAGAATATCCTTCCTCAAATTTGGAGACAAGAACTGCATACAATACTCCAGGTGCGGTCTCACTAGAGCCCTATACAACTGCAGAAGGACCTCTTTGCTCCTATACTCAACTCCTCTTGTTATGAAGGCCAACATTTCTTTGGCTTTCTTCACTGCCTGCTGTACCTGCATGCTTCCTTTCAGTGACTGATGCACTAAGACACCAAAATCTCGTTGTACATCCCCTTTTCCTAACTTGACACCATTCAGATAATAGTCTGCCTTTTATTCTTACCAGAAGAGGTAGCTAAACATTTGAAGTGACAGGGAATTGGACCCTACTCCTGCACTTATGTTCTTGTGTTCTTGGTTCTGGAGTGTTCTCTCGTTAGGTTGAACGGATTTCTCATTAGTTCCAAAGATTAGTTTCACTCTCACGGACATTTACTGCCGCCAGGTGCCAACTAGTTGTCTTCAACACCAGCTACCTGCTTTGGAATATCTGATCAGCAAGTGCAGTTCACCAGATTATGTTGAAAGAAAGACCAATGTTCGAAATGTTATTGAAACATAGAAACATAGCAAATAGTTGCCAGAGTTCGAGCCAGCACCGCAATTCAATATGATCATGGCTGATCATCCAGAATCAGTACCCCATTCCTGCTTTCTCCTCAAATCCCTTGATTCTGTTAGCCCAAAGAGCTGCAGGATATCTAACTCTCTCTTGAATACACCCAGTGAATTGGTCTCCACTGCCTTCTGTGGCAGAGAATTCCACAGATTCAACTCTCTGGGTGAAAAGGTTTTTCCTCACCTCAGTCCTAAATAGCCTCCCCCTTATTCTTAAACTGTGACCCCTGGTTCTGGACTCAACATCGGGAAAATTTTTCCTGCATCTAGCCTGTCCAATCCCTTAAGGATTTTATATGTTTCTATTCGATCCCCTCTCATCTTTCTAAATTCCAGTGAATACAAGCCCAGTCAATCCATTCTTTCATCACATGTCAGTTCCGCCATCCCGGGAATTAACTTGGTGAATCTACGCTGCACTCCCTCAATAGCAAGAACGTTCTTCCTCAAACCAGGAGACCGAAACTCCACACAGTACTCCAGGTGCGGTCTCACCTGTAGGTTTTGTAATGATGCAGAGAGGAGAACAGCTGAGTGAACAGAATTAGCAACTGATTATTCGCTTGACAAATCAGCACATCAGTCAATGCACTCCATTGGTGTTTTGTTGCTTGCTCTTTCTGTAACGTTGGCAGTGACCATTGCACTTTGAGGTTTAAGCCAGTTTTTTGCCCAGGCGAAGTTGTGGTACCATTTGCACAAACAAAACTGCAAGTGTGTTGAGTATCAGAAGTGCGCAAGAGTCAGGCAGTCACGTCACAGCTTTATAGGACTTCGGTTAGGCCCCATTTGGAGTATTGTGTGCAGTTCTGGTCTCCCCATCACAGGAAGGGTGCCAAGACATTGGGGAGGGTGCAGGTTTACCAGAATGCTGCCTGGATTAGGGGGTATCAGCTATAAGGAGAGGTTGGACAAACTTGGATTGTTTTCTCTGGAACATCAAAGTTTGAGGGGAGAACAGATCGTAGTATGTTAAATTATATATAGGGCATGATAGTAGTATATAAAATTTATATAGTGTGTTGACTGATATGCTGCATTTCAATGATAACAAGCAGTTTCATATCTACTGATTCCATTTTGGTATCTGTCTGAAAGTGAGTCAGTTTTGTGTTCAACCTTGGAACCATCTCTGATCTTAAGGTGAGCTGAAATCCATCCACATCCAGGCAGCACGATGGTGCAGCGGTAGAGTTGCTGCCTTACAGCGCCAGAGACCCGGGTTCAATCTTGACGATGGGTGCTTGTCTGTAGGGAGTTCGTACGTTCTGCCCATGACCAGCGTGGGTTTTCTCCGGGATCTCCGGTTTCCACCCACACTCCAAACACGTACAGGTTTGTAGGTTAATTGGCATGGTATCATTGTAAGTTGCCCCGAGTGTGTGTCGGATAGTGATAGTGTACGGGGATTGCTGGTCGGCGTGGACTCAGTGGGCCGAAGGGCACTTTTCTTGATTAATACAGATGTCAGAGTATATCAATCTTGGATGGATAATTGTATATTAATCTCAGCTATGCAGATGCTGACGACTTTGCCATGGTCATTGAGTCATAGTTGTAGAAACAGGCCCCTTGGCGCACGACTTACTGACCATTGCACCCATCTATACTAATCCCAATGTCACCCATATTAGGTCCTGAGATAAAGAATTCCAGAGAGCAACACCCTCCAATATAACAAGGATTCAGGCCAGGTGTGTACGTTGGGCTTCCCGGATATCTGCATTCCACGAAAGAATTAAACAACGGAGGCATGAACAAGTCGCTGTGAAACTTTGCATCTCACATCACGGATGCCGCCCAACCCACAAAGTACCTCCAGCATTCTACCTGCATTCGACTGTAGAAGGGTCTCGACCTGAAACATCACCTATCCAATTCTCCAGAGATGCTGCCTGGCCCGCTGAGTTACTGCAGCATTTTGTGTCTAGTTACAGATTTCAAACGTCTGCAGTTTTTGCAGATACAAAACTTTTAATGAAACATGTTCATCATAAATAGTGAAGCATTCATTAGTCGTTCATTAAGAAGCTCGCCTCTGCCGTTGTAATCTGCACATCATCAAAGGGACATAAATCAGGCGAGGGATGTGAATATTGCAGTTGTTTGGATGGTGCCTGTGAGTAAATGTTAGAGATTACTCATGTGGAAATATAAATTGATGGGTGACAGAAGTGATCCATTGCTAAATGTGTGGAATATTGCTGTAAAGATCAACATAATTTGTTTTCATGCCACTGCTAATCTGCAAATGAAGCGATAAAAAGGTATAACGGTAAATGACTAAATCATTGCTACTTGATTTGGTTTCTCTCTCGACTCCAATAGCTAATATGATTTCTAAAACTACCTATCCATACATGTTATCTACCAAGTCATACCTTTTGAATAAACATTGTCAACGGAGGTAATGAACCAGAAGATCGACACAAAAAGCTGGAGTAACTCAGCGGGACAGGCAGCATCCCTGGAGAGAAGGAATGGGTGACATTTCAGGTTGAGACCCTTCTTCAGACTGGTTAGGGATAAGGGAAACGAGAGATATAGACGGTGATGTGGAGAGATAAAGAACAATGAATGAAAGATATACATAAAAGTAATGATGATAAAGGAAACAGACCATTGCTGTTTGTCGGGTGAAAATGAGAAGCTAGTGCGACTTGGGTGGGGGAGGGATAGAGAGAGAGGGAATGCGGGGGCTACCTGAAGTGAGAGAAATCAATGCTCATACCACAATATTCATTTAAGCTGCTCAAGCGAAATATGAGAAGCTGTTCCTCCAATTTGCGTTTAGTCTCACTCTGACAATGGAGGAGACCTAGGACAGAAAGGTCTGTGTAGGAATGCGAAGGAGAATTAAAGTGTCCAGCAACCGGGAGATCAGGTAGGTTCACACGGGCTGAGTGAAGGTATTCCGCGAAACGATCGCCAGTCTGTGTTTGGTCTCACCGATGTCCACATCTTGAACAACGGATATAGATGAGATTGGAGGAGGTGCAAGTGAACCTCTGCCTAACCTGAAAGCACTGTTGGGGTCCCTGGACAGAGTCGAGGGATGAGGTATATCGACAAGTGTTGCACCTTCTACGGTTGCAGGGAAGGTACCTGGGTAGGGGGTGGTTTGGGTGGGATGAGTTAACCAGGGAGTTGCGGAGGGAACGATCTCTGCGGAAGGCGGAAAGGGGTGGAGATAGGAAAATGTGGCTAGTGGTGGGATCCCGTTGGAGGTGGCGGAAATTTCAGAGGATTATGTGTTGTATGCGACGGCTGATGGGGTGGAGGGTAAGGACTAGGGGGACCCTGTCTCTGTTGCGGCTAGGGTGAGGGGGAGCAAGGGCGGAGCTGCGGGGTACCGAGGAGACACGAGTGAGGGCCTCATCTATGATGGGAGAGGGGAACCCCCATTCCCTAAAGAATGAGGACATCTCGGATGTTCTAGTATGGAACATCTCATCTTGGGCACAGATGCGGAGTAGACGGAGGAATTGGGAGTAGGGGACAGAGTCTTTCCAGGAAGCAGGGTGTGAAGACGTGTAGCTGTGTTGCCGAGATAGTTGTGGGAGTCAGAATGAACCAGAATTAGTTGTCAAAATAATCAGGAAGATAATTGCATTTACACAGAACATAAATAGACAATAGACTAATAGGTATTAGACAGGAACTTGCAGAAGTTGATTGGAGTAAGTTATTTGCAGGCAAACGGAAGTCAAGTATGGAGAGTGGATTTTTTTTAAAGGTTCAAAGTGAGAGCTTCTCATAGATTGAAGAGGAAAGCAGCTAGGAGTAATAGACAATAGACAATAGACAATAGACAATAGGTGAAGGAGTAGGCCATTCAGCCCTTCGAGCCAGCACCGCCATTCAATGCGATCATGGCTGATCACTCTCAATCAGTACCCCGTTCCTGCCTTCTCCCCATACCCCCTCACTCCGCTATCCTTAAGAGCTCTATCCAGCTCTCTCTTGAAAGCATCCAACGAACTGGCCTCCACTGCCTTCTGAGGCAGAGAATTCCACACCTTCACCACTCTCTGACTGAAAAAGTTCTTCCTCATCTCCGTTCTAAATGGCCTACCCCTTATTCTTAAACTGTGGCCCCTTGTTCTGGACTCCCCCAACATTGGGAACATGTTTCCTGCCTCTAATGTGTCCAATCCCCTAATTATCTTATATGTTTCAATAAGATCCCCCCTCATCCTTCTAAATTCCAGTGTATACAAGCCCACAAGGCAGGATGATGAGAGAAATTGAGGCACTGGTCAGGAAAAAGAGGAGGCATGGTCAGGTACAGGCAGCTGTGATGGTGTAACTCTGGAGGAGTGTAGGAGATTGAGGAGCATTTTTTAGAAGGATATCAGGAGGGCAAAAAGAGGGCATGAGATGTGATGTAAATTTTATAGTGTGTGTAGGATAGCGTTGATGTGCGGGGATCGCTGGTCGGTGTGGACCCGATGGGCTGAAGGGCCTGTTTCCGCGCTGAATCCTGTTTCCGTGCTGTGTCTCTACACAAAACTAAATTAAAGTCATGGGACATAGACACAAAATGCTGGAGTAGTAACTCAGCGGGGCAGGCAGCATCTCTGGAGAGAAGGAATGGGTGCCGTTTCGGGTCGAGACCTTTCCTCAGACTGTGAAGAAGGGTCTCGACCCGAAATGTGAGTCCCGCTGAGTTAATAGACAATAGACAATAGGTGCAGGAGGAGGCCATTCGGCCCTTCGAGCCAGCACCGCCATTCAATGTGATCATGGCTGATCATTCTCAATCAGTACCCCGTTCCTGCCTTCTCCCCATACCCCCTGACTCCACTATCCTTAACAACTCTATCTAGCTCTCTATTCAGAGAATTGGCCTCCACTGCCCTCTGAGGCAGAGAATTCCACAGATTCACAACTTTCTGACTGAAAAAGTTTTTCCTCATCTCAGTTCTAAATGGCCTACCCCTTATTCTTAAACTGTGGCCCCTTGTTCTGGACTCCCCCAACATTGGGAACATGTTTCCTGCTTCTAACGTGTCCAACCCCTTAATAATCTTATACGTTTCAATAAGATCCTCTCTCATCCTTCTACATTCCAGTGTATACAAACACAGTACAGCACAGGATTCTCTGTGCAGAACATGGTACCAATTTAAACTAATCTCCTCTGCTTGCACGTGACTGGGCAGGAAAGTGGATAAAATCTATGATCAATCATTATCTTATTGAATGATAGAACAGCCTTAAGAGACTATATGGTTAACTCCTTCGTACCTTTAGAAAGGAGATGATGAGGAATTTCTTTAGTCAGAGGGTGGTGAATGTGTGGAATTCATTGCCACAGAAGGCTGTGGAGGCCAAGCCAATGGATATTTTTGAGGCGGAGATTGACAGATTCTTCATCAGTACATGTGTCAAGGGTTAGGGGGAGAAGGCAGGGGAATGGGGTTGAGAGGGAAAGATAGATCAGCCATGATTGAATGGCAGAGTAGACTTGATGGGCCGAATGGCCTAATTCTGCTCCTAGAACTTATGGACTTATGAATTCTACGTCTATTTATAATTCTTTTATGTAAATATTTGCAAACTGATTGACTTGCGTGTCCATTTCAGCAGGACCTGGGTCACCTGGTGCTGGAGTCATATTGACCAGATTGGATTTTCTTCCTTGAAGGACATCAGCAAACCAGACAGATTTTTATTGCTGTTGTTAGTGTTCCACTTTCAAATTTAATGTAACTAGTTGAATTTAAAACTATCATGCCATGGGCGGTTTTCATATTTATTTCTTTAGATCTTTAATCCAGGATCTGCAGCCCCGGAGAGTGGCAACACTTGCACTTTTACCTGTTCCCATCCCCAACTTCGGAATGTTTTAGGGGCAGCAATAATTCACTTGCACCTCCTAGGGTGGCACCATGGCGCAGTGGTAGAATTGCTGCCCTATAGCGCCAGAGCCTTGGCTACAATCTCGACTATGGGTGCTGTCTGTATGGAGTTTGTACGTTCTTCCCGTGACCGCATGTGTTTTCTCCGGGAGCTCCACATGTTCCAAAATTGTCCCTAGTTTGTAGGATATGGTTAGTGTATGGGGATCACGGATTGGCACGGATTCGATGGGGCTGTTTCCAGGCTGTATCTCTAAAGTAAACTAAACTGAATTCCTGCATTTTAACGTTTTGCACTGGTGTTCATAATAAGGTCTACTTTCCACTGCAGAAACCAATATCAGATTGGGTGTTGTGCAAGGATCTCTGCAAGAATGACCCTTCGATTTTAAGGCATATTTTTGGCACAGTGCTTAAACAACAAAACTAGTAACCCAGAGAGCTGAACTAAAACAGAAGAATTCTATGTTCAATTCATGCCACAGCAGATGTGGAATCTAAACTCAGTATCTGAAACCTGAGATTCAGTCATCGTAAAACAACTAAAATTTAATCTTGTTCTTCATATATTCCCCATGAAGGAAGGAAATCTGCCGTATTTTTACAAATGTATCATGTTATTAAATGTCGAGGGTGAAAAATATATGAAATGAACGATTGAAAGATGAACAATAATAATGTTTAAGGGACATTTAGACTGTACTAGACCAAGTGGACCCGTTGGGCCCAAACCTCTCCTGTATTGGTGCAGCACCCCCTCTTCTCCCCCTCCTCCCCCACCTCCCCCTCCCCCTCCTCCTTTCCCCCCTCCTCAAGTCAAGTCAACTTTATTTGTCACATACATATACAAGATGCGGATTGTGCTAAAACTACAAAACAGAATAGAATAAATCTTTAACACAAAAAATAAATAAATAAATAAATAAATAAATAGATAGATAGATAGATAGATAGATAGATAGATAGATAGATAGATAGATAGATGGATAGATAGATAGATAGATAGATAGATAGATAGATAGATAGATAGATAGATAGATAGATAGATAGATAGATAGATAGATAGATAGATAGATAGATAGATAGATAGATAGATAGATAGATAGATAGATAAATAACGGAATAAGTGAATAAATAAATAAATAAATGATACTTATTTATTAATTTCTCTCTTCCCCCTCCTCCCCCTCCTCCTCCCACCCCCTCACACCTCCCCTCCCCCCTCCCTCCCCCCCCCTCCCCCTTCCCCTCCCCCCCACTCCATCCCCCTCAACCCCCCTTATCCTCTCCCCCCTCCCTCCCTCCCCCTCCCTCTCTAGGAGATAGATTTAAACTTTAAAATGTGAATAACTTTAAAAATATAACACCAATTTCAATGAAACCTCTTTCATTAGCACCAAAAGGACAACGGTGAGTAAGGTGGGCCTAAAATTGCCGCGCTATCGTGTACCGTTTTGGCTGTAGTTCAGGAACAAACAAACAAACAAACGAGAATTTTAGTATATAGATGTGGATTGGAAAGGTTTAGAGGGATTTGGGTCAATCGAGGGCAAATGGGACCAACATAGATGGGCATTTTGGTCAGCATGAACGAGTTGGGCTGAAGGGCCTGTTTGCATGCTGTTTGGCTCTGACTCTACGCAGTCAAACCCTTGTGAATCCCGATTTACCCTGTGTATTTGACTCTTACACAGTCTACACAGCCGCAAGGCTGTGCTGTCACTACCATGTTCAAACAGTGAAAGAATAAATTCCCTCCCAATAGCACCGTGGCTGCATGCTGCACCGATTCAAGATGTTGGGCAGCACGGTGGCGCGGCGGTAGAGTTGCTGCTTTACAGCGCCAGGGACCCAGGTTCGATCCTGACTACGGGTGCTGCCCGTACATAGTTTGTACGTTCTCCCCGTGACCGCGTGGGCTTTCCTCGAGACCTTCAGTTTCCTCCCACACTCCAAAGCCGTACAGGTTTGTAGGTTGATCGGCTTGGTGTAAATGTAAATTGTCCCTGGTGCATGTTGGATAGTGTTAATGTGTGGGGATCACTGGTCGGCACGGACTCGGGCGAAAGAGCCTATTTCCATGCTCTACCTTTGCCGCTAAACTAAGATGTATTACTGGGACTTTATCAAGGGCAATTAGGGATGGGAAATAAATGATGGCCTTGCCACATCCTGAAAATGGATAAGTAATATAGATCATTAGTGTTTCTGAGAGTTTGTCGAGAAACAGAAAGCTGATTTAAAGGTGTGCTTTTAAAAGAACAAACTGTTTTGCTCAAGACTGCTGTCATTTCCCAGCGGGCCATTTCTTGTTGAAACTGGCAGATAATGGATTTGACCCTGGATACAGTGTGCATTGTTTTCCAAGCTAGGGCCTACAGGGAGATCTCAGAGGCTAACTGATCTTTGCTTGTCTGAGAGTGGACTGATCCCATTCTCAAGCGCTGTGCCTTGAGAATACCCTGCGTGATTTTGTTCTGCTGTTGCTGGAAATTCGTGCTAAAAGGTTTCCTGCAGTGATTCATGCAGGCGTCACTTCGCAACGGTACCAAGTCCTTCAACAACGGCTCAACAGGGCAATGGGGACAAAGTTCACCCTTCATAAACCTGCCTTCATTCGAAGCTTTTCTGTCTCAGGCACAAGCCACACAAAGTTCCGTGATTTTATGTGTACGATGGAACTGCAGATGCTGGTTTAAACCAAAGATGGACACAAAATGCAAAAATTCCGGAGTAACTTTAGAAGGATGAGAGGAGATCTTATTTAGAAGGATGAGAAGAGATCTTATCGAAACATATAAGATTATTAAGGGGTTGGACACGTTAGAGGCAGGAAACATGTTCCCAATGTTCGGGGAGTCCAGAACAAGGGGCCACAGTTTAAGAATAAGGGGTAGGCCATTTAGAACTGAGATGAGGAAAAACTTTTTCAGTCAGAAAGTTGTGAATCTGTGGAATTCTCTGCCTCAGAAGGCAGTGGAGGCCAGTTCTCTGAATGCATTCAAGAGAGAGCTAGATAGAGCTCTTAAGGATAGTGGAGTCAGGGGGTATGGGGAGAAGGCAGGAATGGGGTACTGATTGAGAATGATCAGCCATGAACACATTGAATGGCAGTGCTGGCTCGAAGGGCCGAATGGCCTCCTCCTGCACCTGTTGTCTATTGTCTATTGTCTATTAACTCAGCGGGACAGGCAGCATCTCTGGAGAGACGGAATGCGTGACTTTTCAGGGCGGGACCCTTCTTCAGACTCGCGTTTCGGGACGAGACCCTTCTTCACTGTCTGAGGAAGGGTCTTAATCCGAAACGGCACCCATTCCTTCTCTCCAGAGATGCTGCCTGTCCCGCTGAGTTACTACTCCAGAATTTTGTGTCTATGTCCCATAACTTTAATTTAGTTTAGTTTAGAGACACAGCACGGAAACAGGATTCGGCGCGGAAACAGGCCCTTCAGCCCACCAGGTCCACACCGACCAGCGATCCCCGCACATCAACGCTATCCTACACACACTATACAATTTACATCACATCTCATGCCCTCCTTTTGCCCTCCTGATTTCCTTCTAAAAAATGCTCCTAAATCCACTACACTCCTCCAGAGTTACACCATCAACAACAGTTCAACAGTTCAACAGAGCTTTATTTGTCATTCGGTACCAAGGTACCGAACGAAACTACATAGCAGTCACACACAAAAAAGAACACAACACACATGACCCCAACACAAACGTCCATCACAGTGACTCCAAACACCCCCTCACTGTGATGGAGGCAACAAAACTTCCACTCTCTTCCCCACGCCCACAGACAGACAGCTCGTCCCCGACCGACCCGCACAGTCCCCGCAAGGGGATGGAAGTCCCCGCGGCCGAGTCGCACTGGGCGCTGAGACGTCTTGCGGCCGAACCGGGCGATGGAAGGCCCCGCGGCCGAGCCGTGCGCAGCTAAGTCCCGCGGCCGAGCCGCTCCGGGCGATGTTAGGCCCCGCGGCCGAGCCGCACCGGGCGATGTTAGGCCCCGCGGCCAAGCCGCACCGGGTGATGGAAGGCCCCGCGGCCAAGCCGCACCGGACGATGTTAAGTCCAGCGGCCGAGCCGCACCAGCGATGAAAAGTCCCGCGGCCGAGCCGCGCCGGGCGATGTTAGGCCCCGCGGCCCGGGCTCTGTTAAGTCCAGCGGCCGAGCCGCACCAGCGATGTTAGGCCCCGCGGCCGAGCCACACCGGGCGATGGAAGGCCCCGCGGCCAAGCCGCACCAGCGATGTTAGGCTCCGCGGCCGAGCCGCACCGGGCGATGGAAGGCCCCGCGGCCAAGCCGCACCGGGCACTGTTAAGTCCAACGGCCGAGCCGCGCCGGGCGATGTTAAGTCCAGCGGCCGAGCCGCACCGGGCGATGGAAGGCCCCACGGCCGAGCCGCATCCCGCGCCGTGAGGAAGAGACCTAAAAGAGAAAGGTTTCCCCCACCCCCCCACCCACACCACCCCACCCACACCACCACCCCCCACACATACACAACCAAAAAAAAACAAAAACCATCCCAACACCGACACACAACAAAAAAAAAGGAAAAAAGACGAACAGACTGCTCGCGAGCCGCAGCCGTTAGGCGCCGCCACACGTGCCACACGCAGCTGCCTGTACCTGACCATGCCTCCTCTTTTTCCTGACCAGCGCCTCAATTTCTCTCATCATCCTGGGTTTATAATTCTAGCTACTTTCCTCTTCAATCTATGAGAAGCTCTCATTTTGAACCTTTTAAAAAAAATCCACTCTCCATACTTGACTTCCCTTTGCCTGCAAATAACTTACTCCAATCAACTTCTGCAAGTTCCTGTCTAATACCATCAATAGACAATAGACAATAGGTGCAGGAGGAGGCCATTCGGCCCTTCGAGCCAGCACCGCCATTCAATGTGATCATGGCTGATCATTCTCCATCAAAGATGGCCTTGCCCCAATTTATCTATTTAAAGGAGCAGCACGGTGGCGCAGCGGTAGAGTTGCTGCCTTACAGCGCCAGAGACCTGGGTTCGATCCTGACTACGGGTGTTGTCTGTACGGAGCTTGTACGCTCTCCCCGTGACCTGCGTGGGTTTTCTCCGGGTGCTCCGGTTTCCTCCCGCACTCCCAGGACGTACAGTTTTGTAGGTTAATTGGCTCGGTATAATTGTAAATTGTCCATAATGCGCGTAGGTGTTAGTGTAAGTGTGCGGGGATCAATGGTCTGCAAGGACTCGGTGGGCCAAAGGGCCTGTTTCCTCGCTGTATCTCAAAACTATATTACCTATATTAAAGCTATGAAAACTGTGGTTGCTGGTCCCAAAAGGACCACCCTCTGAAACATCAGTCATTTGCTCACCCCAGTTCCCTACAACTAGGTCAAACTTTGCCTTTTCCCTTGAAGAGCTCTCTACATTCTTCCTGAGAAATTCTCTCCTGAAACACACTTGACAAATTCCACCCCTAGTAAGCCGTTGGCAGCCCCGGTCTATATTGGGAAATGTACTATGACAACCCCATTAGTCTTGCAGCTGCCTGCTGCCTGCCATCACATTTCTTCTTCTAATTCCCATTGACTATTTGAATGCCTATACTACAGTCCCAACAAGGCGATCATCCCTTTTTCTAAAACTTTCTTAGCTCCACCTATCTAGCCTCACTCTATGTCCCTTCAGTAATGTAATCTATTGTCAAGACTTTCTTCGTAATCCGCTTGTCTGTACGGAGTTTACGTTCTCCCCGTGACCTGCGTGGGTTTTCTCCGTGATTTCCATCCAAAGATATACGGGTTTTTTGGAGGTTAATTGGCTTGGTATCAATTGCAAATTGCCCCTCGTGTGTGTCGGACAGTGTTTGTGTGCGGGGATCGCTGGGCGGCGCAGACTCGTGGGCCAAAGGGGCCTGTTTCCGCGCTGCATCTCGAAACTCAACTGAACTAAACGAAATAAAGCGACTGCCCCTCTTTGAAACCCACTTCTGTTTCCCCTCTTGCACCTGTACCGAGGCACAATAAATTTGCCGGCCCGGTCTCTCCCTTGGCCAGGTTTCTGCAATGGCTCTAAAGTCCCAGTCACACGTACCATAGACAATAGACAATAGGTGCAGGAGGAGGCCATTCGGCCCTTCGAGCCAGCACCGCCATTCAATGTGATCACGGCTGATCATTCTCAATCAGTACCCCGTTCCTGCCTTCTCCCCATACCCCCTGACTCCGCTATCCTTAAGAGCTCTATCCAGCTCTCTCTTGAACCTATCCATGCTCTGAGTTTATCTGCCTTTCCTGTCAGGACTGTAGCATTGAAATAAATGCAATTTAATCCAGCCATCTCTCCTCACTCCCTGCCATTCTGCTGCCTCTGCTGTCAAGTGAACTTGCTGTATTTGACTTCTGCAGCGATTTCTGGACCTCACATTGGATTCCATCCCCCCTACCTTCTTCTTCTTGCGTTTGAGGCAGCAGAAGCTGCTTCTGCTGTCTCTGTTTGTTGTCGTTCGCCTGACTGAGGTCAGTTGACAGGGCTCACACCAGGGGGAGGTCGACAACGTGAGCCCCATCCCCTCCCTACCAATCTAGTTTGAACCCTCCCGAGCAGCACCAACAAACCCACCTGCCAGGACGCTGGTATTGTTCTCATTTGTTTAACCGGAAAGGTGGATGAGAAGCTTGATCAAAACTGGCAAAGCAAGAAAGAAACTCCATCATGGACAGATCAAATAAAACAAAGGAATGGTGAATAATAAATTCAGTCCAGTAAAGCGCACATATGTGACTTTTTGCATTTTTGGTCCGAACATAATTGAATTCACACCGCCGGTGGCAAACGACAACTCTTTAATCTTTACTAGTTCCACCACCTGAACTAGCTTCAGCCTCACTTCAATGAAGCTTTGACTCTTGCTTAATTTTTGCTCACAATCAATCTATCTTTTAAGCCTGAGGTAGACACAAAATGCTGGAGTAACTCAACGGGTCAGGCAGCATCTCGGGCGAGAAGGAATGGGTGACATTTCTGGGTTGAGACCCTTCTTCAGGCATATTGAGGGTCTCCTCAATAACCCGCAGCTCCACTCTTGCTCCCCCTCCCCCTATTCGTAACAAGGGTAGAGCCCCCCCTTGTCCTCACCTTCCACCCCATCAGCCGTCGCGTACAACAAATGATCCTCCAACATTTCCGCCACCTCCAACGGGATCCCACCACTGGCCACGTCTTCCCATCTCCACCCCTTTCTGCTTTCCGCAGAGACCGTTCCCTCCAAAACTCCCTGGTCCACTCGTCCCTTCCCACCCAAACCAGCCCCTCCCCAGGTACTTTCCCCTGCAACCGCAAGAGATGCAACACCTGTCCCTTTACCTCCCCCCTCGACTCCATCCAAGGACCCAAACAGTCTTTCCAGGTGAGGCAGAGGTTCACCTGCATGCCCTCCAACCTCATCTATTGTATCCGCTGTTCCAGAAGTCAACTTCTCTACATCGGCGAGACCAAGCGCAGGCTCGGCGATCGTTTCACTGAATACCTCCGCTCAGTCCGTCTCAACCAACGTGATCTCCCGGTGGCTCAGCACTTCAACTCCCCCTCCCATTCCCAATCTGACCTTTCTGTCCTGGGCCTCCTCCATTGTCAGAGTGAGGCCCAGCACAAATTGGAGGAACAGCACCTCATATTTCGCTTGGGTAGTTTACACCCCAGCAGTTTGAACATTGACTTCTCCCACTTCAGGTAGTCCTTGCTTCCCCTCTCTATCCCCTCCCCTTTCCCAGTTCTCCTACGAGTCTTCCTGTCTCCAACTACATCCTATCTTTGTCCCAACCCCTCCCCTGACATCAGTCTGAAGAAGGGTCTCGACCCGAAACGTCACCCATTCCTTCTCTCCTGAGATGCTGCCTGACCCGCTGAGTTACTCCAGCATTTTGAGTCTATCTTCAAATTAAACCAGCATCTGCAGTTATTTTCCTAATAATCTCCCTTCCTGTTCTTGCCACCAAAGTGGATAACCTCACATTTATCCACATTATATGCATCTGCCACACATCTGCCCACTCACCCAACCTATCTAAGTCATCCTGCAGCCTCATAGCATCCTCATCGCAGCTCACACTGCCACCTAGCTTTGTGTCATCCGCAAACTTGGTGATGTCACATTTATTTCCCTCGTCTAAATCGTTAATGTATATTGTAAATATCTGGGGTCCCAGCACTGAGTCTTGCGGCACCCCACTAGTCACTGCCTGCCATTCTGAAAAGGACCCATCAATTCCTACTCTTTGCTTCCTGTCTGCCAACCAGTTCTCTATCCATGTCAATACCCTACCCCCAATACCATGTGCTGTAATTTTGCACACTAATCTCTTGTGTGGGACCTTGTCAAAGGCTTTTTGAAAGTCCAGATACACCACGTCCGCTGGCTCCCCCTTATCCATTCTACTTGTTACATCCTCAAAAAATTCCAAAAGAAAGGGAGAGACAGATCAGCCATAATTGAACGGTGGAGTAGACTTGATGGACCAAATGACCTAATTCTACCCCTATCACTTATGATCTTATAATCTTATGACCATACACACACACTCCGGAGATGCTGCCAAATCCGCTGAGGTTAGTTTAGTTTAGTTTAGAGATACAATGCGGAAACAGGCCCTTCGGCCCATCGGGTCTGCGCCGACCAGCGATCCCTGCACATTAACACTATCCTACACACACTAGTGGCAATTTACTTTGCATTTATCAAGCCTATTTACCTACATACCTGTGCGTCTTTGGATTGTGGGAAGAAACCAAAAATCTCGGAGAAAACCCATGCGCTCACGGGGAGAACGTACAAACTCCGTACGGACAGCACCTGTAGTCGGGATCGAACCCGGGTCTCCGGCGCTGCAAGCACTGTAAGGCAGCAACTATGCCGCTGCGCCACCGTGCCGCCCTTTTCACGTTACTCCAGCTTTTAGTGTCTACCTTCTGATGTTTTACCCAGTTACCTGCAGCCTGGAGAACACCATAATCTACCATTCCACCTTCTCAACTAATCTACAAATCAAATGTTGCTAGCTGGTTTTGGAAGAATTGTCAGTGAATGAAGGCAATTGCAGCATTTTTAGATTTAGATTTTAGATTTTTTTAGATTTAGAGATACAGCGCAGAAACAGGCCCACTGCACACTAACACTATCCTACACCCACTAGGGACAATTTTTACATTTGCCCAGTCAATTAACCTACATACCTGTACGTCTTTGGAGTGTGGGAAGAAACCAAAGATCTCTGAGAAAACCCACGCAGGTCACGGGGAGAACGTACAAACTCCGTACAGACGGCGCCCGTAGTCAGGATCGAACCTGAGTCTCCGGCGCTGCATTCGCTGTAAGGAAGCAACTCTATCGCTGCGCCACCGTGCCGCCTTACGGTTACTTTTTGACTGGTGGCATCGTACAGACACACAAAATTTGTGCAAAACTGAGCCCTTTATGTGGGCCAGAAATCCTAGCCCATGGAAAGGAATCTCGCAATGTTCCTTCAAAGGCAGAGAAAGGCAGCCTTTGATCAACATCAGGGTCCATAGTTATCATTTATTATTAAAGCTTCATTATATTAAATATTTTTTACCCGAAGCTATAAGCCCTGTTGGTTGCTACCGACCAGTATTTTCTTACTAGTCTGCGTTTTTACCAAAGAACTATGCAAAAGGCCTATGAATTATTAATAATAATTTCACCGTTCAACAGGACTGTTAGTTATGTCACACCACTGGACTGGAAGTCTAGAATAAAGGCTTGTGTATGACTTCAGATTCCGCCATAGAAGCTGGTGTATTTGAAATTAATTTAAGAGATAATCTAGAATATAAACTAATGTTTGGCATGATATTGGTGGGTTGTCATAAGATCTGGATTATTAATGCCCTTTAGAAGCCTCACCTGATCAATGAATGGCTCCTGATTCTCCAAAACAGCCAAATGTTTGACTTTTAGAAACATAGAAACATAGAAAATAGGTGCTGGAGGAGGCCATTTGGCCCTTCGAGTCAGCACCGCCATTCATGGCTGATCATCGACAAAAGGGGCCTCCAAACCTTTCAGCATGAGGGCCACATTATATATTTGGTACATTTTTGAGGGCCGTAGGAAAAAATAAAGTGTGAGTTTTATAAATTTAATGAACTCAAAAAAGTTTAGACTAGGTTATGTTAGATTAGATTAGGAAAAGGTTAAACTAGGTTGGGTTAGATTAGGTTAGTTTACATTATGTTGAAATGGCAACAAATAAATAATATTCAATTTTTAGAAATAGCTTGAAATATTGGAATATAAACATAGCACAAAAAGTAAGGAAATTTGTGTTTGGTAGATTATTTCTTTGTTGTAACAATGCTTCTTGGCAATAAATCTTATACCGTTGGAAAGCCTGTTTATTTCCCTTTTAAATGGTGCCACATTTGTAAGGAACATGCATTTGTGGGATGAGCAGCAGAGCTGAGTATATGGGTTGCGCCCATGAAAAATTTGCCAGGAACCGGCCTAAAGGTGTGGCCACTCAGTGCTAATACACTGGGCTCATGGCTGCACCTTGGCTGAGTGTGGGCCATCGCTGGTGATTTGAGAGTCAAGAGTCTTTTATGGTCGTGTATCCCAGACAGAGCAATGAAATTCTTACTTGCAGCAGCACAACAGAATATGTAAACGTAGTACTCAGTAAACAATATAATAAACAAAGAGAAAGAAAAAAAAGTTCAGTGCGTTTATGAATGTATACACAAATGTACATATATATGTATGTATATATGTGTGTGTATGTGTGCATGTGCAAACACACACACACATATATATATATGTTTGTGTGTATATATGTGTATATGTATGTATGTGTGTAAACATATATATACACACTGATTTATTTTTTCTTTCTTGATCTTTGCTAGCTAAAGGATTCACAATCTGAATGGTATAGCCAATACACACACTCACACACCTATATATAACAAGAAGGATTTCAACCTGAAACGTCACCCATTCGTTCTCTCCAGAGATGTTGCCTAACCTGCTGAGTTACTCCAGTTTTTTTGTGTCTACCTTCAATTTAAACCAGCATTTGCAGTTCTTTCCTACATATATAGTGTGTATGTATATATATAGTGTGTATGTATGTATCTATATATATAAATAGCACACACACACACACATATATATATATATATATATATATATATATATATATATATACCGATGAGCCAAATCATTATGACCACTGACAGGTGAAGTGAATAACATTGATTATCTTGTTACAATGGCACCTGTCAAGGGGTGAGATATATTAGGCAGCAAGTGAACAGTCAGTTCTTGAAGTTGATGTGTTGGCTACAGGAGAAATGGGCAAGAGTAAAGACCTGAACGACTTTGACAAGGGCCAAATTGTCATGGTCAGACGACTGGGTCAGAGCATCTCTGAAACGGCAAGGCTTGTGGGGTGCTCCCGGTCAGCAGTGGTGAGTATCTACCGACAGTGGTCCGAGGAGGGACAAACCACAAACCGGCGACAGGGTGTTGGGTGACCAAGGCTCATCGATGCGTGAGGGCAACGAAGGCTATCCCGCCTGGTCCGAACCGACAGAAGGTCTACTGTGGTACAATTTTAATAGTAGTTATGGCAGGAATGTGTCACAATACACAGTGCATCGCACCCTGCTGTGTATGTGGCTGCACACAGAGAACCAACAGCATATTAGGCAGGTGGTCATAATGTTTTGGCTCATCTGGTTATAATATTTTGGCTCAGCGGTGTATATATATATGTGTGTGTGTGTGTATATATATGTGTGTGTGTATATATATTTTTAAAAAGGGAGGGAGGGAGAGAGAAAACGGGGAATTATCGACCAGTTAGCCTAACATCGGTAGTGGGGAAAATGCTAGAGTCAGTTATTAAAGATGTGATAGCATCACATTTGGAAAGTGGTGAAATCATCGGACAAAGTCAGCATGGATTTACCAAAGGCAAATCATGTCTGACGAATCTTATAGAATTTTTCGAGGATGTAACTAGTAGAGTGGATAAGGGAGAACCAGTCGATGTGTTATATCTGGACTTTCAGAAGGCCTTCGACAAGGTCCCACATAGGAGATTGGTGTACAAACTTAAAGCACACGGTATTGACGGTTCAGTGTTGAGGTGGATAGAAAATTGGTTGGCGGACAGGAAGCAAAGAGTAGGAATAAACGGGTCCTTTTCGGAATGGCAGGCAGTGACTAGTGGGGTACCGCAAGGCTCAGTGCTGGGACCCCAGTTATTTACAGTGTATATTAATGATTTGGACGAGGGAATTGAATGCAACATCTCTAAGTTTGCGGATGACATGAAGCTGGGTGGCAGTGTTAGCTGCGAGGAGGATGCTAGGAGGCTGCAGAGTGACTTGGATAGATTAGGCGAGTGGGCAAATGCATGGTAGATGCAATATAATGTGGATAAATGTGAGGTTATCCATTTTGGCGGCAAGAACAGGAAAGCAGAGTATTACCTGAATGGTGACCGATTGGGAGAAGGGGAGATGCAACGTGACCTGGGTGTCATGGTGCACCAGTCATTAGAAGGATGAGAGGGGATCTTATCGAAACGTATAAGATTATTAAGGGGTTGGACATGTTAGAGGCAGGAAACATGTTCCCAATGTTGGAGGAGTCCAGAACCAGGGGCCACAGTTTAAGAATAAGGGGTAGGCCATTTAGAACAGAGATGAGGAAAAACTTTTTTAGTCAGAGTGTGTTGTGAATCTGTGGAATTCTCTGCCTCAGAGGGCAGTGGAGGCCAATTCTCTGAATACATTCAAGAGAGAGCTAGATAGAGCTCTTACGGATAGCGGAGTCAGGGGGTATGGGGAGAAGGCAGGAACGGGGTATTGATTGAGAATGATCAGCCATGATCACATTGAATGGCGGTGCTGGCTCGAAGGGCCGAATGGCCTACTCCTGCACCTATTGTCTATTGTCTATTGTCTATTGAAAGCAAGCATGCAGGTGCAGCAGGCAATGAAGAAAGTGAATGGTATGTTGGCATTCATAACAAGATTTGAGTTTAGGAGCAGGGAGGTTCTGCTGCAGTTGTACAGGGCCTTGGTCAGACCGCACCTGGAGTATTGCGTGCAGTTTTGGTCTCCTAACCTGAGGAAAGACGTTCTTGCCTTAGAGGGAGTACAGAGAAGGTTCACCAGATTGATCCCTGGGATGGCGGGACTTTCATATGAGGAAAGACTGGATAGACTGGGCTTGTTCTCACTGGAATTTAGAAGACTGAGGGGAACATATAAAATTCTTAAGGGGTTGGAGAGGCTAGATGCGGGAAGATTGTTCCCGATGTTGAGGAAGTCCAGAACCAGGGGTCACAGCTTAAGGATAAGGGGGAAGTCTTTTAGGACCGAGATGAGAAAACATTTCTTCACACAGAGAGTGGTGAGTCTGTGGAATTCTCTGCCACAGAAGGTAATTGAGGCCAGTTCATTGGCTATATTTAAGAGGGAGTTAGATGTGGCCCTTTTTGCTAAAGGGATCAGGGGGTATGGAGAGAAGGCAGGTATAGGCTACTGAGCTGGATGATCAGCCATGATCATATTGAATGGCGGTGCAGGCTCGAAGGGCCGAATGGCCTACTCCTGCACCTATTTTCTATGTTTCTATGTTTCTATGTTTCTATGTATATATATATATATATATATATATATATATATATATATATATATATATCCAGATTGGCTACACCATTCAGCTTGTGAACCCTTCAGCTAACAAAGACTTAATAATTCCTTTAAGCTAGAACAAGAAAAAAATAATGGAGAAAGGAAAGATAATATTAATAACTTCCACAGGATAACACATTCTGAAAACACAATCAAGTATTCCCTTCTGAAATAACATAGCCCTGTACGAGAATCAAGGTGATGGAATAAAAGGATTAACCAAGAAACTAATTAACCGACAATCTGCATTGTACTTTACCGTACCAACACACTAATACTGTTTCTGCTTTGGGAGAAATACAGTCTGATGGGAGAAAATGAGTATGGATTGCTTGAGAACAAACAATCATGGCAACAAAGTTAAAGTCTGTTTGATCGCTCAATACAGAGAGAAGCTGTGAAGGGAATTTTGAAGCCACATTGGAGAGGAATATCCTCTGCTCAAGAGTCTGTGGGGAGTAACCCAAGATAGACACAAAAAGCTGGAGTATCTCAGCGAGACAGGCAGCATCTCTGGAGTCGGGTCGAGACCCTTCTTCAGACTGGTTAGGGATAAGGGAAACGAGAGACATAGACGGTGATGTGGAGAGATAAAGAACAATGATCCAATGTCCGCAAATGGGTCTCAGAGCAAATGGCAATGTTGCGGGTTCTCTCTAACCCAGCTCCTATTCATCACTTCCTTAGTTTAGACACAAAATGCTGGAGTAACTCAGTGGGTCAGGCAGCATCTCTGGAGAAAAGGAATAGGTGATATTTCGGGTCGAGACCCTTCTTCAGACTGAGCGTCAGGGAAAAAGGAAATTAGTGATTTAGAGAGTTAGAGAACAAATTCATGAAAGATATGCAAATAAGTAACGACGATAAAGGAGACGGGCCATTGTTAGCTGTGGACAAGGTGAAAAAGTGTCACAGACAATGAAACTCACCAGGATCACATTGAAACCAGTGCCACAACGAGGGTGGGGGGAAGAACGGACAGAGACGGGAGTTCCCTGACTCTCAGTCTGAAGAAGGGCCTCGACCCGAAACGTCACCTATTCCTTTTCTCCAGAGATGCTGTCTGACTCTCTGAGTTCCTCCAGCATTTTGTATCTATCTTTGGTTTAAACTAACATCTGCAGTTCCTTCCTACATACTTCTTTGCTTTAGTTTAGTTTAGAGATACTGCGTGGAAACAGGCCCTTCAGCTGACCATCGATCAACTGTTCCCACTAGTTCACACTAGGGGGCAATTTTACAGAGACCAATTAACCTGCAAGCCCGCATGTCTTTGGGATATGGGAGGAAACCGGAGCAACCGGAAGAAGCCCACGCGCTCACAGGGAGTACGTGCAAACTCCACCTAGAGAGCACCAGAGGTCAAGGTTGAATGCAAGCTTCTGACGTTGTGAGGCAGCAGATCTACCAGCTGTGCCACCCATTCTTCTGCATTATATAACGTATAGATATCATCAGATTACCCACCACACCCACCCATTCTGGACATCAATTTGCTGAACATTCATTGCATCCACTCTATCATTCATTCATATAACCTTCTTACCTAGGGAGAATATGCTGGACACAGTATTTCTATGGCCCCAAATAATTACAGTAAGATGCTTTTCCCCTTGTACCCAAATTTTGTAATAAAACCCAACATCCCATTTGTATTTGTAACATAGGTGGTCAATTTTCACATTGTAAATGTTTCAAACAGTGGTGTAATGATGAGCATATAGCTTGTCTGGTGACTATTTGTTGGCCAGGGCTTTAGCGATAATCAGTTTTGATACATTGCATGCATTTATTTCAATCCGATGCACTTTCAAAAAATGGCCTGTCCAACGGTGGCGTTTCACTCTAAATCTTCTAACTCATTCATAAGAGTGCTCGTAACTAAGCCACACCACGCATGGACAACTGATTGATTTTCTAGTCAAAACAGACTTTACTTCCCCTGGCTGCTGTTTCCAGTCATTGGCAATTTAGCTGGGGCATATGCCAAGTAAATTGAGCAGGTATGGATGAAATTCTCTGTGCAGAGTAACCCAATATTCGCAAATGGATCTCAGACCAAAAGGCAAGGTTGCGATTTCTCTCTAACCCAGTTCCAATTCATCGTTCATTCTTTAGTTTGGTTCAGTTCAGTTTAGAGATACAGCACCACCAGGAGTCGTTGGATCATGTTCACTTTCGACACAAGGAACTGCAGATGCTGGTTTAGAAGAAAAAAAACGCACAGAGTATAGCCTTAAGGAGAAAGGGGAAAAGTCTAAAGGAGATGTGTGGGGCAATTATTTTTACACAGAGGGTGGTGAGTGCCTGGAAGGTTCTGCCAGCATTGTTGAGGGAGATTGTGGATGACAATTGAGGGAGACAGGACACTGTCACTGCACTGAGTAGCTCCTTCAGTGACAGACTCCTTCACCCCAAGTGCGTGAAGGAGAGATATAGGAGGTCCTTCCTTCCCGTTGCTGTGAGAGTGCACAACCAGCACTGCTCCCAGCAGACGAGTCAACAATAACAGCTAAGAACACACAGAAAACTGATGACAATTTATGTATCTTTTATTTATAAATGAATGATCTCTTGCTCTCTTGCTATCCACTTTGCTGCTGTAACACTGTAAATTTCCCCGGTGTGGGACGAATAAAGGAATATATTATTATTATTATTATTATTATTATTATTATTATTATTATTATTATTATTATTATTATTATTAGCCATGATCACATTGAATGGCAGTGCTGGCTCGAAGGGCCGAATGGCCTACTCCTGCACCTATTGTCTATTGTCTATTGAGATATGTTGTGGCATTGATGAGGCTTTTGTATAGATATATGGATAGGCAGGAATGGAGGGATGTGGGAATCATATTCAGCACAGACATTGTAGCCTGAAGCACCTGCCCTTGTGCTACACTGTTATAGGTTCTAAAGCACCTGAGTAATCAATGGTCAGGCAGCATCTCTGGAAAACATGGATAGGTGACATTTCGGGTAAGGACCCTTCTGGATTATGTCTGTGTGGTAGGGTCCCAACACAAAATATCGCCTATCCATGTTTTCCAGAGATGCTGCCTGACCTGCTGAGCTACTCTAGCACTTTATTTCTTTTTTTGCTGTTGTAAACTAGCATCTGCAGTTCCTTGTGTCTAGTGTTTCACACAATTGCTGTAGAAAGCTTTGCAGCTGCACTATTTTCCATTTCCAACAACATTCCTAAAACCTTGATCCAAATCTGCAGGAGAAATAACAATGTGATGATGTACAATCTGTTGGATTGACATACAGTTGAAGGAAAGAGACATACCATAGATTATGAATTGTTACAAACTGCTGAATGATTTAGAGCTAGTTAGACAGTCAGAACCATTTTCCTGAATAGATATATAGACGATAGACAATAGATGCAGGAGGAGGCCATTCAGCCCTTCAAGCCAGCACCACCATTCAATGTGATCATGGCTGATCATTCTCAATCAGTACCCCGTTCCTGCCTTCTCCCCATACCCCCTGACTCCACTATCCTTAAGAGCTCTATCTAGCTCTCTCTTGAATGCATTCAGAGAATTGGCCTCCACTGCCTTCTGAGGCAGAGAATTCCACAGATTCACAACTCTCTGACTGAAAAAGTTTTTCCTCATCTCCGTTCTAAATGGCCTACCCCTTATTCTTAAACTGTGGCCCCTTGTTCTGGACTCCCCCAACATTGGGAACATGTTTCCTGCCTCTAACGTGTCCAACCCCTTAATAATCTTATATGTTTCGATAAGATCCCCTCTCATCCTTCTAAATTCCAGTGTATACAAGCCTAGTCGCTCCAGTCTTTCAACATACGACAGTCCCGCCATTCCGGGAATGAACCTAGTAAACCTACGCTGCACGCCCTTTAGTATTTGATATATTAAATACTAGAGGGCACAGCTTTAAGGCGAGAGGGCCATGGTTTAAGGGCCAAGTTTTCCAGACAGAAGGTGGTGAGTGCCTGGAATGTGTGGCCAGGGGTGGTGGGGGAGGCAGATACGATATTGCCGTTTAAGATGCTTTTAGATAGGCACATGAATATACAGAGAGATATTATGGATAATGTGCAGGCAGATAAGAGTGGATCTTGACATCATGTTCAGCACAGACATGATGGGCCGAAGAGCCTGCACCTGTTCTGTACTATTCTAGGTTCTATAATACCACCTTTAACCTTGTAAAAGTGAAAGCTGTTCACCAGCTTCCTTTTGAGCTTTAAGAACTTGCCACGTTTTTTGCAGATTATGAATTGCATTTGCCCTAACACATGGGGACTGGTTCTTAACAACTTAAAGACCTTTTCAGTGATGAGATTGATGTCCATCGCAATGTCCTGGGGCCACAATATGCAGCTGTCTAAATGCAAGCAATTTAATCATATTGAAATTGCTTTTAGTTACCATATATTAATGAATTGTTATCTTTATGAATTAAATTGCTAACGCCTCGCAGTTTTGAGAAGATGTTTTGTTTTTGAATTAGATTCATTATAACTTAAGTCCTGACATTGCCCAACACCTCCGCTGTGGTAAATGTAATGGGTTTCTCACATGTTTTTAATTGCGTGCAATTTGAGAGATGCTCCCCTTCAGGACATTTATTTTCACAAAACTATTTGGACTGCAAATTAGTTCCCATCCCTTCCAGTCTGAAGAAGCGTCCCGAACCAAACCATCGCCTGTCCACTTTCTCCAGGGATGCTGCCTGACTGGCTGAGTTACTCCAGCACTTTGTGTCTTTCCTAGGTAAATCAGCATCTGCAGATTCTTGTTTCTCCCATCCTTTTATTTTTATTTATTAATTTATCTGTATTTCTTTATTTTCCGGTCAATACAATACAACAGATTGACCACACAGTTGTGAAAGTTAAATAGTACGAAATCATTGTATCAAAAATAAAACAATATAATCACACATGACATTTTCTGACCAAAACAAAAGGTGTAGGCAGAAGCCAAAGTTTATTGTGCCTATCCTTAACACTTAACAAAACATAATTAAAACAACACAACATCATAAGTCAGAAGCAGATAAACAGATAAACATAGAAAGAAACACAAATATAGTCAAGAACCATCATTTCTGTTATGTCAATCATTTCTCAGTGCTGATCACATATTTTGCATCTTTCAAATATAATATTTTTGAACATTTTCTTGAATTTACGCATATTACACACTTTTAATTCATTGTTGCAACTATTCGATAAATTGACCCCTTTAATAGTCACACATCTATTTTTCACATTTGTCCTTACCCTCTTTTATTCAAACATATAATTTCCCCTGAGTAGATATCTGCTCTCCCTCACTGAAAACAAACCTTGGATCGAGTCAGGAAGTGTTCTTTCTTTTGCTCTAAACATTATTTGTAGAGTATTAAAGTCTACTCTGTCCATAAATTTTAGGGCATTTGATTTCATAAATAATGGGTTGGTTGGGTCATTCTAACCAGCCTTATTGACAATCCTTATAGCTCTTTTTTTGCAATATAAAGATTGAATTAGTGCTAGCTTTGTAGGTGTTTCCCCATACTTCCACACAGTATGTAATAGATGGAATAATGAGTGAGCAATACAGAGTAAGTAGTGAATTTTGATCCAAGATGGCCTTAGTTTTGTGCAGTATTTCAATGGATTTAGACAGTTTTGATTTGATATGTTTTATGTGAGGTTTCCAACAGAGTTTATGATCTCTGCCTCAGAGGGCAGTGGAGGCCAATTCTCTGAATACATTCAAGAGAGAGCTAGATAGAGCTCTTAAGGATAGCGGAGTCAGGGGGTATGGGGAGAAAGCAGGAACGGGGTACTGATTGAGAATGATCAGCCATGATCACAATGAATGGCGGTGCTGGCTCGAAGGGCCGAATGGCCTACTCCTGCACCTATTGTCTATTGTCTATTGTCTATTATCACTCCAAAGAATATATTTTCCTCCACTCTTTCAATTTCTACATCATTAATCATAAGTGTTACCTCCGAATTTATTTTTCGATTTCCAAACACAATGAATTTTGTTTTACTTTGATTTAATGATATTTAATTGGTATCAAACCGCTTCCTTGAGGTCTGCTACACACCCTGTCCCAGGAATTCACTGCGTTTGGCCTGAGGTCATGTTTAGTTTAGTTTAGATTGGAGATACAGTGTGGGAAACAGGCCCTTCGGCCCACCAAGACAACACCAACCAACCCATACACGAGTTCTATCCTACAGGCAAGGGAAAATTTACAGAAGCCAGTTGACCTACAAACCTGCACGTCTTTGGAATGTGGGGGGGAAACTAGAGCACCCGGAAAAAACACACGCAGTCACAGGGAGAATGTACAAACACCGCACCCGTAGTCAGGATCGGACGTGGGTCTCTGGCGCTGTAAGGCATCAAATCTACCGTTGCGCCACTGTGCCACCCTAATGTGAAACTTATTGAAACGTTGAACCAACGTGAAAATTATTGAAATGTCATGGACTTTAAAACTGTGTGCCACCACAACCACTAAGTCGCCCTCCCATCACAGTCCCAAAGCCTTTGGCTGTAAGATCTCAAGATTTAATCAACATGGAAATCCCCAGTTATGAAGCGCGCTTAAACCACCACTTGATGAGGGAGATGTGAAAGGCATGGGGAGGGGGATCCAGCATGGGGGGAGGGCGTGAACAAAGGGGGACCCAGCATAGGGGACCCACCGTGAACAAAGTGGGACCATTGGGGATAGGGTTGCCAACTGTCCCGCATTAGCCTGGACATCCCGTATTTTCTCGCTGGAATTTAGAAGATTGAGGGGGGATCTTATAGAAACGTACAAAATTCTTAAGGGGTTGGACAGGCTAGATGCCGGAAGATTGTTCCCGATGTTGGGGAAGTCCAGAACAAGGGGTCACAGTTTAAGGATAAGGGGGAAGTCTTTTAGGACCGAGATGAGAACGTTTTTTTTTATACAGAGAGTGGTGAATCTGTGGAATTCTCTGCCACAGAAGGTAGTTGAGGCCAGTTCATTGGCTATATTTAAGAGGGAGTTAGATGTGGCCCTTGTGGCTAAAGGGATCAGGGGGTATGGAGAGAAGGCAGGTACGGGACACTGAGTTGGATAATCAGCCATGATCATATTGAATGGCGGTGCAGGCTCTAAAGGGCCGAATGGCCTACTCCTGCACCTATTTTCTATGTTTCTATGTATTTTGGGCTAAATTGGTTTGTCCCGTATGGGATCGCCCTTGTCCCATATTAGGCCTGGGGGGGCGCTGTAGGCCCAGACGCTGTAGGCCCCGACGCTGTAGGTCCCGACAGTTTAGATCCTGACACTCTAGGTTTATGACATTTTGTCTCCGGACAGTGTAGTTCCAGAGGCCCGGGCGCCGTCTAACAGAGGTTGCATAGCAACCCGCCTCCCGGCCCGGTCGGCCGCCATTGGTGGAGCGGGAGCACGTGGCCGCTGGCTGGGCGAGGTCACATGGGGCGCGGGGCGGTGACGTCACCTTGTCCCGTATTTGGGAGTGACATAGTTGGCACCCCTAATTGGGGACTAAATGGAACACTTTGTAACTTGGTCGGCGTCCTATATGTGGCGACTCTTTGCGTATTTCTGTGTGCAAAACAAAGAATCCCACGTCACATGTGATAATAAAGTATCAAAGCAAAGCAAAGTATTTGAGTTCCTGATATCAAGCAAAGCTGGTTTAATGAAGCAAAAGAAATTCAAAGCTTTATACGTCTGTGCACTTTAGGAAAGACCAAAGATCAATCTGAGGTCACTTATAGCAGCAGGAGAAATAGAGCAGGTATGAGTGAAGTATATGCATTGAAATTTCATCAACAACTGATAAAACAAAAAGGAATGGACAATGTAACCTTGCTACAGGCATATGGTCTCAGTGCATTCAATTCCAGTAAAAGGAGTACTTAAATATGAGTTGGCACCTCATTCAATTGTTGAGCGGATCTGATAATGGTCTCGGCCCAAATGATTATACTTTTATAAACAGTGTCATTCAGCCAGAAGATTTCATGATGTTATTCTTCCGAGATATTTCAAAGATTTTTCAAAAATAATTCTGGGCAGCACGGTGGCACAGCAGTAGAATTGCTGCCTTACAGCGCCAGAGACCCGGGTTCGATCCTGACCAAGGGTGCTGTCTGTATGGAGTTTGTACGTTCTCCATAAGACCTGCATGTGTTTTCTCAGGGATCTCCGGTTTCCCCCCACACTCCAAAGATGTACAGGTTTGTAGGTGGGCTAAAGGGCCTATTTCTTGATTAATACAGATGTCAGAGCTTATGGGGAGAAGGCAGGAGAATGAGGTTAGGAGGGAGAGATAGATCAGCCCTGATTGAATGGCGGAGTAGACTTGATGGGCCGAATGGCCTAATTCTACTCATATCACTTATGACCATATGTTCCCACACTTTCAGAAACTATCTTCCATTGTCTTCAATGACTTGCGCTCATGGCTAATGAGATGATAAGAGTGGGAAGATAGACACAAAATGTTGGAGTAACTCAGCGGGACAGGCAGCAACTCTGGAGAGAAGGAATGGGTGCTGTTTTGAGTCAAGACCCTTCTTCAGATTGAGAGTCAGGGGAGAGGGAGTCTAGAAATATGGAAGGGGAAGATGTGAAAATGACAGATCAAAGCAGACGATGATATGCATATGTAGATTGGTTTATTATTAGCTGAGGGGATGTTTTTACTGGGAACTGGATGAAGACTTCTGCAAATTTACCTCATGTTGGAGCCTGATGTTCTGCAGCACAGTAGATTAGAAGGAAGACTTCCAAGAGGGAACCATTGTCATCTTTCACAAGTTCACAAGATCGGCCCATCGAGTCTACTCCACCATTCAATCATTGCTGATCTCTACCTCCTAATCCCATTTCCCTGCCTTCTCCCCATAACCCTTAACACCCATTCTAATCAAGAATTTGTCTATCTCTGCCTTAAAAATATCCACTGACACGGCCTCCACAGCCCTCTATGGCAATGAGTTCCACAAATTAACTACCCTCTGAGTAAAGAAGTTCCTCCTCACCTCCTTTCTAAAAGAGTGCCCTTTAATTCTGAGGCTATGACCTCTGGTCCTAGACTCTTCCACCAGTGGAAACATCCTTTCCACATCCACTCTGTCCATGCCTTTCATTGTTCTGTAAATTTCAATGAGGTTCCCCCCCACCCCCTCAACCTTCTAAACTCCAGTGAGTAGAGGCCCAGTGCTGTCAAGCACTCATCATATGCTAACCCACTCTTTCCTGGAATCATTCTTGTAAACCTCCTCTGGACCCTCTCCAGAGCCAGCACATCCTTCCTCAGATATGGGGCCCAGACTTGCTCACATTACTCCAAATGCGGCCTGACCAGTGCCTTATAGAGCCTTTCCCCCTGTGAAACCCCTTTATCTTCTAGTAGTCTCCCTTACCTTCATGGCATGTTACTCATTAAAATTCATCGTTACGGCTAAGACAAGAAAATAGCTGCCCAAACAAGGTTCAGGAAACCATGGTCACAGTGGAGAGGAGAAGACAAGGGATGGAAAATTAACATTCAGTCACTCCCTGTATCGATTCAAAAAAATAATTACAGAATTTAAGTTCTGACTAATTATTATGACATTTGGACACCATGCATTAATTAGACGATCATTTATTTCCTCAAATATTCATCATGCCGTTAGCAAGACATTCGTAACACATGCATTTCGAAGCTTGTTTTGAAAATTGCCCCTTTGGTTTTTCTCATTCTTTGAGTGTGGATGTTTATTTTAGTTTAGTTCAGAGATACATCGCGGAAACAAGGTCTTCGGCCCAAAGACTCCGCACCGACCAGCG
Source organism: Rhinoraja longicauda (assembly GCF_053455715.1). Classification (NCBI taxonomy): domain Eukaryota; kingdom Metazoa; phylum Chordata; class Chondrichthyes; order Rajiformes; family Arhynchobatidae; genus Rhinoraja; species Rhinoraja longicauda. The sequence continues at coordinate 11,706,319 of NC_135959.1, read as the reverse complement.
ATTCCCGTACATTAACACTATCCTACATGCACTAGGGACAATTTACAATGATACCAAGCCAATTAGCCGACATACCTGTAGGCCCCAGAACCAGGGCCCAGGAATAAAGGGGAGGCCATTTAAAACTGAGGTGAGAAAAAACTTTATCACCCAGAGAGTTGTGAATCTGTGGAATCTCTGCCACAGAGTTAGATAGAGCTCTAGGGGCTAGTGGAATCAAGGGTTATGGGGAGAAGGCAGGCACGGGTTATTGATTGGGGACGATCAGCCATGATCACAATGAATGGCGGTGCTGGCTCAAAGGGCCGAATGGCCTCCTCCTGCACCTATTTTCTATGTTTCTATGTCTTTGGAGTATGGGTTGGAAGCCGGAGCTCCTGGAGAAAACCCATGCAGGTCACGGGGAGAACGTACAAACTCCGTACAGACAAGCACCTGTAGTCAGGATCGAACCTGGGTCTCTGGTGCTGCAAGGCAGCAACTCTACCACTGAACTCCCCTTTGTGATTGTTATTGACAAGACAAATAATTAAATACAAATGTTATTGACAAGACCAGCATCCCTTGTGTTCCTTGAACCAAATGGTTGTTAGACCACATGAGAGGCCAGTTTAAATTCAACCACATTAATCTAGTGATATGGTCACATACAGGACAGATCAAATCAGGATGACAAACTTGCTTCCCAATAGATCATTCGTGAGCAAAATAGATTTTTATATCAGTTCAATTGTTCCATCCTTGCCTTTACTGATGCTAACTTTTATATTTTAAAAAATCCAGCTTTATTTAATTGAACATGATAAGTTCACATTATATAAGTCACACATGCAAGAATATAAGTTTAGAGGTCCAGAAACACTTGATGTATGCCTGAATCGACATTATAATTCAAATAAATTAATATCCTTTATTTACAATACTCTCCTTGACACTGACATTCCGTCATCAGAATCTTATAGACGAGCATGGGAGGACGAATTGAATCAATTTATAATGCAAGATATATGGGATGAAAGTTTACAACATATACATCAATGTTCATTGAATACTAGACATTCCTTAATACAATTTAAAATAATACATAGATTACATTATTCGAAGACGAAATTAAATAGGATTTTTCCTAGTATCTCTCCTATTTGTGATAAATGTCAATTTCAAGAAGCTAATTTAACTCATATTTTTGTAACTTGTATAAAAATGCAAAACTTCTGGTTGGAGATTTTTAAAATAGTTTCTAAAGTTATTAATAAAAAATTAGATATGGACCCAAAATTAATTATATTAGGATTATCAGAACATACTACAAATTTTACAGTAAGTCAGGTACATTTTCTTGATTACAGTCTAATAACTGCGAAAAAATTAATACTTAAATTTTGGAAAAAACCAATAACCCCCACAATTAAAATGTGGACTACGGAAATGACAGAGACCCTGCATTTGGAAAAAATAAGGTTTGCCTTAATCGACAAACCTGAGTTATTTTTAAAAATATGGTCTCCATTTATTGAATTTTTAGAAAAGTAAATGGGTTTGGCACAGGACTAAAATAAAAAAATTAAATTAAAAGTTGAAACTTGAGTTAGGGGTTGGATGTACAACTGTGGTTATTGTCTCCCGGATCTACTCCCTTTAATTTTTATTGTTAGATCCTTTTTTTTAACCCTCTTATTCTCTCTCCCCAAGTTTATAGTTTTTTTATTTTATTTTTACTTTCTCTCTTCAAAAATTTAAAAATTGAAGCTATGTAAGAACTTTGTAACAAATGTGTTTTTTTTATTTCTATTTGTACATATGCTTTTCAAAAATAAATTTTTAAAAAAAATTTAAAAAAATTTAAAAATATATATATATATATAAGTCACATAATTAAGGTGAGGGGGGAAAGATTTAATGGGGAAACTGCGGTGTAACGTTTTTTTACACAAAGAATACAGAATACAGAGCCTTTATTTGTCATTCGGTACCGAGGTACCGAACAAAATTACGTTACCAGCAGTCACACAAAAAGAAAGAAACACAAGACACATGACCCCAACACAAACACCCATCACAGTGACTCCAAACACCCCCTCACTGTGATGGAGGCAACAAAACTTCCGCTCTCTTCCCCACGCCCAAGTCCCCGCGGCCGAGCCACACCGGGCGCTGAAACATCCCGCGGCCGAGCCGGGCGATGGAAGGCCCCGCGGCCGTACCGTGCGCAGCTAAGTCCCGCGGCCGAGCCGCGCCGGGCGATGGAAGGCCCCGCGGCCGAGCCGCACCAGCGATGTAAAGTCCCGCGGCCGAGCCGCTCCAGCGATGTAAAGTCCCGCGGCCGAGCCGCACTGGGCGATGTTAGGTCCCGCAGCCGAACCGCACCAGCGATGTAAAGTCCCGCGGCCGAGCCGCACTGGGCGATGTTAGGTCCCGCAGCCGAGCCGCACCAGCGATGTAAAGTCCCGCGGCCGAGCCGCAACGGGCGATGGAAGGTCCCGCGGCCGAGCCGCACCGGGCGATGGAAGGCCCCGCGGCCGAGCCGCACCAGTGATGTAAAGTCCCGCGGCCGAGCCGCGCCGGGCGATGTTAGGTCCCGCGGCCGAGCTGCACCAGTGATGTAAAGTCCAGCGGCCAAGCCGCACCGGGCGATGGAAGGCCCCGCGGCCGAGCCGCACCTGGCGCTGAACCGTCCCGCGGCCGTACCGGGCGATGGAAGGCCCCGCGGCCGAGCCGCACCGGGCACTGTTAAGTCCAGCGGCCGAGCCGCACCGGGCGATGGAAGGCCCCGCGGGCGATGGAAGGCCCCGCGTTTCAATATATTTTTTTAGCGCAAACGGAGATACGACTCGGAAAGGGTCGCATCTCCGTTGAGGAAGAGATTTTTAAAAAGGTTTCCCCCACCCCCCCACCACCCCCCACATATACACAGCTAAAGATAGGCTATTTCACACATCTAACACCAACAAATAGACAAAGAAAGAAGAAAGACAAACAGACTGCCGGCGAGCCGCAGCTGCAGCACAGCACCACCACTTCCGGATGGGTGATGGGTGTAAGGAACAAGCAACAAGAGGAGGCAGTTGTGGCCATACTATCACAATGTTTAAGAGACATTTGGGCAGGTACCTGGGTAGGGTAGGTTTAGAGGTGTATGGGCCAAAAGTAGGCAGCTAGGACTAGTTTAGATGGTTGGCATGTGCTTGTTGGGCCGAAGGGCCTGTTTCCACGCTGTATGGCTCTATGACTCTATGACCAAAGTTAACCACCAGGTCTCATGGAGGAATTTGGATCTGGATCATTAACTCAGACCTCTTGGATTACGAGCAAATAGACAATAGACAATAGGCAATAGACAATAGGTGCAGGAGGAGGCCATTCAGCCCTTTGAGCCAGCACCACCATTCAATGTGATCATGGCTGATCATTCTCAATCAGTACCCCGTTCCTGCCTTCTCCCCATACCCCCTGACTCCGCTATCTTTAAGAGCTCTATCTAGCTCTCTCTTGAATGCATTCAGAGACTTGGCCTCCACTGCCTTCTGAGGCAGAGAATTCCACAGATTTACAACTCTCTGACTGAAAAAGTTTTTCCTCATCTCCGTTCTAAATGGCCTACCCCTTATTCTTAGACTGTGGCCCCTGGTTCTGGACTCCCCCAACATTGGGAACATGTTTCGTGCCTCTAACGTGCCCAACCCCTTAATAATCAAATACTTTAACTCTGTTGATAGTCGGTACAATAGCGCAGCTGGTAGAGCTGCCTTCTCACTGCGCCAGAGACTCGGATTCCATCATGGCCTCGGGTGCTGTCTGTGTGGAGTTTGCACCTTCTCCCTGTGACCACATGGGCTTCCTCCGGGTGCTCCAGTTTCCTCCCACATCCCGAAGACGTGAAGGTTTATAGTTTAATTGGCCTCTGTAAATTATCCCTTGGAGTGGATGCGAAAGTGGGATAAAATGGAACCAGTGTAAACGGGTGATAGATTGTCAGCATGACTTGGTGGACCGAAGGGCATGTTTCCGTGCTGTATTCTAAACTAAACTAAACTAAACTACGGCGATTCCCAATTGTTGCCTGCTTGCACTTCTCTTCTTGAGAGCAGTCCATCATGTATGACTCTATACAGAACGCAGAATACAGTCCTCACAGTGGTGCATCAGTTCCATACACAAGTCCAATGTCCACGACAAGGTAGAGGTGAATCGGCCAATACACTAGCTTATGGAAGGACCGTTCAGAAGCCTGGTAACAGATGGGTAGAAGCTGTTCCTGAGTAGCCTGGCCCACTGAACTGGAGAAATTGGTTCAAATCTCTCTGTGGTGCAGGGAATTTTAAATTAAAATAATTAAATAAATCAGGAAACAGGCTAGTTTTAATAATGCTGACCTTGAAACTATTGGGCTGCTGTTAACAATCCAGTTGGCTGTAGATACCTTGAGTCTCGCAGCATAGAAACAGGCCCTCCATACTGATACACTGGAATTTAGAAGGATGAGAGGAGATCTTATCGAAACGTATAAGATTATTAAGGGATTGGACACGTTAGAGGCAGGAAACATGTTCCCAATGTTGGGGGAGTCCAGAACAAGGGGCCACCGTTTAAGAATAAGGGGTAGGCCATTTAGAACGGAGATGAGGAAAAACTTTTTCAGTCAGAGAGTTGTGAATCTGTGGAATTCTCTGCCTCAGAAGGCAGTGGAGGATGCCAATTCTCTGAATGCATTCAAGAGAGAGCTAGATAGAGCTCTTAAGGATAGCGGAGTCAGGGGGTATGGGGAGAAGGCAGGAACGGGGTACTGATTGAGAATGATCAGCCATGATCACATTGAATGGCGGTGCTGGCTCGAAGGGCCGAATGGCCTCCTCCTGCACCTATTGTCTTTCGTCTATTGTCTATTGACACTCACATGCACCAGACCTACACTAAACTATTTTATTCTCCCCCCATTTCCACTCATGCCTCCCCCATCCCCCCACCACGTACAAGGATTATCATATCATATATATACAGCCGGAAACAGGCCTTTTCGGCCCTCCAAGTCCGTGCCGCCCAGCGATCCCCGTACATTAACACTATCCTACACCCACTAGGGACAATTTTTACATTAACCCAGCCAATTAACCTACATACCTGTACGTCTTTGGAGTGTGGGAGGAAACCGAAGATCTCGGAGAAAACCCACGCAGGTCACGGGGAGAACGTACAAACTCTTTACAGTGCAGCACCCGTAGTCAGGATCGAACCTGAGTCTCCGGCACTGCATTCGCTGTAAAGCAGCAACTCTACCGCTGCGCTACCGTGCCGCCCTTTTATATACTAGGAGCTATTTACAACAGTCACTTAACCTGCCAATGTGGCATGTATTTAGGATGTGGGAGGAAACAGGTGCACCCAGAGGAAACCCACACAGCCAGGGAGAGAACATGCAAACACTGCAGAGACAGCTTGGAGATCAGGATTAGACCTGAATCTCTGGTGCTGTGATGTTCTGCTAGCTGTACCACTGTGCTGATGCATCATAAGTTCATAAGTTGTAGGGGGCAGGATTAGGTATTTCGACCAATAATGGTCAACACCGCCATTCAATCATGCCAGATCTATCTCTCCCAACTAACCCCATTCTCCTGCCATCCCCCCATACCCTGACCCACACTCATCGAGAATCCATCAATCTCCACCTTAAAAAAGTATCCATTGCCTTGGCCTCCACAGCCATCGGTGATAATGAATCCCCCAGATTCACCACCCTCTGACCAGTGAAATTCCTCCTCCTCTCCTTTCTGCAGGTACGTCCTTTTATTCTGAGGCGATGGCCTCTGGTCCTAGACTCTCCCACCAGTGGAAACATCCTCTCCACATCCACTCTATCCAGGCCGCTGTAAATGCCCTTCATGTGGGGTGGTTGGAAGGAGGAGAGGGGAGGGGGGGGGGGGGGTCGAGAAAAATCTTCTTTCCTTCCCCTGTAAGACCTTGCAAATCTGCCGATGTTGTTGACTCCCGACCAATGTCCGGAAGGTTTGAAGGACAGGCAATGAATGTAGATATTGCCAGGAATTTACACATTATGAGAAAATGTCAATAAGAAGGTAGCTCCCTTGCTGCTGACAAATTTCCTGTGTTTTTCCCCATCACGTTCCAGAGCAATTTAACGCTATCTGCTTGGTCTCTGCTGTTCACTTTTACTACGGAATCACCTTAAATTATTCACTTCATTTTCTTTGATGCCTTCTCTCTCTTGGGCCCTCACTACGCAAGCCCCTTAACTTCTGCCAGGCATTCTCCTTTCTGGCTATCATCAAACACACGTGTTAATACTTTCTGCTTTGATATCACCGCTGTCTCCCTCTGGAGTTATTTTTGGAGTTTAAATGCCTAATTATCTGAATTCAATCTTAGCTCCTGGCAGTGTTGCCTCAGATTCCTACTTGGAATTAAACTCCTGCCTAGCTCGCTTCCATACTTAGAGACACGTTTTATTCTGAACCTCCTGCGAACTCTTCCCTTTCCAGATATTGTGTACTCTTAAGGTCTGACTCTCCTCCCTCCCCCTCCCTCCCTCCCTCCCTCCCTCCCCCTCCCTCCCCCTCCCTCCCCCTCCCTCCTCCTCCCTCTCTCCACTATCTCCCTCTCTCTCCCCTCTACCCCCACTCCCCTCTCTCCCCACCCCCTCCTTCTCCCTTCCTCTCCCTCCCTCCATCTCCCCCTCCCTCCCACTCCCTCTTCCTCCCTCCCCCTCCATCTCCCTTCCCCTCTCTCTCCCCCTCCCTCCCTCTCGCCCTCCCCCTTGCCCTCTCCCTCTCTCTCTCTCTCTAGCGTATTCCAAATAAATAGTCAGCAGTTAGATAAACTCTTTTATATTTATCACCTCCTGCCGATAATTATTCCATATTAACAGCTGCATGAAGTTCAATAATAATATTTTCCTGTTTGCAGCTGAGTCCTTTTGACAATAAATGACTGTATTTCCTGATACCGACAGTTAATGGTTACTGCAGTCTTTACTTCCTGTCACAGATAATGAATCGCTTCATAGTTACAGAGAATGAAAGCCAGATAATGAAATATTTAATATATTCAACAGCAAAAGATTGTTTAGAATCAGAATCGATCAACTAAGCATTCAATTAATCAATTGTATTATAGAGTCATACAGAAACAGGCCCTGTGGCTTAACTTGCCCGTACCGACTAAGATGTCCTAACCCTAACTAAGCTGATCCCATTTGCTGCACTGTACGGAGTTTGTACGTTCTCCCCGTGACCTGCTTGGGTTTTCTCCGAGATCTTCGGTTTCCTCCCACACTCCAAAGACGTACAGGTTTGTAGGTTAATTGGCTGGGTAAATGTAAAAATTGTCTCTAGTGGGTGTAGGATAGTGTTAATGTACGGGGATCGCTGGGCGGTGCGGACTTGGTGGGCCGAAAAGGCCTGTTTCCGCTCTGTATATATATGATATGATATGATATGAAATGTGGATATAGTACCTGCTTCAGCTGGTGGAAACAAAGAGCTGCAGATGCTGCTGAATACACAAAAGGATACAAAGTGCCGGAGTAACTCAGCGGGACAGGCAGCATCTCTGGAGAGAGGGAATGGGTGACGTTTCGGGTTGAGACCCGTCTTCAGACTGATGTCAGGGGAGGGGGCAGTACAGAGGTTAAATGTAGTCGGAGACAGTAAGACTGGTTGGAGAACTGGGAAGTGGGAGGGGATGGAGCGAGAGGGTAAGCAAGGCCTACTTGAGGTTAGAGAAGTCAATGTTCATACCGCTGGGGTGTAAGCTGCCCAAGCGAAATATGAGGCGCTGTTCCTCCAATTTGCGCTGAGCTTCACTCTGACAATGGAGGAGGCCCAGGACAGAAAGGTCAGTGTGGGAATGGGAGGAGGAGTTAAAGTGTTGATAACCTCCAATTAGGTACATGGATAGTGTGTAGGAAAGAACTGCAGATGCTGGTTTAAATCGAAGGTAGACACAAAATGCTGGAGTAACTCAACGGGACAGGCAGCATCTCTGGAGAGAAGGAATAGGTACATTGTTAGGATTGATTTAGAGGAACGTGGCCCAAATGAGGGCAGGTGGGACTAGTGTAGGTGGGGAATGTTGGTCGGTGTGTGAGTAAGTTGGGCCGAAGGGCCTGTTTCCACGCTGTGTGACACTCTGATTCTGTGATTCCATCTGGTCAGAAATATATGCGTGAGGCATCAAATTTGTAAGCTTGTGGAAAGTGGCGCACTTAACTCTATCAAGTTTAAGAGGTCTTGCTCCACACCTAATTCTCTGTATCTAAGGGCAATGCTTTACCTAATTTGTCATCCGTCTATGAGGCAAGAGTCATCTTTTCACATGGTGAGTCACCGCGATCTAGAATGAGCCATCTGATAGATAGATAGATCAGCGGAAACAGGCTTGGGTCATGATTTTCAAAAGGGAATTGGTTAAAAGTCTAAAGACAAAAAAATTCCAGGCATGAGGGAAAAGGTAAAGGAGATGAGAATTTTGCTCACATTACCAGCAACGTTGCAATGGACCTCCTTCAGTGCTTTGGCATAATGGACAAGTACATGGATAGGTGCAGGCATAATAGCAAGGCCAGCATTTGCAGCCCAAACTAATTGCTCTTGAGAAAGTGTTGTTAAACCATTCCTTTGAGAATGTCAAGGCTTGTCGGTCATGAGGAAGAACAGTTTTATTTCCCAAAAGAGCATGCAAACTTTTAACCCCTGATCTATGAGAATAGAAACAGGTCCCTCGGCCTACCACATCCTTACCATCCATTTACCCTTTAGTTTTAGAGATACAGTGCGGAAACAGGCCCTTCGGCCCACTGAGTCCGCACCGACCAGTGATCCCCACACATTAGCACTATCCTACACACACAAGGGACAGTTTACACATACCCCAAACCAATTAGCCTACCAACCTGTATGTCTTTGGAGTGTGGGAGGAAACCGATCTCGGAGAAAATCGACGTGGTCACGGGCAGAATGTACAAACGCTGTACAGACCGTACCCGTAGTTGGGATTGAACCCGGTCTCTGGCTCTGTAAACAGCAACTCTACCACTGCGCCATCGTGCTCCCCTTCTATAGTAACATTCTTTGCCTTGGTGATTCATTTGCTTATCTGTTGTGAAAGTCTCTGTCTCCTCCATCCCCTCAGGCAGGGCATTCAAGATTGCAACCACCCACCATCTGGATGAAAAATGTCCTCCCAGGCCTACACTTACCTCAACCAATGAACCCTCTACTTTGAGATAGGCTTAAACTTTACTTTAGACTTTAGGGATACAGCACGGAAACAGGCCCTTCGGCCCACCAAGTCCACGCCAACCAGCAATCACCCTGTACACTCGCACTATCCTACACACTAGGGACAATTTACAACTTTACCAAAGCCAATTAACCTACAAACTTGAATGTCTTTGGAGTGTGGGGGAAAACCAGAGCACCGTTAAAAAACTCACACGGTCACGGGGAGAATGTACAAACTCCGTACAGACAGCACCTGTGGTCAGAATCGAACACGGGTCTCTGGCGCTGTAAGGCAGCAACTTTACTGCTGTGGCACTGTGCCGCCCTTATTTATGGGAGTCTATATACAATGCATATCATAAGCTTGTCTCCCTTAATCAGGTCCTCAATCAGTCTCCCATTCACCAAGTGCTTTGAAGTTGGGAGGTCATGTTGCAGTTGTACAAGATGTTGGTGAGGCTACATTTAAAGTATTGTGTTCAGTTCTAGGCACCATATTATAGGAAAGATGTTGTCAGGACTAGTGTCTGAGCTCTAGGGAGAGGTTGAGAAGGCTGGAACTCTATTCCTTGGAGCGCAGGAGGATAAGGGGTGATGTTATATAGGTGTATAAAATCAGGAGAGGAATAGATCGGGTGAATGCACAGCCTTTTTGCCAAGGCAGGGAAATCAAGAACTAGAGAGCGTCGGATCGGGTAGATGTACAGAGTCTCTTGCCCAGAGTAGGTGAATCGAGGACCAGAGGACATAGGTTTAAGGTGAAGGGGAAAAGGTTTAATAGGAATCTGAGGGGTAACTTTTTCACATAATGGGTGGTGGGTGTATGGAACAAGCTGCCAGAGGAGGTAGTTGAGGCTGGGACTATCACAACGTTTAAGAAACAGTTAGACAGGTTTGGAGGGATATGGACCAAACGCAAGCAGGTGGGACTAAAATAGCTGGGACATGTTGGCCAGTGTGGGCAAATTGGGCTGAAGGACCGGTTTCCACGATGTATCAATCTATGACTCTAAATCCAGTTCATCTGGTCTGTCTCTATAACTGAAATGCTCCATCCCAGCTAACATCCTGATGAATCCCTACTGCACCTTCTGCAGAGCAATCTTATCCTTCCTTTAGTATTTTGACCAGAATTGCACATAGCACCCCAGCAGTTGATAACGCTGTACCATAACCTCCCTGTTCCTTTATTCTAGGCCCTAACTCGTGAAAGCTAGTCATCCAGGAGATGATGTCAGAGAAATATCAATAGTCAATAGTCATTTATTTGTCACATACACATAAATGTGTAGTGAAATGAGAAATTACCCGCAGTTCAACAATAAGACCAATAAGAATAATCAATAAAAATGCAATAACACATACAATCATAAACTAACACCAAACAAAAGAAACATCCATCACAGTGAGTCTCCAGCCAGAATGTCTTTCTCCCTTCCCGTGCCGTCTTCTCCCGCGGTCAGGCTGTTGGAGTTGCCACATCGGGGCGGTCGGGGGGGGGGCTCCCGACATTGAAGCCCCCGCAGGGCGGAGAAAATCCCGCGCCGGACGGTGAAAGGTCGGGCCGACCCAAGCCCCACGATTCAGGGCGGGCGAAGATGCTGCCGGAGCCCCCGATGTCGGCCCCCATCCAGGGGCCTGCGGGCTTCCGACGTCCAGGCGGCCCACGCTGAAGCCTCCGGAGACGAGTCGCAGCCGCTCCCGCAGCCTCCGAAGGCAGCCAGCGCTGCAGGTGGTGAGTCCGGGCTGCGGGCTCTGCGAACCAGAACACAGGTGGTCCCAGCCGGAGCCCACCAGCTCCGGGTGCATGGCCGGTGGTAGGCCGCAGCGGGTTCGGAGACACGACACAGAAACAAAGGTCGGGTCTCCGCACAGGAGAGACAATGTTACAGTCCCCCCCCACATAACACACAACCACAAACACTACACCATATTTAAACTACAATTCAGACAAAAACAACAAAAAACGCAAAAGACAAACGTACTGCAGGCAAGCCGCAGCTGCGAGGACAGCGACATTTTGCAAAATGTGGGCCAAAATTCCAGATCCTGCAAAACGATGTGGAAATGAATGATATCGCATTTGATGGTAGCGTGAAACAGACATTTGGCACGTGGATAGGAAAGGTTTAGAAGTTCAGTATATGGGCCATACACAGGTCGGTGGGTCTGGTGGAAACAGGCCATCTCAGTCGATGTGAACAAGTTGGGCCGAAGGCCGTCTCCATGCTGTAAGTCTCTATGACGATCACTCTTGACATTTCTGAGAAGTATAATGTGGTGTAATTGAGTGTCTTGGGAAAAGTACTTTGCCTTCTAGTATCTTGGTGAGGTCTTTCTAAAACCTGAGTTATTAAGAGAGTGTTATTTCTCTGGATCTTCGGCAGATGTGGTGTTCCAAAGGCTGTACCACTGATTGAAACTGACTGCCTCTGCTGGTGTAGATATTCCACAAGCAAACACAATAAAGAAAGCAAAATGGATTAGTTCAAAGTGGGGCACAATTTGATAGATGTTACCTGGCAATGGTTTCAAGTGCCAACAGCTGCGCATTTAAAAAAGAGGACAGAATATATTAATAACATCTACAGCAATGCACCGTGAAAGTAATCTCAGCATCTGCAAGCTTTACTAATAATAGCACCCGACATCACTTTCAACCTCCCACATATTGCTGAATGCAAGTAGCCTCGAGCTGCTCACTTTAATAAATCGACAGCATCTGCGACAGGCCTTAACTGCTTGAGACAGACATCGAGAGGAAGAGAAAATGTCTGCTTGTGTTTGTTCACAAGTTCACAGGTTATAGGAGTAGAATTAGGCCATTCGGTCATAGTCATAGATTCATAGAGTGATACAGTGTGGAAACAGGCCCTGCGGCCCAACTCACCCACACCGGCCAACAATGTCCCAGCTACACTAGTCCCACCTGCCTGCAATTGGTTCATATCCCTCCAAACCTGTCCTATCCATGTACCTGTCGCACTGTTTCTTAAACATTGGGATAGTCCCAGCCTCAACTACTTCATCTGGCAGCTTGTTCCACACACCCACCACGCTTTGTGTGAAAAAGTTACCCCTCAGATTCCTATTAAATCATTTCCCCATCACCTTGAACCTATGCCCTCTGGTCCTTGATTCCCCTACTCTGGGCAAGAGAGTCCATCGAATCCAGTCCGGTCCATCGAGTCCACTCCGCCATTCAATCATGGCTGATCTCTGTTGTACTTCGTGGTCCGGTATCTGTTGTACCTTTGTTATGACCCTGGACGGACCACAAATACACGTGTGTAAAAGGTTACAATGCTGGAGCTTAAATCCAGGCTGTTTATTCCATGGCCATCTGGAACCAGAGTGGCCACCTAATCACCTCATTCTCTTATATAGACATTACTACACAGGCAAACAAAGTAGTCCTTGTGATACAACAAAGTAGTACCTCCTAATCTCTGCCTCCTAATCCCATTTTCCTGCCTTCTCCCCATAACCCTTGACACTCATTTGTGCGTGTGCGTGTGTGTGTAAATGTGTGTGAGTTTGCTTGCACGCATCTGTGTATTTGTGTCATACACTCATAGTCAGTCATTGAATGATTCAGCACAGAAACAGGATATTTTTTAGCTCATTGAGTCTCCACTGACCATCCAGCGCTTTCTGCATTGTCTTATTTTGTTCTCTCCACATTTCATGAGTCGTAAAGGAATAGGAGTAGAATTAGGCCATTCGGCCCATCAAGTCTACTCCGCCATCCAATCATGGCTGATCTATCTCGCCCTCCTAACCCCATTCTCCTGCCTTCTACCCACAACCCTCGATACCTGTACTAATCAAGAAGTTTCCATCAACTCTCAGCCCATTTCCCCACACCTGTGCACAAGTGGCAAGTTACAGTGGACAATTCCCACACTCCAGGGACATATGGGTTTGTACGTTAATTGGCTTTGGTAAAAAAAAAAGTAAATGGTCCCTCGTGTGTAGTGTGTGCTCGTGTAGCGGGAAATGCTGGTCGGCGCAGACTCGTTGAGCCGAAGGGCCTGTTTCTGCATTGTATCACCAAACCAGACTAAACTTATTAACCTATCAATGTGCATAACGTTGGGTGTGTGTTTACTTTAGTTTCAAGATATAGCATGGAGACAGACACTTCAGCCCACCAAGGCCAGGCGGGCCATTGATCACCCATTCATACTAGTTCAGTTATCCCACCTTTCTCATGTACTTCCCACACACTAGCAGAGCTAATTGCGCGGGCTAATTAACCTACAAACCTGCATATCTTTGGGATTTGGAAGGAAACCAAAAAGTCTGGAGGAAACCCACGAGGTCAGAGAGAGAATGTTCAAACTCCACACAAACAGCGCTCAAGATCATAAGGTCGTAAGTTACAGGGTTATAATTAGGCCATTCGGCCCATCAAGTCTACTCCACCATTCAATCATGGCTGCTCTATCTCTCCCACCTAAACCCATTCTCCTGCCTTCTCCCCATAACCCCTGACACCCGGACTAATCAAGAATCTATCTATCTTTGCCTTAAAAATATCCGTTGATTTGGCCTCCACAGCCTTCAGTGGCAAAGAATGCCCGCAGATTCACCACCCTCTGACTAAAGAAATTCCTCCTCATCACCTTTCCTAAAGGAACGTCCTTTAATTCTGAGGCTATGACCTCTAGTCTTAGACTGTCCCACTAGTGGAAACATCTTCTCCACATCCATGGGTCAGGATCGATTCCAGGTCTCTGGCACTGTGAGGCAGCAGCTCTACCAGATGCACCACTGTGCCGACCCTGTGCACTGTGCACAGATGTGGAATCAGGCCTGAATGTTGACAACCTACTGTGAAAGGCTAACCATCACATTACTGTTTGCCAGTATGCTTCAAGCAGAAGGCGGCACAGTAGCGCAGCGGTAGAGTTGCTGCTTTACAGCGAATGCAGCGCCGGAGACTCAGGTTCGATCCTGACTACGGGTGCTGCACTGTAAGGAGTTTGTACGTTCTCCCCGTGACCTGCGTGGGTTTTCTCCGAGATCTTCGGTTTCCTCCCACACTCCAAAGACGTACAGGTATGTAGGTTAATTGGCTGGGTAAATGTAAAAATTGTCCCTAGTGGGTGTAGGATAGTGTTAATGTACGGGGATCGCTGGACGGCACGGACTTGGAGGGCCGAAAAGGCCTGTTTCCGGCTGTATATATATGATATGAATACAATACAATACAATACAATATATCTTTATTGTCATTGTACAAGGGTACAACGAGATTGGGAATGCGCCTCCCATACGATGCAATAATTTAATTAATTTAAACAACAACAACCCAACGAAACAAATTGTAACAGTTTTAAGACAGAATAAAGTGCAAGTAGATCTGTGCCGGATCACTGTGCGATGTGACCATCCGGCTCAGCAGGACCGGTTCATAGCAGCTATGGCCCTGGGGATGAAGCTGTTCCTGAGTCTGGAGGTGCGGGCGTAGAAGGCCTTGTATCGTCTGCCCGATGGAAGGAGTTCGAACAGACTGTTGCAGGGGTGTGAAGAGTCTTTGTGGATGCTGGTGGCTTTTCTGAGGCATCGTGTGTTGTAGATGCCCTCCAAGGCTGGTAGCTGTGTTCCGATGGTCCTCTGAGCTCTATGGACTACCCGCTGAAGAGCTTTCCTTTCTGCCTCCGTGCAGCTGAGGTACCACACAGGGATGCCATGTGTTAGGATGGTCTCTAAGGTGCAGCGGTAGAAGGTCGTCAGCAGTAGATTTTGTACGTTCTAAACATGCCACGAGGAATGCCAGTCTTTTTCTTCACTCTACAGCAGAGGCAACATGTTTAATCAACGTTCATACCGCTGGGCTGTAAGTTGCCCAAGCGAAATATGAGGCGCTGTTCCTCCAATTTGCCCTGGGCCTCACTTTAACAATGGAAGAGGCCCAGGACAGAAAGGTCAATGTGGGAATGGGAGGGGGAAGTTAAAGTCTTTAGCAACCGGGAGATCAGGTAGGTTTAGGCGGACTGAGCGGAGGTGTTCAGCTAAACGATCGCCAAGCCTGCGCTTAGTCTCGCCGATATACAGGACTCCACACCTGGAACCAGCGGATACAGTGGATGAGGTTTTGAGGAAGTGCAAGTGAACCTGACAAGGTCCTTGGGTCGTGTATGTTCTATCTGTGACAATACGTCAATAAAATTCTCTTTACTCAATAAAATTACTCTTGAGTCAACATCTCCTCTCATCAGCACATAGTTCCCCCACTTTGAAGCTTTGGTCAAGGCAAACCATGACATTGTCCTGAACACGGCTGCACTTGACCATCCACACAATAAACTATCGTGGTCAGCCATCCCACCACTATCCCACTCCATTTAGAACTGAGATGAGGAAAAACTTTTTCAGTCAGAGAGTTGTGAATCTGTGGAATTCTCTGCCTCAGAAGGCAGTGGAGGCCAATGCATTCAAGAGAGAGCTAGATAGAGCTCTTAAGGATAGCGGAGTCAGGGGGTATGGGGAGAAGGCAGGAACGGGGTACTGATTGAGAATGATCAACCATGATCACATTGAATGGTGGTGCTGGCTCGAAGGGCGTGCAGCGTAGGTTCACTAGGTTAATTCCCGGAATGGCGGGACTGTCGTATGTTGAAAGGCTGGAGCGATTGGGCTTGTATACACTGGAATTTAGAACGATGAGGGGGGATCTTATTGAAACATATAAGATAATTAGGGGATTGGACACATTAGAGGCAGATAACATGTTCCCAATGTTGGGGGAGTCCAGAACAAGGGGCCACAGTTTAAGAATAAGGGGTAGGCCATTTAGAACGGAGATGAGGAAGAACTTTTTCAGTCAGAGAGTGGTAAAGGTGTGGAATTCTCTGCCTCAGAAGGCAGTGGAGGCCAGTTCGTTGGATGCTTTCAAGAGAGAGCTGGATAGAGCTCTTAAGGATAGCGGAGTGAGGGGGTATGGGGAGAAGGCAGGAACGGGGTACTGATTGAGAGTGATCAGCCATGATCGCATTGAATGGCGGTGCTGGCTCGAAGGGCTGAATGGCCTACTCCTGCACCTATTGTCTATTGTCTATTGACCGAATGGCCTCCTCCTGCACCTATTGTCTATTGTATTGGCCAGCTGGAAGTCAAGAGGGCATGAGCTCAACTATAAAATATATTTGATCTGTGGATAGAGTGATAGAAAGACAGCTGAAACGAAAAGTGTGGGAGGATGTTGATTGAATGAATGATTAAGTTTATTGGCCAAGTATGTGGTTATTGAGTAGAACTACTACTCGTGGAAAAGAAGCTGTTTTTTATGTCTGGCTGTGGCTGTTTTGACAGTCCAGAGTCGCCTTCCAGAGGGAAGTGCTTCAAAGAGTTTGTGACCAGGGTGAGAGGGGTCAGAGATGATCTTGCCCGCTCACTTCCTGGCCCTTGCAGTGTACAGTTCGTCGATGGGGGGGAAGGTTGCAGCCAACAACCTTCTCAGCTGTGCAAACGATCCGTTGCAGCCTCCGGATGTCGTGCTTGGTGGCTGAGCCAAACCAGACCATGATGGAGAAGGTGGGGACGGACTCAATGATAGCAGTATAGAATTGGACCATCATTGACTGTGGCAGATTGTGTTTCCTCAGTTGCCGCAGGAGCGGCACGGTAGCGCAGCGGTAGAGTTGCTGCTTTACAGCGAATGCAGCGCCGGAGACTCAGGTTCGATCCTGACTACGGGTGCTGCACTGTAAGGAGTTTGTACGTTCTCCCCGTGACCTGCGTGGGTTTTCTCCGAGATCTTCGGTTTCCTCCCACACTCCAAAGACGTACAGGTATGTAGGTTAATTGGCTGGGTAAATGTAAAAATTGTCCCTAGTGGGTGTAGGGTAGTGTTAATGTACGGGGATCATTGGGCGGCACGGACTTGGAGGGCCGAAAAGGCCTGTTTCCGGCTGTATATATATATGATATATGATATATATATATATGATATGAAGTACATCCTCTGTTGGGCCTTTTTGAAGGCAAAATCCATTCATGAATTAGTTTAATTTCTTCTTTGTTATTATTCATTAACACCAAGTGAGACATCACAGACTACTTTAATTAAAATGGACTAAATGAATAGAAATTTGCTATACCTCCAAGGTGTGTTTTCTATTTAAGTGCATAGATTGGGGATCTTAGGACACCTGAGGCAAATGTTCAGATCCCTATATGGATAATTAAGAAACTTAAAAGGGTTTTACAGTCTCAGGGAATCCATTAGTAAATACAAGCGATATGCTGACTGAAATCTTGAAAGCCGGGGTTAAGAGATTGGTTTGCAACTCCACTTCTCATACTAATGTTAATTAGAGTTTTTTTTTTAAAAAGCACGCAGGGTACACTGTGGAAATAAATCCTTCAATATAATCAGAATTTTAATTTCAATGGACCTTTAATTTTGATGAGATGGGGTTGGGCAAAGCTCCTTCGGCAAATTTGATTGAATCTTTCTAGGTGGTAATCAGACTTTATGAAGGTCACAAAGATTACACAAATCACAAGTGAAATGAGTCCTGCAAACATTTATGGCTGTCATCTGTCTCGCGGCCTACAGGGACTCTGCCAATGCTTACAAATTTCTCCACAACCCATTCTAACCTGAGCTACCTTAATTCTTCCATTATGTTTATTGCGTTGCTTTGCAGATCTTCCCAATCCATTCCTTCTGGTTGTTTCCAGTTCTGTATGCCTGGTTTAAATCTTCCCCTTACCTTCCCACATCTCAGGAACTCTGCAGGAAAACGTGGAGTTCTTCCCCACATCTCATGACTAGCAGGGACGATCGCAACGTTTAGAGAAACATTTAGATGGGTACATGATTAGGATAGGTTTAGAGGGATATGGGCCAAACGCAGGCAGGTGGGGCATGTTGGTCAGCATGGGCAAGTTGGGCTCGTAGCTGAGTCCTATCATACCATACATGAGCACAACAGGTAGTGCAAATGAGACAGTGGTAATAGAGAGTACAGAATATAATGGTGCAGCTGTAGAAAAAGTGCAGACAGAGAAAGAATGTGCAAAGGTTTCAACAGGGTAGATTGCATTGAATTGAATGATCGCATTGAATGGCGGTGCTGGCTCGAAGGGCTGAATGGCCTACTCCTGCACCTATTGTCTATTGTCTATTGTCTATTCCTGAGCACAGCAAAGGTCCATTCAAGATACAAAGTGATTGGTAACAAGAGGAGTTGAGTATAGGAGCAAAGAGGTCCTTCTACAGTTGTACCGGGCCCTGGTGAGACCGCACCTGGAGTACTGTGTGCAGTTTTGGTCTCCAAATTTGAGGAAGGATATTCTTGCTATTGAGGGCATGCAGCGTAGGTTCACTAGGTTAATTCCCGGAATGGCGGGACTGTCGTATGTTGAAAGGCTGGAGCAATTAGGCTTGTATACACTGGAATTTAGAAGGATGAGGGGGGATCTTATTGAAACATATAAGATGATTAGGGGATTGGACACATTAGAGGCAGGAAACATGTTCCCAATGTTGGGGGAGTCCAGAACAAGGGGCCACAGTTTAAGAATAAGCGGTAGGCCATTTAGAATGGAGATGAGGAAGAACTTTTTCAGTCAGAGAGTGGTGAAGGTGTGGAATTCTCTGCCTCAGAAGGCAGTGGAGGCCAGTTCGTTGGATGCTTTCAAGAGAGAGCTGGATAGAGCTCTTAAGGATAGCGGAGTGAGGGGGTATGGGGAGAAGGCAGGAACGGGGTACTGATTGAGAGTGATCAGCCATGATCGCATTGAATGGCGGTGCTGGCTCGAAGGGCTGAATGGCCTACTCCTGCACCTTTTGTCTATTGTCTATTGTCTATTCCTGAGCACAGCAAAGGTCCATTCAAGATACAAAGTGATCGAGCAACTCAACGGCCCAGGCAGCATACCCGGAGGACATGGATGGGTAACGTTTCGGGTTGGGACCTTTCTTCAGATCGATTGCAGGGGTGGGTGGTAAGAAGGCCAGAAGAGTGGAGGGGCAAGACCAAGCAGAGCAGGTCATGGGTGAACAAAGGTGAGGGGGGACGGAGGGGGGGTGATAGGCAGATGGTTGGCCAAAGACCAGAGATGAATACACAAAAGGTGTGAGACAAAAGGATGAGAGAGTTGCGAATGGTGAAGCTAGAGGATTGATGAGGAATGAATTGTGAGGATAGGGGAAGGAATAGACTTACATTCCTTCCCTTAGCTACACATTTCTCACCACATCAATCCAGTAGCTTCATAATTGCTGAGTCTTAGATGTCATGACTCTAACAGGTGAGTCATGACTGGCCCTGAAGCCACATCATCCACAATCAGTACCCCGTTCCTGCCTTCTCCCCATACCCCCTGATTCCGCTAGCCCTAAGAGCTCTATCTAACTCTCTTTTGAATGCATCCAGTGAATCGGCCTCCACTGCCTTCTGAGGCAGAGAATATCACTAATTCACAGCTCTCTGTGTGAAAAGGTTTTTCCTCATCTCAGTTCTAAATGGCCTACCCCTTATTCTTAAATTCCAGTGAATACAAGCCCAGTCGCTCCATTCTTTCATCATATGACAGTACCACCATCCGGGGAATTAACATCCCTCTAAACCTTTGCTATCCACATACCTGTACAAGTGTCTTTCAAATGTTGTTGTTGTACTTGCCTCAACTATTTCCTCTGGCAGCTCGTTCCATAAACCCACTACACTCTGTTTAAAACACTGGGTATTTTTGAGGCGGAGATTGACACTTTCTTAATGAGTAAAGGTGTCAGGGGTTATGGTGAAAAGGCAGGAGAATGGGGTTGAGAGGGATAGATCTGCTATGATTGAATGGCGAAGTAGGCTCGATTGGCTGAATAGCCTGCTTCTGCTCCAAGACATGTACTTATGAAGTTGTCCCTCAGGTTCCTCTTGTTAATGAACAACTAACTCTGCGATTCTATGGTTCCTCTGGGCCAGAAAAGACAATTCCAGCCTAACAAATTCTTCCTCTATTCAGAAGCAGCCTGACAAACCTTTTAACGTGCCAGACCTCTGTAGGGCAGTTACAAAGGACGGGTCACAGGTTTCTCCAGTTAGCTAGGGAGGCCTGATCAAACCAGCCTTGCCAGCTGGCTCTTGAAACGTATGGCTTAGATGCTAAACAAGACTGCCTTTTTTACTCCATGGTAAATCAAAAGCAACTCGAGACTTTAGAGACACAGCGTGGAAACGGGCCCTTCGGCCCATCAAGTCCGTGCTGACCAGCGATCACCGCCATACACAAACGTTATCCTGCACACTAGGAACAATTTGCAATTTTTACCAAAACCATTTAACCTACAAACCTGTACGTCTTTGGAATGTGGAAGGAAACCAGAGCACCCAGGGAAAACCCACGCAGTCCCAGGGAGAACGTTCAAACTCCGTACAGACAAGCACCCGTAGTTGGGATCAAACCCGGGTCTCTGGAGCTGTAAGACAGCAACTCTACCGCTGTGCCACTGTCTCAACCCATTTGCCAACTTGAGTTTGTCAATTTGAATTCCTCCAGCACCTTGTATCTTCTTTTGCAAACCAGCATCTGCAGCTCCTTGTTTCAACAACCCCCCCAACCGTCCAATTTCGTACGGCATAATCTTCCATTACTATCTTTTCGTCACTGGAAAGCTAATGCAACAAATGGGGTGGGCAGCGCAAGACATTTTGGAAAGTGTATAACGAGGATGCCCTCTGACTGCTAACTTTAGTAGAGGTATTTCAATATTAATAGCAATGAGTCTACAAGCAAATAGGCTATTAACTTTCACTCTTGAACGCTTCATTTGTCTGAGAGAGGCTGACAATGCCCAAAGACAACAGTGATGCCTATCTCCTTCAGACTGCGTGCAGAAAGTAGACGTACCATCTGTCTTTCTGAAAAGGTGATCCCACGTTGGACAGAACCTCTGCTTCGACTTAGATTAATGGTGCTTGGTTTGAAGAATTAAGTGCAAGTTCGGTCGCATTTTTCATTCCTGCACCTTGCGCTCTGTTTTGCTTACTGTGTTTATTCACAAAATGCCGGAGTAACTCAGCAGGTCAGGCAGCATCTCAGGAGAGAAGGAATGGGTGACGTTTCGGGTCGAGACCCTTCTTCAGTCTGAAGAAGGGTCTCAACCCGAAACGTCACCCATTCCTTCTCTCCCGAGATGCTGCCTGACCTTCTGAGTTACTCCAGCATTTTTGTAAATAAATACCTTCGGTTTGTACCAGCATCTGCAGTTATTTTCTTACACTACGTTTTGTTTACTGTGATCAACCACTGTGGAAATGCCAAGGGATAAATATTCATGAGTTGGTTATCGGCAATGTCGGGAATGCTTTCACATCGAGCCCATATTTCACGAGGTCAGATATCAAGGCAACCAATGTGCGGTGCTGAGCCAATGTTCAGACCATATCCTTTCACACATGGGGTTTGAAAGGCCATGCAGGTAATGGTCTCCAGAGCAACCCAAGTAGCGACCCTTCTGTTGCCATCCAGGTTTGGAACAAAGAGGTCCCTCACTTAAGTCAAGCAGATGTCTATCCTACCAGCAGTTCATTCAGACCCTGTTGCACCAAGCTCTTAAGATTATTCAGGGATGAGTAGGTATGGAGTCATAGCGTCTAACTGCATGGAAACAGCCCCCTCGGCCCAACTTGCCTACATCGGCCAACATGCCCCATCTACACTAATCCTCCTTGTCTGCAATAGGCCCATATCCCTTTAAACCTGTCCTATCCATGTACCTGCCTAAATGTTTCTTAAGCATCGCGACAGTACCTGCCTCAACTATCTCCTCCAGCAGCTCGTTCCATACACCTACCACCCTTTGCGTGAAAAGAAGCCTTTATGACTACCCTATCTACCTGAGATGCCACTTCCAGTGAACTATGTACCTGCACTCCTGGATCCATCTGCTCCACAACACTCCCCAGAGACCTGCCTATCCAGAAGAAATTTCACTTGACAAATTCCTCCTTACCTTCTCAACTCCTATACCCACACCCATCTCCAATCCTTACCTGCGTTCCACGGATTATTTCCCTGAGGTTCCATCAGACAGAAAAGAGGAATATAGTTGTGAGCTGTCATGCATGACTTCATTGGCAATAATATCACCTGTAAAAGAAAGGAAAGGAGTTGAAGTTCTTCACCATGGATTTGAAATGTAGACTTGATGCACCAGCACAGGACAGAGGGAACGTTGGACTTCCAGTGGTGTCATCATTTGGAGGAGATGTTGAGCTGTTCTCCTGTCTACTCTGTCAGGTGGATACGAATGTTCAAGAGAACCTCAAATTAAAACAGGAGACCAGACAAGGAAGACCTCTTAAGCAAAACATAAAATGCTGAAGGAACTCAGCAGGTCAGGTAGCAGCTGGAAGGGCAGCACAATGGCATAACAATAGAGTTGCTGCCTTATAGCGCCAGAGACCTAAGTTCGATCCTGACTATGGGTGCTGTCTGAACGGAGTTTGGACGTTCTCCCTGTGACCATGTGAGTTTTCTGTGGGTGCTCTGGTTTCCTCCAACACTCCCAAAGACGTACAGGTTTGTAGGTTAATCGTTTTTTTTGGTAAAATTGTAAATTGTTCCTAGTGTGTAGGATCGTGCTAGTGCAGGATCGCCGGTCGGCACGGATTCGGTGGGCTGAAGGGCCTGTTTTCCATTCTGAATCTCCAAAGTAAAGTAAAGTAACGCCATCCGACCATTCCCTCCACTGCCTGACCCCCTGACTTCGTCCAGCTCTTTGTGTTTTGTTTCGTGTTTCTCGTTGTTACGAGGAAGTTTACTTCATGAACCGAGTAGAAAAGTGTATTTTCGCTTTCACCACGGTCGACACCGATTAAAGCATTTTCTGAGCCAATCTGCTAAATTGCCATTGGCATCAGAGCAAGAACCGAGAGAAAAGGATACACGTTTCACATTGATGCTCCTCCACGTTTCAGGAAAACCTATTCAGCCAGATCATGACTCGGGGACATTCAAAAAGAAATAAAATTGAAATAAATTTTTAAACGGGCACAATGATCAACATTGACTTTGAAGGGCCAAAGGGCTTGTTTCTGTGCTCTACAATCTATGACTGAGTCAATGGCAAGAAATACAAATTAGATAAAACTCAAGTAAAATTAATTAAAACTCACATTATTCACATTGTTTCCCTTTATCATGTTTCTGTACACTGTGGACGGCTCGATTGTATTGGTGTATTGTCTTTCCGCTGACTGATTAGCCCGCAACAAAAGCTGTTCACTGTACACATGACAATAGAGTAAACCAAACTAAACCAGACTAAACTGTCGACACCATGCTGCCTTGGGAAAGCTGCCCTCGCTACCAAGAACAGCTCAAACCCCAGTCAGACGCACTTTATTCCCCTCTCTTGTTGGACAAAAGATGCAACGGCTTGATAGCATGTACCACCAGATTCAGGAACAACTTCCTTGCCACTCAACATCCGAGGGCGTACACGCCACTGGAGATAAATGGGTCTACTGTGGATAGGGTGAGCAGCTTTAAATACCTGGGAGTCCACATCACAGAGGATCTGCCATGGACAACACGCATTGCCGCACTGGTGAGTAAGGCAAGGCAGCGCCTTTACCACCTCAGACAGCTGAGGAAAATCAGAGTTTCTCTGAGGATCCTTCAGTGCTTCTACTCTGGGGCTGTAGAAAGCATCTTGTCTGGCAACATCTCAATCTGGTTTGGGAACAGCTCTGCCCAGGACAGGAAGGCTCTGCGGAGAGTAGTGCGTTTGGCTGAACGCACCATGGGAACTACACTCGCCCCCCTGCAGGACCTATACATCAGGAGGTGCATATCCAGAGCCAGCAACATTATGGGGGACCCCTGCCACCCCAGCAATGGACTGTTCCAGCTGCTACGGTCAGGCAAACGCCTCCGCTGTCACGCTGTGAAAACAGAGAGGATGAGACGGAGTTTCTTCCCACAGGCCATCAGGACTGTTAACTCTTATATCACCAGGGACTAATTTACTGTATTCATTTATTGTTTGTGTTGTGTCTTTTAAAAAAAATGTCTATTCTGTTTGTAGCTTTAGCACAATCCGCAGGCTTTGCCACTTTCATTTCACTGCACATCTTGTATGTGTATGTAAAGTAGACTTGACTTGACTTGACTCTTATCAGACTCTTGAATGGGCCTCTCATATGCTAAAGATGGATTCCCAAACTACCAATCTACCTTACTGCAACCCTTGCACATTTTTTCACATCTGCATTTTTTCTGTTGCTGCAACATTATCTTCTGCTGTACCTTTACATACCTCTAGTTTCCCTCACCCCTGATTCCCGGTCGGAAGAAGGGTCTCGACCCAAAACATCACCTATTCCTTTTCTTCAGAGATGTCGCCTGACCCATTGAGTTCCTCCAGCATTTTGTGTCTATCTCTGGTGTAAGCAAGCATCTGCAGTTCCTTCCTACACAGTACCTTCTGCACTCGCTTAAACCACTTTCTCTTCTGAACTACCTGCTGTCCTCATGTGCGATATGATTGCGCTCAAGTGTGGTGTGATCGGTCCAGATAGCGTACGATACAAAGCTTTTCACTGTATCTCAGTATGTGACAGTAATGAATTCAGTGTTTTATTTGTGATGATACGCACGGGAGAGAAGTCCTTCTAAGAAGTTAATCATTATATTCTGAAACGGAGCAGTCAATAGTATCATGTGAACTGGTATCTGAGGACTGGCACCTTTCTGTTTACAAAAAAAAAAGCACTATATAAAAAAAACCAATATAAATACCATTTTCATACTTCCTTACTCTAATATCTTAGAAGGTTTAGGAAGTTCGGCATGTCCCCAACAACTCTCACCAACTTCTACAGATGCGCCATTTTAACAGAATGCATCAACACTTGTATAGTCCAAGGGGGTCTCCAATGAGGTAGATAGTAGTTCAGGACAGCTCTCATAACCATATTCATAATCAGAATCATACTTTATTAGCCAAGTATGTTTTGCAACATACGAGGAAATCTCTTGATAACCTTGTATACACTGGAATTTAGAAGGATGAGAGGAGATCTAATCGAAACGTATAAGATTATTAAGGGGTTGGACACGTTAGAGGCAGGAAACATGTTCCCAATGTTGGGGGCCACAGTTAAAGAATAAGGGGTAGGCCATTTAGAACTGAGATGAGGAAGAACTTTTTCAGTCAGAGAGTTGTGAATCTGTGGAATTCTCTGCCTCAGAAGGCAGTGGAGGCCAATTCTCTGAATGCATTCAAGAGAGAGCTAGATAGAGCTCTTAAGGATAGCGGAGTCAGGGGGTATGGGGAGAAGGCAGGAACGGGGTACTGATTGAGAATGATCAGCCATGATCACATTGAATGGCGGTGCTGGCTCGAAGGGCCGAATGGCCTCCTACTGCACCTATTGTCTTTTGTCTATAGCACGGTTTGGGAACAGCTCCATCCAAGGCCGCAAGAAATTGCAGAGAATTGTGGGCGCAGCTCAGACCACCACACAAACCAACTCCTTTTCATTGAATCGATCTACACGTCACGCTGCCTCGGCAAGGCCAGCAGCATAATCAAGGACGAGTCACACCCCTGGCCACTCCCTCTTCTCCCCTCTCCCATCGGGTAAAAGGTACAGAAGTGTGAAAACGCACACCTCCAGATTCAGGGACGGTTTCTTCCCAGCTGTTATCAGGCAACTGAACCATCCTACCAACAACTAGAGATTTTCTCGTATGTTGCAAAACTGACTTGGCTAATAAAGTATGATTCTGATTATGAATATGGTTATGAGAGCTGTCCTGAACTACTATCTGCCTCATTGGAGACCCCCTTGGACTATCTATGATTGGACTTTACTGGCTACATCTTGCATTAAACGTTATCCACGT
Organism: Rhinoraja longicauda; assembly: GCF_053455715.1. NCBI lineage: Eukaryota > Metazoa > Chordata > Chondrichthyes > Rajiformes > Arhynchobatidae > Rhinoraja > Rhinoraja longicauda. The sequence continues at coordinate 11,680,208 of NC_135959.1, read as the reverse complement.
TATTCCCTTCATCGTGTAGAGTATCTGTATCCTGCAGATGACTTGATTGTGATCATGTATTGGCTTTATGCTGATTGGTTAGCAAGCTCAATTGAACTATTGAACTGTCTAGAAGGAAAAGGGGGTAAGAGCAGAGGTGTGGGGAGTAGATGAGATGCTACTGATTATTAGGGGCTATGGATGGGGCTCCCAGTGTCTGTCAATGTTCCCTGTGGATCACTGCAGTGCTTGTTACATCATCGTCTACTGGGAGACGATTAGCTCAGTCCCATAGTCACCCAGCAGAAGGAATACTCACTATCAAGTGTTAAGGCCTAGTCATGTGTCAGTGCAAAGTTGTATACAAAGTTTAATTGTAGTTTAGTTTACCACAATCCTACCACAACCAGAGGGCATTGCTGAACTGCTATCTACTTGTATCTCATTTGGTGTCACTTGGACTATCCTTGATCGGACTTTGCTGGCTTTACCTTGCACTAAACGTTATCCCCTTATCATGTATCTATACACTGTACATGGCTCGATTGTAATCAATAGACAATAGACAATAGACAATAGGTGCAGGAGTAGGCCATTCAGCCCTTCGAGCCAGCACCGCCATTCAATGCGATCATGGCTGATCACTCTCAATCAGTACCCCGTTCCTGCCTTCTCCCCATACCCCCTCACTCCGCTATCCTTAAGAGCTCTATCCAGCTCTCTCTTGAAAGCATCCAACGAACTGGCCTCCACTGCCTTCTGAGGCAGAGAATTCCACACCTTCACCACACCAAATCATGTCCTGTCTTTCTGCTGACTGGTTAGCACGCAACAGGGCGGCACGGAGGCGCAGCGGTAGAGTTGCTGCCTTACAGCGCTTGCAGCGCCAGAGACCCGGGTTCCATCCCGACCAAGGGTGTTGTCTGTACGGAGTTTGTGCTTTCTCCCCGTGACCCTGTGAGTTTTCTCCAAGATCTTAGGTTTCCTCCCACACTCCAATGCCGTACAGGTTTGAAGATTAATTGGCTTGGTATAAATGTAAATTGTCCCTAGTGTGTGTAGAATGGTGTTAATATGCGGGGATCGCTGGTCGGAGTGGACTCAGTGGGCCGAAGGGCCTGTTTCCACTCTGTATCTCTCATCTAAACTAAACTGAGCATCAAAAGCTTTTTACTGTATCTCGGTACAAGTGGCAATAAAGTAAACTTAATTAAAGGGCTCTGCATTTGACAACGAGCTTGTTCGTTCCTCTCTTTCCAGACGGATACCCAAAGGATGAGATGGTTTACAAATGGAGGAAACATTCTGTTGAAGCTGCCGACCAGAAGTCCTGGCGACTCTACCAGTTTGATTTCCTGGGCTTAAGGAACACGACGAAAATTGTGGAAACAAATGCAGGTATTGGAGTAAAGTTTTTGCCACATTTTATGATAAATATTTTAGAGGCTTATGTCCATCTGACTGGTCATGATAATGTGTATGACTGGGCATGATAGTTAGTATTAACACTTGTCGTGGTTGGCACTGTATGTGTTATTTTGGTCTGTTTTAACAAATGTCGTGGTTGGTACGTGTTATAGCGGACAATTCCAATCAACTGAATCGCGTGAGTCATGTAACGATGGAACATTACAGGGGCCTGAATGAGTACAACTGGTGCAACAGGAGTACAAATTGTAAGCCCGGCTTGCTTACAATAGCGAAGCCAGTATTTGTGAGATATTGTGTATGAAGGAACTGCAGATGCTGGTTTGAACCAAGGATAGACAAAAAACGTTACTCCAGCGTTTTGCGTCTGTGTATCGTTAGTGAGATATTCATCCTTATCTGTAGGTGTAAATACACCATCGGCAGCAGTTTCCTTTGCACTGTGGAACTGAATTGTAGAGACAGACTGTAACTTGGTGCCAATGTTGTATTTAACACTGCCAGCCAGCAATGATTTTTTAGGCATCCATTCAGTCGAGATTAGTCAATTAGGTAACAATGTGTTAGATGTTGGATCTCACATTCTCAGACAAAATCGGGTGGCGCAGCGGTAGAGTTGCTGCCTTACAGCGAATGCAGCGCCTGAGACTCAGGTTCGATCCTGACTACGGGCGCCGTCTGTACGCCGTTTGTACGTTCTCCCCGTGACCTGCGTGGGTTTTCTACGAGATCTTCGGTTTCCTCCCACACTCCAAAGGCGTACAGGTATGTAGGTTAATTGACTGGGTAAAATGTAAAAATTGTCCCTAGTGCGTGTCGGATAGTGTTAGTGTGCGGGGATCGCTGGGCGGCGCGGACTCGGTGGGCCGAAGGGCCTGTTTCCGCGCTGTATCTCTAAATCTAAAAAAAAATCTAAAAAATGCAATATATCTGACCCAATGTTGGTGAGATTGGCATAATGTATCGGGAAGGCTGGAGTAACTCAGAGGGATTGGCAGCATCTCTGAAGAAAAGGAATGGACGACATTTTGGGTCGAGACCCTTCAGACCCAGAACATCACCTATTCCTTCTCTCCAGAGATGCTGCCTGTCCCGCTGAGTTAATCCAGCATTTTGTGCCCATCTTCAGTGTAAACCAGCATCTGCAGTTCCTTACGGCACATAATTTTTAGGGAGTAGCCCTAAAGAAGCAGTCTTTCAACCCTGGAACAGCTCAGCAAGAAATCCTTTTATTCACAAAATGCTGGAGTAACTCAGCAGGTCAGGCAGCATCTCGAGAGAGAAGGAATGGGTGACGTTTCGGGTCGAGACCCTTCTTCAGACTGAAGAAATCCTGTTGGTTATATTGGGCCATGGATGGTGCTCCCAGTCTTTGTCAATGTTACCATCAGATGCAGTGATTGTTACACAAATCTCCCGCGGTAAATGTTCACCTACTTTCAGCATTCTGTGGAGAATCAGGATACGATTCTGGAAAGGCTACAGAAAAGATTTACGAGAATGTTGCCAGGACCATAGGGTCTGAACTCGAGGCCGAGGTTGAGTAGGCTGGGACTCTCTTCCTTGGAGGGTGAGTGGTGATCTTATAGAGATACATAAAATCATGAGAGGAATAGATCGGGGAGATGCACAGAATCTCTTACCAAGAGAAGGTGAATCGAGGACCAGAGGACATAGGTTTAAGGTGAAGGGGAAAAAGATTTAATAGGAATCTGAGGGGTAACTTTTTCACACAAGGGGTGGTGGGTGTATGGAACAAGCTGCCAGAGGAGGTAGTTGAACAGGAACTATCCCGATATTTAAGAAGCAGTTAGACAGGTACGTGGATCGGACTTGTTTGGAGGGATATGGACCAAATGCTGGCAGGTGGGACTAGTGTAGCTGGGACATGTTGGCCGGTGTGGGCAAGTTCGTCCGAAGGGCCTGTTTCCACACTGTTTCGTTCTATGACTCTATGACTCTATGATGCAGACATATTGAAGCATGTGAGCTTGTTTGAATTTGATGGTTTCAGATATCCTGAAAGGCATGTTAGCGAAACCCAAGTGCGTGAGCTGGAAAATGAGCCCGTGTATAATTGGACGTGAAATATCCTTCAACAGGACAGAATAGGTCAGAGATTATATTAAAATCAACGAGTCCATCATATAACTGCTCATGTCTCTGGTACTCTCTGAATACTGAACAGTTGGTGGTTATTACTGTGAAATACCCAGTAGTTGTATTTTTTAATGAAACTTGTAAGTGTCTATTTTAAACTGGCCTTGCAAAGACCTGGCCATTACAACGAAGGAGGTTTCAAATGGTGCCAGCGTGTCATGTTATTACAGAAATATTTATCTGGGCAATATTTACCTGCATTTTATTATTAAAAGAAACCCATGCAAAGAAATGTGTCAGAAGGAACTGCAGATGCTGGTTTACACCGAAGGTAGACACAAAATGCTGCCGTAACTCGCTTGGGTAGCTTACAACCCAGCGGCATGATTATTTATTTCTCTAACTTCAAGTAACCCTTGCATTCCCTCTCTCTCCGTCCATCTCCCACCCTAGTCCTCTTGCTAATTTCACCGTTTGTATTCCATTTTTACTACCTTGTCCCCAGCTAACAATGGACCACTGTGAGCTCCACCATTCCTGAGTCATCGATGCAGGATCTGCCTCGTCTGTAACTTCCCATACCTCTAGTTTCCCCCTCCCTGGCTCTTAGTTTAATGAAGGGTCTCAACCCGAAACGTCACCTATTCCTTTTCTCCAGAGATGCTGCCTGACCCGCTGAGCATTTTGTGTCTGTTTTCCCCATGCGTACAAACATCGCAAGAGACATTTGCAAGGCGAGAGTTTTTATTCTCCATGCACAACTGGCTTTTGCCCTGGAAGGCATGTCATGGACAGAATTCCATGATGATGACATAGCTTGCATGGGGTTTTGTTGGAGTCCCTTCCTTCCCTGTTCTAACATGATAGGCATGTTGTAGACAATAGACAATAGACAATATGCGCAGGAGGAGGCCATTCGGCCCTTCGAGCCAGAACCGCCATTCAATGTGATCATGGCTGATCATTCTCAATCAGTACCCCGTTCCTGCCTTCTCCCCATACCCCCTGACTCCGCTATCCTTAAGAGCTCTATCCAGCTCTCTCTTGAATGCATTCAGAGAATTGACCTCCACTGCCTTCTGAGGCAGAGAATTCCACAGATTCACAACTCTCTGACTGAAAAAGTTTTTCCTCATCTCAGTTCTAAATGGCCTACCCCTTATTCTTAAACTGTGTCCCCTTGTTCTGGACTCCCACAACATTGGGAACATGTTTCCTGCCTCTAACGTGTCCAACCCCTTAATAATCTTATACCTTTCGATAAGATCTCCTCTCATCCTTCTAAATTCCAGTGTATACAAGCCTATTCGCTCCAGTCTTTCAACATATGACAGTCCCACCATTCCGGGAATTAACCTAGTAAACCTACGCTGCACGCCCTCAATAGCAACTTTCACAGATCAGTTAGCCTGGCCTGAAGCAGATATGCTCAAGGGTGTAGAATCTGGGCTACATCATGTTGGCAATGCTTTTTGAGAATTTACTTTCACTCCAAATTCACACATAAAGATCCTTTCCGGAAGCAGTGATGCTGAGTAGCCTGGTTAAGACTGAGACTTTAGGAGACTTTTAGATAAACTTTTAGATAGGAACATAAAGTATACAGGGAATGGATTGATTGATTGATACTTTATTCACATGTGTAGGAAAATAACTGCAGATGCTGGTTCTAATTGAAGGTAGACACAAAATGCTGGAGTAACTCAACGGGTCAGGCAGCATTTCAGGAGACAATAGACAATAGACAATAGACAATAGGTGCAGGAGTAGGCCATTCAGCCCTTCGAGCCAGCACCGCCATTCAATGCGATCATGGCTGATCACTCTCAATCAGTACCCCGTTCCTGCCTTCTCCCCATACCCCCTCACTCCGCTATCCTTAAGAGCTCTATCCAGCTCTCTCTTGAAAGCATCCAACGAACTGGCCTCCACTGCCCTCTGAGGCAGAGAATTCCACACCTTCACCACTCTCTGACTGAAAAAGTTCTTCCTCATCTCCGTTCTAAATGGCCTACCCCTTATTCTCAAACTGTGGCCCCTTGTTCTGGACTCCCCCAACATTGGGAACATGTTATCTGCCTCTAATGTGTCCAATCCCCTAATTATCTTATATGTTTCAATAAGATCCCCCCTCATCCTTCTAAATTCCAGTGTATACAAGCCCAATCGCTCCAGCCTTTCAACATACGACAGTCCCGCCATTCCGGGAATTAACCTAGTGAACCTACGCTGCACGCCCTCCATAGCAAGAACATCCTTCCTCAAATTTGGAGACCAAAACTGCACTGAAGTCTGAAGAAGGGTCTCAACTCGAAACGTCACCCATTCCTTCTCTCTTGAGATGCTGCCTGACCCGCTGAGTTACTCCAGCATTTTGTGTCTACTTTTATTTACATGTTGCATGTCACAGTGAAATTATTTATTTTGCATGCCATCCACAAGGGACTAGAGAGTCTGAGCTATGGGGAGAGGTGGAGTAGGCTGGGACTCTATTCCTTGGAGAGCAGGCGGATGAGGGGAAATCTTATAGAGGTGTACAAAATCATGAGAGGAATAGATTGGGTAAATGCACAGTCTCTCTTACCCAAAGTAGGTGAATCGAGGACCAGAGGACCAGAGGATATAGGTTTTAGGTGAAGGGGAAAAGATTTAATAGGAATCTGAGGGGTAATTTTTTCACACAAAGGGTGGTGGGTGTATGGAACAAGCTGCCAGAGGAGTTAGTCGAGGCAGGGACTATCCCAACGTTTAAGAAACAGCTAGACAGGTACATGGATAGGACAGGTTTGGAGGGGTATGGACCAAGGGCAGGCAGGTGGGACTGGTGGAGCAGAGACATGTTGGCCGGTGTGGGCAAGTTGGGCCAAAGGGCCTGTTACCACGCTGTATCACTCTATGGCTCTAAGTATGCAAAGAGTCGCCATGTATAGGGTATCGACAAAGTTACAGTGTCCAGTGTAGTCCCAATGGTGCCTCTTTGTTCTCAGCGGGATATGAATTGTGCGTAGGCAGACAAGCGTTGGTTTCAGCATACACACTGTGGCCTGTTTTTTATGCTGTGTTGTTCTATGTTTGAGTTTCATTGTTCAGCCCTTTGTGTTATTAAGGAAGAATAAAGGCCAATTGGGGAATTACAGACCAGAAAGTGCGTGCCTGGAACGCCTGCCGTGGGCGCTGGGGGAGGCAGATATGATAGAATCATTTAAGAAACTTTTGGATAGTTTAGTTTAGTTTAATATTGTCACACGCACCGAGGTGCAGTGAAAACCTTTTGTTTGCATGCTAAAAAGGTTTGCAGCGAAAGTGAAGACTATGCATGATTACAATCAAGCTGTCCACAGTGCACAGACAAGGGTACAATATTTAGTGCAGGTGAAGTCCCCACTAAAGATAATTCAAATATCTTTAATGAGGTAGAGGGGAGGTCTGGACCATGCTCTAGCTGTTAAGAGGACCATTCAGTTGCCTGATAACAGCCACATGGATATGCAGGGAATGGAGGTAGATGAATCATGTGCAGGCAGATGAAAGTAGTTTATATTGGCATCATGTTTGGCATGTACATTGTGGGCTAAAAGGCCTGTTCTTGAGCTGTACTGTTTTATGTGCTCTGTTCTATGTTCCAGATAGTCACACTTTTACCACTCAGTCTGAAAGGCAGAGAAGATTAGTTTACGTTGGCATCATGTTTGGCATGGACATTGTGGGCTCGATGGCTTGTTCCAGTGCTACACTGTTTTATGTGCTATGTTCTATGTTCTAGATGGTAGCATTTTTGCTATTGGGTCTGAAAGCTATCTGTTCAAGTCTCACTTCTGCCATTGAATTCCCATTTGATCCATTCAGTCCGCACAGTCTGATGTACTGAATCACTGGTGAAACATTAAACTGAAGGTCTCTTGGATGAATATAATAAACATAGCTCGAGATGAAAATAGGATGTTATATCTGCACATTAAAAAAATAGGTAGTACTGCAGATGCTCAACTTCAGTTTAGTTTATTGTCATTTATTTAATTGTCATCAAGTTTATTTCCATAGTTGCATTGGACCTTTGCTTGTCATTTCAGTTTAGTTTATTGTCACGTGTACCGAGGTACAGTGAAAAGCTTTTGTTGCGCGCTATCCAGTCGGCAGAAAGACAACACATGATTACAATCGAGCCATTTACAGTGTACAGATACATAGTCATGGGAATAACGTTTAGTGCAAGGTAAAGCCAGCAAAGTCCGATCAAGGGTAGTCCAAGGGTCACCGATGAAGTAGATTCAGGACCGCTCTCTAGTTGTGGTAGGATGATTCAGTTGCCTGATCACAGCTGGGAAGAAACCATCCCTTAAAATGGATGTGCGCCTTTTCACACTTCTATACCTTTTGCCTGATGGGGGAAGAGGGAGTGGCCAGGGTGCGACTCGTCCTTGATTATGCTGCTGGCCTTGCCGAGACAGCGTGAGGTATAAATGGAGTCAATGGAAGGGAGGTGGGTTTGTGTGATGGTCTGGGCTGCGTCCACAATTCGCTGGTTTACAAAGCGCTGGAATAACTCAGTGAGTCAGGCAGCATCTCTGGAGAACATGGCGAGGTAGTCTTGATAATCTAATCATGAGGGAAGCCGCTATCTCCTTGCTGGATACTAATTTAGATTTACCTCTGAGAAATAATCGCAACTTTGTGAAATGCTGAAGGGCGAAGATATCACTGAGGTTGCTGGAGAATTCATTGTTTATTCTTAAAATATCTCGGAATCCTTTCTGGGCACATGGGATCCAAATCCCCATAGGAAAGAACCACCTCAGAGGTACCGGAAGATCATTCCTCACGCAGGGATTTGAAATTTCATGGGCTCAAATCTTGCTGTGTGACAGAAATCTCCTTTGGAGTCAGTGATATGATAAGGCACCAGACAAGTGGCTTAAAGTGCTTGGCAAACAGTCTGCTTGGCCAACGCGCTAATTAGTGCAGTGAGCAAACAACAGATCCTGCACAAGATCAACAGTTTTGTGAACGATGTACTCAAAACGGAATTACGAGCGAACGTAAAACCCTGCCTGTGGTAATAAAGGGCTCCAGTTCGCAATGCAGTGGGGAGTCGTAATATTGAAGCTTCTTAGCAGGATGCCAGAAAATAACAAGCAAAATTCAGCGTTTGGTAGCAGGACAATAACCTCTCCCTCAACGTCAGCAAAAACAAAGGAGTTGGTCATCACAAAATGCTGGAGTAACCCAGCGGGACAGGCGGCATCTCTGGAGAGAAGGAATGGGTGACGTTTCGGGTCGAGACACTTCTTCAGTCTGGAGTAACACTCAGTGGGACAGGCAGCATCTCTGGAGAGAAGGAATGGGTGACGTTTCGGGTCGAGACCCTTCTTCAGACCTTCCTCCCGTCGGGCAGAAGATTTTTTTAAAAACTGAAAGCACGTATCATCAGATTCAAGAACGGCTTCTTCCCCATTGTAAACAGACGCTTCAGCAAACCTCTCATGCTAAGGAGGTATTTCCGATCTTCCAATCTACCTCTTTGCAGCACTTGCATTTTTTTTTAAAATCTGCACTTTCTCTGCAGATTAACACTATATTCTGCACTGGTTATTTTCTCTTTTGCATTACCTATTGCAGTCGTGTGTGGTACCTTCTCCATGGATAGTACTCAAAACAAACTGTTTCACTGCATCTTGTGCATGTGACAATAATACACCTTCACCAAAACAGTCATAGAGCCTCACAGCGGGGAAACAGGTCCTTCGGCCCAACTTGCCCACAACGGCCAACGTGTCCCAGCCACACTAGTCCCACCTGCCTGCGTTTGGCCCACATCCCTCTAAACCTGTCCTATCCATGTACCAATGCTTGAGTGTTCTAGAGTTAGTAAGAATTACTGGGGGATTGGCCTCTACATGAGAACATCCATCGATTTAGTACCACCCAGCTGAGAAATCTGAAGTCTCTAAGGGTTGGCACAGCAAAGCTAACACTGTTCTGGTCATTGTTACTCTTGCCTGCAGCCTCCCTACAAGAGGAATGCCATGCCTTTGGCAGTCATGGTCGGCAATGCATTGAGTTTGGTAACTCTTACCTTTTCCAAGGCGCTATATGGAATAGTTACAGGATTTGATCAAATCACAGATTTGCGAACAGATGGCGCGGTCCAGTCCAGTCCAGTCGCAGTCGTGGTAGCTCTGCGGGAACTGTGCGTTTTAAACTGGTATGTTTACTTTAAAATTATCCCTAAGTGCTCTAGCGTGTGCTAGCACTTAGCATTAACCAATGTACGACCGGGAAACGCTCGTAAAATTAAACTCGAGCGCTACAGGAGCACTATTAAACAGAAATCTACTCACCGATATACCGATAGAGATCATCAAAGGAGCGCACCGCGGCAGCAGCAGTGGGAGCGCAGGTCAGTGGGAAAGTCGGAAAAAACACCGAGGGAAGCGAGGGGGGATTCGGAACAGGCAGAGAACCCAAGCCTTACGTCCACCTCTGCCCAGCATACTTCTGGCCAACGTCCAGTCCCTGGAGAACAAGCTGGATGACCTGAGGGCAAGGATCAGATTCCAGAGGGACATAAAGAACTGTAACATCCTTTGTCTGACTGAAACATGGCTGACCCCGCTGGTGCCTGACCAGGTGATTTGCCCATCCGAGTCCTTCACTGTTTTCCGGGCGGACAGAACGAAAGAATCTGGGAAATCCAAGGGCGGAGGAGTCTGCTTCTTGACCAATAATAACTGGTGTAATCCTGGGAATATTAAGACGCTTTCTCGTTCCTGCTCGCCGGACCTGGAACATCTAACTATCCTATGCCGACCATTCTACCTACCCCGGGAGTTCAGCTCGGTGATCATCACAGCCGTCTATATCCCACCGCATGCGGACACCGACTTGGCACTGTCCACCCTACACGATGTGTTGTGTCAACACCAAAACAAGAACCCTGATGCGGCTGTGCTGGTGGCTGGAGACTTCAATAGGGGAAATCTCAAAAAGGTCATGCCCAACTTCTACCAACACATCACGTGTGTCACCAGGGGGGAAAGAACTTTGGACCACTGCTACACGCCGTTCAGGAAAGGCTACAAGGCCGTTTCTCTCCCTCCTTTTGGGAAATCTGACCACGCTGCCATTTTCCTGCTGCCGGAGTACAAACAACGGATAGTACGGGAAGCGACAGTGACGAGGGACGTAAAGCGGTGGGCTGACCATTCAGAGGCCATGCTGCAAGATGCACTGAGTGAAGTCGACTGGAACATGTTCCAAGCAAGTTCCAGAGACGTAAATGAGTTTGCGGAAGCGGTTACGGACTTCATTGCCACAATAGCCGATACCATCATCCCCACGGTAAGGGTCAGTATCTTCCCTAACCAAAAAGCCTGGGTGGACAGGTCTATTCGCGTGGCCTTGAATGCTCGCACCGCTGCTTACAACTCCGGCCTGGCATCCGGCAACATGGACGACTACAAGGGAGAGTCCTACCGACTGCGAAGGGCAGTGAAGGATGCAAAAAAGAGGTACCGGGACAAGATGGAGTCACAGATGGAGCAGCAGGACACCAGGCGCCTTTGGCAGGGGCTACGGACTATAACTAGCTACAGGTCCAGCACCCCCTCAACCGGAAGTGCCGGCTCCTCCTTAGCTGATGACCTGAACTCTTTTTACGCACGGTTTGAGACGGGTAACACCACCAGCTCGCCGTCTAAAAACAGCACCGAAGGGGCGCTGGCTAGCGAGGCTGGAGGGGGATCCACCGCCGGGGATGTGCACACATTCTCGGTGTCCGAGCATGAGGTGAGGTGGGCTCTGACGCGTGTGAACACGAGGAAAGCTGGAGGCCCAGATGGTATATCTGGGCGAGTACTAAAGTCTTGTGCTACTCAGCTTGCTCCAGTGCTCACCACAATATTCAACCTCTCCTTGGCAAAGTCCGTGGTCCCTGCATGCTTCAAAAGATCCATCATTGTACCGGTGCCAAAGAATGCCTCTCCAGCGTGTTTAAATGACTACCGACCCGTGGCCCTCACCTCGGTTGTCATGAAATGCTTGGAGAGGCTAGTCAAGAAGCACATCTGCGCCCTCCTTCCTCGCAACATGGACCCACTACAGTTCGCATACCGTCCGAACAGGTCCACGGATGATGCGGTCTCCCAGGTTCTACACACCGCTCTCTCTCATCTGGACAGCCAGGGGGGCTATGTGAGGATGCTGATCATTGACTTTAGTTCAGCATTCAACACAATAGTCCCCAGCAGACTGGTTGAGAAGCTGCTGGAACTGGGGCTTAGCACCCCTCTGTGTGCCTGGGTCCTGGACTTTCTCACTGCCAGGCCCCAAGTGGTCAGGATGGGGGAACACACATCTAGCTCCCTCACCCTGAACATAGGATCCCCCCAGGGCTGCGTCCTTAGCCCCCTACTGTACTCCCTGTACACACATGACTGTAGGGCCAGGTTCAGCTCAAACTCCATCATCAAGTTTGCTGATGACACTGTGGTGGTGGGCCGGATCTCCAACAACGATGAGAAGGCCTACCGGGAGGAGGTGGCTGATCTGGCACTCTGGTGTCAGGACAATAGCCTCCTCTTGAATGTCACTAAAACAAAGGAGCTGATTGTGGACTTCAGAAGGGCTAAACATCCAAGGACGTACACGCCACTGGAGATAAATGGGTCTATTGTGGATAGGGTGAGCAGTTTCAAATACTTGGGAGTCCGCATCGCAGAGGATCTGACGTGGGCAACGCACATTGCCGCACTGGTGGGTAAGGCTAAGCAGCGCCTTTACCACCTTAGACAACTGAGGAAATTCAGAGTGTCGCTGAGGATCCTTCATTGCTTCTACTCTGGGGCTGTAGAGAGCATCCTGTCCGGCAACATTACAGTCTGGTTTGGGAACAGCTCTGCCCAGGACAGGATGGCCCTGCAGAGAGTAGTGCGTTCGGCAGAACGCACCATGGGAACTACACTCGTCCCCCTGCAGGACCTATACATCAGGAGGTGCAGATCCAGAGCAAGCAAGATCATGAGGGACCCCTGCCACCCCAGTAACGGACTGTTCCAGATGCTACGGTCAGGCAAACGCCTCCGCTGTCACGCTGTGAAAACGGAGAGGATGAGACGGAGCTTCTTCCCACAGGCCATCAGGACTGTCAACTTTGATAACCCCAGAGACTAAATTTTTGTCGACACTTTTTGTGCTATGTTTAGTAACTTATTAACTTTATTTATATGCTGTAACTGTAATTATTTTTGTGCACAACCCGCAGGCATTGCCACTTTCATTTCACTGCACATCGAGTATGTGTATGTGACAAATAAATTTGACTTGACTTGACTTGACTTGACAAAGACGTCAAGCAGATTCCAAAAACGCTGCTCACAGCAGCAAACACTTTGTGCCTTTCCCCAGTGGAAGAGCAGTAACGGTTTGAGAGATTCCTGCAGTCTTTCACATGACAGGCCTGTAGATGTCCAGAGGGTTATTGATAGGAATAGTATGGAGATCCAGGCCTTTGCATTGCGGTGTCCACATACCCCATTAGAGCTTTAACGTCACCACGTCCAGCAGTAACTGACTGATCACAGTAGCAAGCAAGTTAAACCATCCCCATCCAATGCACAAATCACCTCATCTATACTTTCAAACACCCTCAACACTCAACACCAACGTAGTCACCAACACAAAAAGCTCGAATAACTCAGCGGGTCAGACAGCATCTCTGGAGAAAAGGAATAGGTGACTTTTCGGGTCAAGACCCTTCTTCAGACTCAGAACGTCACCTATTCCTTTTCTCCAGAGATGCTGTCTGACCCGCTGAGTTACTCCAGCTTTCTGTGTCTATCTTCAGTTTAAACCAGCTTCTACAGTTCCTTCCTACATTACCATAGGACCTCAGCCGGGATACCTGGCGGATTTGGTTTAGTTTAGAGATACAGCGTGGAAACAGGCCCTTCGGCCCACCGAGTCCTCGCCGACCAATGATCCTCTGTACACTAGTTTCTATCCCATCGCCAGGGACAACTTTACAGAAGCCAATTAACCTGCAATTAATCCCACATTCCAAAGAGGTACACCGTTTGTAGATTAATTGGCTTTGGTAAACTTGTTCAATTGTCCATTGTGTGTAGGATAGTGTTGGTGTACAGGGTGGATCGCTGGTCTGTGCAGACTCGGTGGGATGAAGGCCCTGTTTCTGCGCTGTATCTCTAAAGTCTAAAGTCAACTACTTCCTCTGCAACTCATTCCATATACCCAACTCAGTGAAAAAGTTGCCCCTTGGGTTCCTATTAAATCTTTCTCCTCTTACGTTAGACCTATGACCCCAGCCCTGGGTAAAATATACTGTGCACACACCCTATCAGTTCCCCCTTCATAAGAACATCCCTTTAGCCTCCTGTGCTCCCAAGAAATAAAGTCCTAGCTTACTCAACCCCTCCCGATAGCTCAGGCCGTCGAGTCCTGGCAACAGCCTCGTAATCTAATGCTTCAAAATCACAAGTCATTCAAACACCTCTTCAGAGAAACGCAGAGGAAAATCTGAACTCTTTCCAAGCAAAGGATTGGCTTTCAAACTATAAATTGCGATCACTGATTTCCTTTTCCATCAAAACACAGGAATACCACAAAAAATGCATATGTACGTCACTCCAGTATATAAGACACATCTCACATCAAACCATGGAGAATTCAGTCTTAGGGAACTACCTTTCTTGGATTATACAGTTTATACAGTTTATTCAGCTTATATCGATAATAAAATAAAGCTTAGAAATCCCTTGCATTCCAATAATCTGTTTTCATGTAAACATAAAATGCTGTAGTAACTCAGCGGGTTGGGCATCATCTCAGGAGAAAAGGAATAGGTGATGTTTCAGGTCGAGACCCTTCTTCAGACTGAGAGTCCAGGGAGAGGGAAACTAGAGGTATGAAAAGATCATAAGGTCATTTGGAATAAGAGTAGAATTAGGCAATTCTACTCCGCCATTCAATCATGGCTGAATTATCTTTCCCTCCTAACCCCATTCTCCTGCCTTCTCCCCATAACCTCTGACACCTGTACTAATCAAGAATCTATCTATATCGGCCTTAAAAAATATCCACTTACCTGGCCTCTATCACCTTCTGTGGCAAATAATTCAACCGATTCACCACCCTTTGACGAAAGAAATTTCTCCTTCCTAAAAGAACGTCCTTTAATTCTGAGGCTATGACCTCTAGTCCTAGATTCTCCCACTCATGGAAACATCCTCTCCACATCCACTGTATCTCTATACTATTCCGTATGTTTCAATGTGGTCCCCCCTCATTCTTCTAAACTTCAGCGAAAAGGCACAAAGAATAAATGAATGAAAGGTATGAAGAGAATGAATCAGCACCGATGATCAAGGAAAGATGGAGCCCACAATGTGTAGGAAGGAGCAACTTTAGATAGTTCCTCTGTCCCTCTCTTCCCCTCCCCCTTCCCAGATCTCCCACTGTCTTCCTGTCTCCACCTATATCCTTCCTTTGTCCCGCCCCCTTGACATCAATAGTCAATAGTCAGTCTATTTGTCATATACACATAAATGTGCAGTGAAATGAAAAATTACCCACAGTTCAACAATAAGACCAATAAAAATAAGCAATAAAAATATGCAATAACACATACAATCATAAACCAGCATCAAACAAAAGAAACATCCATCACAGTGAGTCTCCTCCAGTCACCTCCTCACTGTGATGGAAGGCCAGAATGTCTTTTTCTCTTCCCCTGCCGTCTTCTCCCGCGGTCAGGCTGTTGAACTTGCCACGTCGGGGCGGTCGGGGTTCCCGACATTGAAGCGCCGCCCCGGACGGTGAAAGGTCCGCGGCGGGCCGACCCAAGCCCCGCGATTCGGGGCGGGCGAAGACGCTATCGCTGTCGCTGCCGCTGCCGGAGCTCCCGATGTCGGCCCCCACCCAGGGGCCTGCGGGCTTCCGACGTCCAGGCGGCCCGCGCCGAAGCCTCCGGAGACGATTCGCAGCCGCCTCCGCGGCATCCGAAGGCAGCCAGCGCCGCAGGTGGTGAGTCCGGGCCGCGGGCTCTGTGAACCAGAGCCCAGGTGGTCCCAGCCGGAGGCCGCCAGCTCCAGGTGCATGGCCGGTGGTAGGTCGCAGCGGGAACGGAGACACCACACAGAAACAAAGGTCGGGTCTCCGTTCGGGAGAGACACTTTTACAGTTCCCACCCCCCCCCCCCCCACATAACATACAACCACAAACATTACATCATATCTAAACTACAATTAAGACAAAAACAACACAAAACACAAAAGACAAACGGACTGCAGGCAAGCCGCAGCTGTGAGGGCAGCGCTGGCTCCTCCCGAAAGAACCACATCAGTCTGAAGGAGGGTCTCGACCCGAAACGTCACCCATTCCTTCTCTCCTGAGATGCTGCCTGACCCGCTGAGTTACTCCAACATTTTGTGAATAAACACCTCCGATGTGTAGGAAGGAGGTGCAGATGCTGGTATACACACCAAAGGTAGACGCAAAATGCTGGAGTAACTCAGCGGGTCAGGCAGCATCTATGGACTGAAGGAATGGGTGACGTTTCGGGTCGAGACCCTTCTTCACACTGAGACTGAGAGTCTGAGGAAGAGGGAAACTAGAGGTATGAAAAGACACAAAAGAACAAATTTACAACTGTAATGAAAGGTATGAAAGCCGGCATTTTTGTGGTATTGTGTCGTGTTTTTCAACGTCAGGTAAAGTCGAGTGAAATCTGAACAAGCATGAAAATACAGATATTGGAAAGTGATTCTGTGGAAAGTAAACAATTAATTTTAGCAAGCTTGATTTCATTAAACAAACACACCTGTGCACAAATCACTGGCTTGCATGTTGAACACACTTTTACAGACTCCCCACGACACCTGGCAAACAGCTTTATAATTCTGATTTTACAGCAGTAAACCAACAGTGCTTTCACAAGCTGCTCTGCTCAAATTTTGATCTTCTGCAGTCTGTTTATCTCGACAAGCAGCAGAGTGCGATGCTGCTGATGCTGATAGGGAAATCAAACCCTAGATTACGGGAGGATATCCATCTAAGGCCTTGTACTGTTGGAAATGGCACCGGGGGCGAGTTTGTAGATCTCATCAGAGCTCTTCATCTAGTCAAATGTCATTCAGCAGACGGGGAAACCAGGCAATGGAATCAATAAACGAGGTCGCTCACAATAAGCCATGGCAAAGCCACAACGAGGAACGTCTGTGTTGCTAGGTAGACACAAAGTGCTGGAGTAACTCAGTGGGACAGGCCGCATCTCTGGAGAGAAGGCATGGGTGACATTTTGGGTCGAGACCCTTCTTCAGACTGAAGTCAGGGGAGAGGGAGATACATTTTGATGTGGTTATGCTTTATTCTTCATTGTTAACTGTATGTTTGTGTTGTCATTTGTGAGCGGAGCACCAAGGCACATTCCTTGTATATGCACATACTTGGCCAATAAACTTATTCATTCATTCATTCACATAGATAAGGAAGTGTAAGGTGTGCAAATGGAACAAAGGGGATGGAGATAAAGCAGAGTAGAATAGATCATTGTTAGCTGGGAGAAGGTGACAACAAAGCAAACAGAGATAAAATGTAATCAGAAATAGTCAGACTGGTCGGAGAACTGGGAAGGGGAAGGGATGGAGAGAGAGGGAAAGCAAGGGTTACTTGAAGTTAGAGAAGTCAATGTTCATACATTGATACAGTTCATACTGCTCGGGTTTAAGTTGTCCAAGCAAAATATGAGGTGCTGTTCCTCCAATTTGCGCTGGGCCTCACTCTGACAACGTCTGTATTGCACTGCCCTTCAGGTGAGCTATTAAATGGTGGACCTGTCAGTTTGCTGAGATGAACGATTTTAGTTCAGTTTATTTTATTATCTGGTGTACTGAGGTACCATGAAAAGCTTCTGTTGCGGGCTAACCAGTCAGCGGAAAGACAACACATGATTACAATTGAGCCATTCACGGTGTACAGACACATGGTAAGGGAATAACGTTTAGTGCAAGATAAAGCCAGTAAAGTCCGATCAAAGATAGTCCGAGGGTCTCCAATGATGTAGTTAGCAGATCAGGACTGCTCTCTAGTTGTGGTAGGATGGTAAATTTTAAAGAGACTATGCAATGATATCTAAAGGGTCTGAGATCTAGGCAAATATATACCCACCAACCAACAGGTTAGCAAGGATTTTAACAGAATTATGCCTGGATTCGCAGGTATTAACTAGAGAGAGAGAGAGGTTGGACAGACTTGGATTGTGTTTTCTAGAATGTCAGACATTACTGGGGGTCATGATAGAAATAGATAAAGATAGGGTGGACAGACAGAATCTTTCCCAGGATGGAAAAATCAAACACGAGAAGGCATAGGTTTTAGGTGAGAGGGAGAAAGTTTAAAGGAGATGTGCAGGACATGCTTTTTACACAGTGGGTGGTGAGTGCCTGGATAAGGAACAGACAGACTGTGTAAAAACGAAACGCAGATGCCGGTTTATACCGAAGATAGACACAAAGTGCTGGAATGACTCAGTGGTCCAGGCAGCATCTCTGGAGGAAAACGATGGGTAACGTTTGGTGTCAGGACCCTTCTTCAGACCCTTCTTACATACATAGGTACAATCAGTTTAAACTCAAGTACCATAGAGAGATGTCAGATGGGATCCAACAAGAGATTTTACGTGATTTTAATTTTAATTTTGAGAAACTGACTAGCATGTCCGTAGACAACAGTATATTTCAATATATTTTAACTTGTTGCTCAATGATGGAGGATTGTTTGATTAAATTGCTTTTTCCAAGCTGAAAAAAAAAAAAAAAAAAGTACCATAGAGAGAGCAAAGGGGAATAAACAGAGTACAGAATATAGTTTTCAGCATTGGAGCACATCAGTTACTTAGACAAAGTCCAATGTCTTCATTGGGGCAGGGGTGAATCGAACAGTACCCTAGCTCACAGATGGACTGCTCAGAAGCCTGGTATCAGAGGGGAAGAAGCTGTTGCTGAGTCTGATGGTGCGCGCTTTCAAGCTTCCTGAGGTCAGGAAAGGTGCTTTATAAATTCTAGTCCTAAACTCTCCCACTCGTGGAAATATCCTCTCCACATCCGCTCTATCCAAGCCTTTCACTATTCTGTACGTTTCAATGAGGTCCCCCCTCATTCTTCTAAACTCCAGCGAGTACAGGCCCAGTGCCGTCAAACGCTCACCATATGTTAACCCACTCATTCCTGGGATCATTCTTGTAAAACCTCCTCTGGACCCTTTCTCCAGAGCCAGCACATCCTTCCTCAGATATGGTGTCCAAAATTGCTCACAATAATCCAAAATGTGGCCTTACCAGCGCCTTATAGAGCCTCAGCATTACATCCCTGTTTTTGTATAGAAGCCTTCTCGAATTAAATTCGAGGCTTGTTGGTCGGCGTAACCGGGATGGAGCTGATGTCGGGCGCTGGGAGGGTGAGGGTCGGGCAAGGGTCGGTAGGAGGGTGAACTGGGGTAATGCCTCCAGTGCCTTCAAGGTCGGCTGCAGGAGGCGCCCCCGGACACAAAGATGGCCGGGCGAGGAGGGGGTTCACAGGACTCACGACCATACAGGTCGGCGACCGTGTGGCGACAGCCTAATCGCCTGTAGTCGTCTAAAATATCGCCTAAGTGGGACAGGGGTTTAAGAATAGTAGACTTCGAGTACACAAATAGTCACCACGTTTCTGGCACCAATTTGCGCCCTTCAAGTTTCAAAGTTCTTAATAGTACAGTCTTATAATAATAATAATAATAATAATATTCATTTATTGTCATTGCAACGAGTACAACGAAATTAAAAAATAGCCAATCCTGATGGTGCGTAAAAACATATATGCAATAAATGCAAAAACAAATAAATACAATTATATTAAGTACAAAAGTTTTAACAGAGTTGCCTAGTGCAGAAAGTAGTGTTCAGTTCTCGTATGGCCCTGGGGTAAAAACTGTTCTTAAGTCTGTTTGTTCGGGATTTGATCGACCTGAAACGTCGACCAGAGGGCAGATGAACAAACAGACGGTGGCCAGGGTGGGATGGATCTTTTATTATTTTGCCTGCTCTACTGAGGTAGCGTAGTCTGAACAGGTGCTCCAGGGAGGGCAGTGAGCAGCCGATGATCTTCTGGGCCGTCGTGATGACCCTCTGAAGGGCCTTCCTGTCCTTTTCTGAGCAGCTGGCATACCATGTGGTTATACAGTATGCCAGCACACTCTCGATGGAGCAGCGATAGAAGGACATCATGAGCTTCTCCTGCAGGTTGGTCTTCCTGAGGATCCTCAGGAAGTGGAGTCTCTGCTGTGCCTTCTTCACTGTGGTGATGGTGTTGGTAGACCAGGTAAGATCCTCTGCGATGTGCGTACCCAGGAACCTGAAAGCGGGTACCCTTTCCACACAGACCCCATTGATGTAGAGTGGGTCGTGTTCTGCACCGGTTTTCCTGAAGTCTATTATAAGTTCCTTTGTTTTGGAGGAGTTCAGGACAAGATTGTTCACTGAACACCATGCTGCCTGCCTTTGGATTTCATCCCTGTAGGCTGTCTCATCTCCTCCTGAGATGAGTCCAACCACAGTCGTGTCATCCGCGAACTTGATGATGGTGTTGGTGGGATGGGTGGGGGCGCAGTCGTGAGTGTAGAGGGAGTAAAGGATGGGGCTCAACACACAGCCCTGTGGTGAGCCGGTGCTCAGTGTAATGGTGGAGGAGAGGTGAGGGCTTATTTTGACGGTCTGGGGGCGGTTGGTCAGGAAGTCTTTGATCCATTGGCAGATGGTTTGGGAAAATCCAAGGTCAGAAAGTTTGGTGACCAGTCTGCTCGGGATGACCGTGTTAAAGGCAGAGCTGAAGTCGAGGAAGAGCATCCTCACATAGCTCCCCTGGTGTTCAAGGTGGGTCAGTGCAGTGTGAAGAGCAGTGTCGATGGCATCCCCTGTAGACCTATTTGCTCTGTAGGCAAACTGGTATGGGTCGAAGGTGGGTGGGAGGCTGGCTTTGATGTGCTGCAGGACCAGCCTCTCAAAGCACTTTGTGATGACCGGTGTGAGTGCTACCGGACGATAGTCGTTAAGGCCACTGATGACAGACTTTTTTGGCAGTGGGATGATTGTGGCGGACTTCAGGCAGGGAGGGATGGTGGATTTTAAAAGGGACAGGTTGAAAATTTTTGTGAAGACCTCAGATAATTGGTCTGCACATTTCCTCAGCACTCTTCCCGTCACACCATCGGGGCCTGCAGCTTTCCTGGGATTCACTGCTCTGAGCACGCGCTTAACATCATACTCCTGCACAGTGAAGGTGTTGCTGTCAGGTGCTGGAGAGGGTGTTATGTCTGCCACTGCAGCTTTCACCTCGAAACGAGCAAAGAAACAGTTAAGTTCCTCTGCCAGCGAGGCGTCGCCGTCGGCAGTCGTGCGGTTGCTGGTCTTGTAGTTGTTGATGTGCTGGATGCCTTGCCATACCCGCCGTGGGTCATTGTTGGTAAAGTGGTTCTCAATCTTCCTCTTGTAGGACGCTTTGGCATCCTTGATGCCTCTCTTCAGGTTGGTTCTAGCAGCACTGTATAGAGCTCTATCACTAGACCTGAAGGCGGTGTTACGGTCCTTGAGGAGAGACCTGACATCCTTTGTCATCCAGGGCTTCTGATTGGGATACAACCGGATACGTTTGTCGACGGTGACATTGTCAACACAGTTTTGGATGTAGCAGAGTACAGTTGATGTGTACTCCTCCAAGTCCTGATCCTCAAAAATATCCCAGTTGGTCCTTTCGAAGCAATCCTGCAGCTACGAGGAAGCTCCTTCAGGCCTGTTGTCCTGGTAGCGGCACTGGGTCGGTGTCTGACCCACTGCATTACTCCAGCATTTTGTGTCTTTCTTTAGTGTCAAGACTAAAGGATGGCATGGTGGCACAGAGGTAGAGTTGCTGCCTTACGGTGGCAGAGACCTGGGTTTGATCCTGGCTGCAGGTGCTGTCTGCACGGAGTTTGTACGTTCTGCCCGTGACCTGCGTGGGTTTCCTCCCACAGTCCAAAGGCCTACAGGTTTGTAGGTTAATTGGCTTTGGTAAAATTGTAAATTTTACCCAGTGTGTGTAGGCTAGTGTCGACTGGTCAGGAAGGCCAGCTCTGTCCTGGGTTGCCCCCTCGACTCAGTGCAGGTGGCGGTGCAGGAGAGAGGAGGATGATGGCAAAACTAACATCACTGCTGGACAACGACTCCCACCCCATGCAGGACACTGTCACTGCACTGAGTAGCTCCTTCAGTGACAGACTTCTTCACCCTAAGTGCGTGAAGGAGAGATATAGGAGGTCCATCCTTCCCGCTGCTGTGAGACTGCACCACCAGCACTGCTCCCAGCAGACGAGTCAACAATAACAGCTAAGAACACACAGAAAACTGATGACAACAAATGTATCTTTTATTTGGTCTCCAAATTTGAGGAAGGATATTCTTGCTATTGAGGGCGTGCAGCGTAGGTTTACTAGGTTAATTCCCGGAATGGCGGGACTGTCATATGTTGAAAGACTGAAGCGGCTAGGCTTGTATACACTGGAATTTAGAAGGATGAGAGGAGATCTTATCGAAACGTATATGATTATTAACGGGTTGGACACGTTCGAGGCAGGAAACATGTTCCCAATGTTGGGGGAGTCCAGAACAAGGGGCCACAGTTTAAGAATAAGGGGTAGGCCATTTAGAACTGAGATGAGGAAAAACTTTTTCAGTCAGAGAGTTGTGAATCTGTGGAATTCTCTGCCTCAGAAGGCAGTGGAGGCCAATTCTCTGAATGCATTCAAGAGAGAGCTAGATAGAGCTCTTAAGGATAGCGGAGTCAGGGGGTATGGGGAGAAGGCAGGAACGGGGTACTGATTGAGAATGATCAGCCATGATCACATTGAATGGTGATGCTGGTTCGAAGGGCCAAATGGCCTCCTCCTGCACCTATTGTCTATTGTCTATTGTCTATCTCTTGCTCTCTTGCTATCCACTTTGCTGCTGTAACACTGTAAATTTCCCCGGTGTGGGACGAATAAAGGGATATATTATTATTATCAGTAATTGTGTGGGGATCGCTGGTCGGAGTGGGCTCGGTGGGCCAAAGTGCCTGTTTCCTTATTTGTAATATCAAGGGAACTGATATTACAATTTAAGAACATAATCGCATTAACCCCTTCTATTTGACACTGTTTCATTATTTACTTTCAAGGCACAATTCACAGTCGTATCTTTGAACCCGTTGAAACCCTGAACATCCATTTTCAAAGCACTCTTCCGATGCACTGGCTGAAATCCATTATCGACCAATTTGTCAGCTGCACGCCAAATCTCAGCGTGGTTCCTCTCCAACAGGAGAGGATCATAGTCGAATAGATTATAAAGTCAATTTCTTAAGCATAGAGCAATCTCAGCCAGAACAGCACTCCTTTCCCAGCTCCCTGAAGCAGCCGCACTTATCCGCCCAGCAGTAACGTAAAACAAACAGGAGCACAACCACCTCACAGCACTGAGAGTCAATAATGGCACTTATAAATGGCTGAGTGCAGCTTCGCAAGTCTTGCCACTTGCCTGTGCCTTTCTCCGCTGCGTGGATTAAGCACCGTGCTTTATAATTCCGTCTGAGAAGACCCGGGTTTGATCCCGACCACGGTTGCTGTCTGCATGGAGTTTGTACTGCATGGCTGCATGGGTTTTCTCCGAAGGTAGACACAAAATGCTGGAGTAACTCAGCGGGTCAGGCAGCATCTCGGGAGAGAAGGAATGGGCGACGTTTCGGGTTGAGACCCTTCTTCAGATTTTCTCTGAGATCTACGGTTTCCTCCCACACTCCAAAGACACACAGGTTTGTAGGTTAATTGGCTTGGTGTGTGTGTAAATTGTCCCTCGTGTGTGTAGGATAATGTCAATGTGCGGGGATCGCTGGGAGGCGCGGGCTCAGTGGACCGAAGGGCCGTTTCTGCGCTGTATCTCTAAACTAAAAAAATTAAATAAACTACACCTGTTGTTCTTTGTTGTGAAAGGTTTTCTTCGTTTCTCTCTCAAAGATAAGCACCAAATGATGAATATTGAAGACAAACAAAAGCTGAATTCATAGCCACAGAGGGCTGTGGAGGGGATGGAAATGTGGCATAACATTAAACTAGTGTGAATGGGTGATCGCTGGTCAGCGTTGACTCGATGGGCCAAAGGGCCTCTCGAGCTGCGTCGTACAACCAACTGATCAATCAATTGACTTCTTTCTTTAAAGAAGAGTCAGGAGGTGGCGAATCTGCGGAATTCATTGCCATAGAAGGCTGCAGAGGCCAAGTCAATGGATGTTTCTATGGCAAGGATAGATAGATTCCTGCTTGGTATGGGTGTCAGGAGTAATGGGGAGGAGACAGGAAAATGGATTAAGAGGGAGAGATAGTGCAAGAAAATAAACTGCAGATGCTGGTACAAATCGAAGGTATTTATTCACAAAATGCTGGAGTGACTCAGCAGGTCAGGCAGCATCTCAGGAGAGAAGGAATGGGTGACGTTTCGGGTCGCCCATGCAAAGGATATTCTTGCTATTGAGGGCGTGCAGCGTAGGTTTACTAGGTTAATTCCCGGCATGGCGGGACTGTCATATGTTG
Organism: Rhinoraja longicauda; assembly: GCF_053455715.1. Taxonomy (NCBI): domain Eukaryota; kingdom Metazoa; phylum Chordata; class Chondrichthyes; order Rajiformes; family Arhynchobatidae; genus Rhinoraja; species Rhinoraja longicauda. Next base: position 11,656,058 of record NC_135959.1, on the reverse strand, counting down.
AAAGACTGGAGTGACTAGGCTTGTATACACTGGAATTTAGAAGGATGAGAGGAGATCATATCGAAACGTATAAGATTATTAAGGGGTTGGACACGTTAGAGGCAGGAAACATGTTCCCAATGTTGGGGGAGTCCAGAACAAGGGGCCACAGTTTAAGAATAAGGGGTAGGCCATTTAGAACTGAGATGAGGAAAAGCCTTTTCAGTCAGAGAGTTGTGAATCTGTGGAATTCCCTGCCTCAGAAGGCAGTGGAGGCCAATTCTCTGAATGCATTCAAGAGAGAGCTAGATAGAGCTCTTAAGGAAAGCGGAGTCTGGGGGTATGGGGAGAAGGCAGGAACGGGGTACTGATTGAGAATGATCAGTCATGATCACATTGAATGGCTCAAAGGGCCAAATGGCCTCCTCCTGCACCTATTGTCTATTGAGACCCTTCTTCAGACTGAAGAAGGGTCTCGACCCGAAACGTCGCCCATTCCTTCTCTCCTGGGATGCTGCCTGACCTGCTGAGTTACTCCAGCATTTTGTGAATAAATAAGAGGGAGAGATAGATCAGCCATGATTGAATGGCGGAGTAGACTTGACGGGCCGAATGGCTTAATTCTGCTCCTACCACTTATGAACTTGTGAACACCTTCCAGTTCTGGGATAGTTTCTTCCCGGCTGTTATCAGGCAACTGAATCGTCCGACCACAACCAGAGAGCAGTGCTGAACTACTATCTACCTCTTTGGTGACCGTCGAGCTATCCTTGATCAGACGTTGCTGGCTTTACCTTGCATTAAATGTTATTCCTTTATCATGTATAACTGTAAGTGGGATTAATTGTAATCATGTATTGTCTTTCTGCTGACTGGTTAGCACGCAACCAAAGCTTTTCACTGTACCTCGGTACATGTGACAATAAACTGAACTGAACAGGATAGGCTGTGGTTCCTGCTGCACGAAGGATAAAGAAATAAAATAATCTGATACATAGCTTGTACTCTACGCCAAGGTGCACACCTTTCTTTAACAGCAATGTGTGAGAATTGTTCTTTCCAGTGACAGCGAGCATTTGACAGTTTCTACACTTACCAACAATGCCCATGGGATTGTAGAGAATTCCCCATTTTAATCAACAATGCGGCAAATTGTATTCACGGGAAAATTCAGGAGGACCGTACGTGATTTGTGATTGATGATGCTCTCAAGTAAAATTCAGATGGGAGATCGTCCTTAATGATGTTACTTCGATACCCTGATGCCTCTGACAATTTGGGAGTGAGTGCAGCTCACAATCAGGGAGGCAAGGTCTACTCTTCTCTCAACATTGATAGAAACTTACACAGGACGAGGCAAATTAATTTTTGGAGCGGGAAGTATAAATCGCAGGAAAGTCTTTCCATTAAACTCGGCCACCTGCAGTGAATGTACCAGCTATGTTTTTGAGGGACAGCGATGTCTGATTACTGTGGGGAGGTTACATCGAAACATTTTTTTTCCTCTGGACTTTTTTTTAATGCAAGACTGCTTTTTTTCTGCTTGTCAATTCTCTAGTTCACAGTCTCAATTACGTTATAACCACTTTGGCCGACGGAATACAAATAGTGTTCCCTAATTAATCAATCGTGTTATATCCAATTCGTGGTATGGAAACGTGCGCTGTAGCAGAATTAAGCCCCTGTCCCACTTAGACGATGTTTTAGTCGACTACAGGCGACTAGGCTGTTGCCACGCGGTCGCCGGGGTGTCGCCTGTACGGTCGTGAGTATTCCTCAAAGAGTCATAGCGTTTTTCTGGTCTCGCTGATGGATTTTGAAATGTTACAAAATTTTTGGCGACTGTTGGTTTGACGTTGATGATCGTAGATTGACGTCTCCTGACGTAGGTGCTGTCGTAGGTTGTCGCCAAGTTGTCACCAGGTGACGTAGGTTGTCGCGGGTGCTGACTTCGGTGAATTCCATTGGCGACTACCTACGTCAACCGGCGACAAAACCGGAAGGCAAAATGACGTGATTTGTCTTCAGTTGCCGCCGACAGGGTCGTAGCTTGTCGTAGCTTGTCGCGGGTAGACGTAGGTTGACTTCGCTTGTCGTAGGTTGTCGTAAGTGCAGTTGTACTGGGCCCTAGTGAGACCGCACCTGGAGTACTGTGTGCAGTTTTGGTCTCCAAATTTGAGGAAGGATATTCTTGCTATTGAGGGCGTGCAGCGTAGGTTTACTAGGTTAATTCCCGGAATGGCGGGACTAACGTATGTTGAAAGACTGGAGCGACTAGGCTTGTATACACTGGAATTTAGAATGATGAGAGGGGATCTTATCGAAACGTATAAGATTATTAAGGGGTTGGACACGTTAGAGGCAGGAAACATGTTCCCAATGTTGGGGGAGTCCAGAACAAGGGGCCACAGTTTAAGAATAAGGGGTAGGCCATTTAGAACTGAGATGAGGAAAACCTTTTTCAGTCAGAGAGTTGTGAATCTGTGGAATTCTCTGCCTCAGAAGGCAGCGGAGGCCAATTCTCTGAATGCATTCAAGAGAGAGCTGGATAGAGCTCTTAAGGATAGCGGAGTCAGGGGGTATGGGGAGAAGGCAGGAAGGGGTACTGATTGAGAATGATCAGCCATGATCACATTGAATGGCGGTGCTGGCTCGAAGGAACGAATGGCCTCCTCCTGCACCTATTGTCCATTGTCTATTGTCTATTGTCGTAGGTGGAAGTCCTAAGTAGCGACGACTGGGTCGCTGGTTGTCAGTAGCTTGCCGCAGCTTGACGTCGACTAGGTGGTAGGTTGTTGTAGCTTGTTGTAGCTACGACAATGACAATCGCCGGCAGTCGCATAAAATAATGCCTGTGGGACAGGCCCCTTACTTGTATTCTAAATGTCATCAGGACTAAATCGTGAGGGTGAATTATCTGAATGTCATCTGGAGTAGATTATCTAAGCGAGTATTTAAAATGTCATCTGAAGAGTATTATCAGCGAGAGTATTTTAAAAGTCACCAGGAAAGTGTTGTGAGGGTGAGGATCTAAGTGATTATTCTAAATGTCATCTGGAAAATATTATTTGAGTATTCTAAATATCATCTGGAGAATATTATTAGAGTGAGTATTCGAAATATCATCAGGATCGGACTTTGCTGGCTTTACCTTGCACCAAAACATTATTCACATTATTCCCTTATCCTGTATCTTCTACACCGTAGATGGCTCGATTGTAATTATGTATTGGCCGTCCGCTGACTGGTTAGCATTCAAGAAAGGCTTTTCACTGCACCTCGGTACACGAGACAATAAACTAAATTGAACTGGGATTGTCTTGTGAGGGTGACTACTTGGAATACCGTAAGGGGTGTGTTCATAAGGTCATAGGAGCAGAATTTGGCCATTCGGCTCATCAAGTCTACTCCGCCATTCAACCATGGCTGATCTATCTCTCCCTCCTAACCCCATTCTCCTGCCTTCTCCCCATAACCTCTGACATCCGTACTAATCAAGAATCTGTCTATCTCTACCTTAAAAATATCCACTGACTTGGCCTCCACAGCCTTCTGTGGCAAAGAATTCCACAGAGAGCCAATTCTAATATGCATCCACATGCTCTAGATGTCTACATCGGCAAAACCAAACGCAGGCTCGGCGATCGTTTCGCTCAGTCCGCTTTAACCAACCTGATCTCCTGGTGGCTGAACACTTCAACTTCCCCTCCCACTCCCAGTCTGACCTTTCTGTCATGGGCCTCCTCCAGTGCCATAGTGAGGCCCACCGGAAATTGGAGGAACAGCACCTCGTATTCCGCCTGGGCAGCTTGCAGCCCAGCGGTATGAACATTGACATCTCCAACTTTAGATAGTTCCTCTGTCCCTCTCTTCCCCTCCTCCTTCCCAGATCTCCCTCTATCTTCCTGTCTCCACCTATATCCTCCCTTTGTCCCGCCCCCCCTGACATCAGTCTGAAGAAGGGTCTCGACCCGAAACGTCACCCATTCCTTCTCTCCTGAGATGCTGCCTGACCTGCTGAGTTACTCCAGCATTTTGTGAATAAATACCAACAACGACTGAAATCGACCCACTGGCAAAGTGACAGATCGATGCAAGCAACAAGCACTCAGGTCTAACAACAAAATAATGGGTGGCTGATGCCAGGTGCCAGTCTACTTGCCACCGTGCCTCCCTTCTTTTGTGTGAAGACTGGCATCAGCCAGCAGCACATGATACGGTTTGACTGAAAAGGCCTTTGCACACTGCGGCCTTGGGAAAGCAACCTCCCCTTTGAGCCGCTTGCATGTTGCTACCTTTGTCCCGACGCCGGCAGTGATGTGATGCTTCAGAACGGGAAGCCTTGGAACGTGAGATTCCCTATTTAGTCGTCTTTAATAATCTTCCCTTTAGTGGGCGGCACGGTTGAGCTACTGCCCTACAGCGCCAGACACCCAGGTTCGATCTTCATTACGGGTGCTTGGCTGTACGGAGTTTGTATGTTCTACCCGTGACCTTGTGGGTTTTCACTGGGTGCTCCGGTTTCCTCCCACACTCCAAAGATGTACAGGTGTGTAGGTTTAGAAAATAGATTTTTAGAGATACAGCGCGGAAACAGGCCCTTCGGCCCACTGGGTCTGCGCCGCCCAGCGATCCTCGCACATTCACACTATCCTACACACACTAGGGACAATGTTTTTTACATTTTCCCAGCCAATTAACCTACATACCTGTACGTCTTTGGAGTGTGGGAGGAAACCGAAGATCTCGGAGAAAACCCACGCAGGTCACGGGGAGAACGTACAAACTCCGTACAGACGACGCCCGTAGTCAGGATGGAACCTGAGTCTCCGGCGCTGCATTCGCTGTAAGGCAGCAACTCTACCGCTGCGCCACTGTGCCGCCCTTGGCTGTACGGAGTTTGTATGTTCTACCCGTGACCTTGTGGGTTTTCACTGGGTGCTCCGGTTTTCTCCCACACTCCAAAGATGTACAGGTGTGTAGGTTAATTGGCTTCAGTAGAATTATAAATTGCCCCTACTACGTCAGATAGCGTTAGTGTACGCAATGATTGCTGGTCGGCGCAGACTCGATGGGCCTACGGGCCTGCTTCTGTGCTGTATCTCTAAAATCTACAAGTATAAAGAACACACCCATACTCCGCCATTCCATCATGGCTGATCTATCTGGCCTTTCTAACCCCATTCTCCTGCCTCCTCCCCATAATCCCTGACACCCATACTAATCAATAATCTATCTATCTCTGCCTTAAAAGTATCTTTAAATGTAATGTAAAGCCAGCAAAGTCCAATCAAATGTGTAGGAAGGAACTGCAGATGCTGGTTTACACCGAAGATAGACACAAAATGCTGGAGTAACTCAGCGGGACAGGCAGCATCTCTGGATAGAAGGAAAGGATGATGTTTCGGGTTGAGAGTCTGAAGAAGGTCTCGACCTGAAACGTCACCCATTCCATCTATCCAGAGATGCTGCCTGTCCCGCTGGGTTACTCCAGCATTTTGTGTCTAAAGTCCGATCAAGGATAGTCTGAGGGTCACCAATGAGGTAGATAGTAGTTCAGAACTTCTCTACGGTTGGGGTAGGATGGTTCAGCTGCCTGATAACAGCTGGGAAGAAACTGTCACTGAATCTGGAGGTGCGCGTTTTCACATTTCTACACCTTTGCTGCCTGCAACAGCATTTAACAATTACCTTAAAGCCTTAATGTACAAAAAGTGAAAACTTAACAGGGAGAATCTATTACCATGGTACTAAACACTCTCATTTTATATGAATGGAGTTGTCTCATCGTGGTTTTACTGGGTTGGCCAAAATCAACTTTTGAGTTGATTTGAAAATCAATGCTATGTCACAAGACCATTGTGCCTTGCATCTTAAATTGGAGTCACTTTGAGGTTTCCCGTTGCACATGATTTATTGCGGTCAATGCAGCGAGTTAATCTTCAGTCGATTTGCCACAAATTATCACAGGTGTCAGGGGCATCTAGAAGCGGCAAATTTCCCAGTTGAAATTTCCTGCAAACTTTCTGAATGAATATCTTTGAGGAAGATCATGAATGAATGAATTGAATACTTTATTGTCACACTAGACCAAGTGGACCCGTTGGGCCCAACCCTCTCCTGCATTGGTGCAGCACCCTCTCCCTCCCCACTCCCTCCCTCCCCCCTCTCCACTCTCCCCCCTCCCCTCCCCTCTCCCCCCTCCCCTCCCTCCCCCTCCCCTCTCCCCCCCTCCCCCCCTCCCCACACTCCATCCTCCTCAACCCCCTTATCCTCCCTCCTCTCCCACTCCCTCCCTCCATCCCTTTTCCCTTTCCCTCGACCCCCCTCCCTCCCTCCCTCCCTCCCTCCCTCCCTCCCTCCGTCCCTCCCTCCCTCCTCCCTCCCCCCTCCCTCCCTAGCATCCAGTGTGCATCGCGTGCTGAATGTTCACCATCTATGAGGTGTTGGGGTATGATTGCACTTCTCTGTGATTTTAAATGGAGACTCGGTACATTTCCAGATGTGGCTGTTATTTTACAGATTGCTGTCAAGATAATAGAAAGGCTGTCATTTGCTACTGTTAATGGGCATAGGCAACATGAACTTGAAGCAGGTGCAGATGCACAATTAAATGAAAGTATCCAAACTTTTGTTGCAAGTTGCACCATCCAACAGTTTTAATTTTGACAAAGCATCATCTCGTCATTTGATTGACCATTCCAATCCATCATATCTTGTGAGATTTCAGTACATGCGCTGTGAATATAAAATGAATTTGCCATCGATCAGGATTGATCCTTTCAAATTAATTCACTTCTAACATAGGCTAATTGCTCTTTACTGTCGCATAACCTCTCCAGCATTGACAACTATTTATCGATATAAAAAAATAATTCCGATGTTTTAAATTAGTTTAGTTCAGTTTAGAGATTCAGCGCGGAAACAGGCCTTTCGGCCCATCGAGTCCGTGCATACCAACGATCCCCGCACACTAACACTATCCTACACACACTCGGGGCTTCTTCTTCTTTCATGTCCATCATCCATGTTTCGAATGTTGACATCGCTGTCATCGTCCGTCCTGAAAAGAGCGCAAGCTTCCGGCGACAATCGGTGGGAGCCATCACTTGTTGCAATAGATGATGGTGGTAGCAGAATTAACTCAGGACACTTCCAGTTTCCAGCCCCGTGACGTGGACGCTTCTGCTATGGGGCCACACTAGGGACAATTTTACATTTACACCAAGCCAATTAACCCACAATCCTGTACATCTTTGGAGTGTGGGAGGAAACCGGAGATCCCAGAGAAAACCCACGCAGGTCACGGGGAGAACGTATAAACTCCGTGCAGACAGCACCCGTAGTCAGGATCGAACCCAGGTCCCTGGCGCTGTAAGGCAGCAACTCTACCACTGCGCCACCATGTTGCCCTTAAATGTTGACAAGTAAGCAAAAAATCACAAATTTTCCTCTTGTTCTCGATCAAAAATATGTGCACTCTTTTTCTTTCTCTTTCTGCACCTGATTTACAAATGATTCGTTCCAGTTGATGCTTCCTTCCTTCCTGGTCATGCCTTTCACTGGTCTTTACCTAACACTTTCTCTTGGGATAAGAAGACTAACAAGGCTCGAAATCCATCTGCACTTTTAACCCCATCATTAAAGCGTCATTGTGTCGCGTAATGAATGCACAACCATTTTGTGGACCTGGCACCGAAAATAAGTTCATAAGTGATAGGAGAAAAATTAGGCCATTCGGCCCATTAAGTTTACTCTGCCATTCAATCGTGGCTAATCTATCTCTCCCCTCCTGCCTTCTCCCCATAACCCCTGACACCCCTTGAGACCTGTGGATAGCGTGACAGAAAGATATGTTTGGGAGTATGTTTAAGGCGAAATCCATTCATCAATTAGAATTTTTTTTCATTGTAATAAATTGTGACACCCGTACTAATCAATAATCTATCTATCTCTGCCTTAAAAATATCCATTAACGGCCTCCACAGCCATCTGTGGCGATGAATTCCACAGATTCATCACCCTCTGACTAAAGAAGTTTCTCCTCAAATCCTGGAATTTGGAATTTTCTACACCAGAAAGCTGTGGAGGTGGGGCCATCGAATATATTGAAGGCAGATATTAAAAAGCAAATTGATGTGGGGGAGTGTGGGGAAGTGGATTTGAAGCCAAGGCTAGATCAGCCGTGATTTCATTAAATGGCAGAGCAGGCTTGAGAGGCCAGATGGCTTATTACTGTTTCACTTATCCTTATGAAGAAGCATCTTGGGCACTTTGGCTACTACAGTAACATCTTTTCTGCAATGCCCCTTTACAACTGACAGGAGTTTTATCCACCAGAAATTGCTGCCAAGCCAAACATTGGCACAGATGAACAAACACAACAGAAAATGCAAGAAGTACTCAGCCAACATCTGAGGAGAAACGGAATTCATGTTTCCGAATGAACTCGTTTTATTATAACTGATGGGGAGCTTATTGGCTGGCAATATTAACTTTATTTCTCTCTCCATGGGTGCTTGTAAGATCTGCAAGCCAAGTTGAGTCAAGACGAGTTTATTGTCAAATGCATAAGTGCATTGGTGGCTTTAGAAGAAGAAGGCCGAGGATCCACAAGCCTATCTTTTTTGATGGGACCGTGGTGGAGAGAGTCAAACATCTCAAATGCCTAGGTGTGCATGTCTCTGAAGATCTGTCCTGGACCCGGCACATTGATGCAGCAATCAAGGAAGCCCACCAATACCTCTACTTCCTTAGAAGATTGAGGCGGTTCAGGATATGTCGATGAACTTCTACAGGCGTACAGTAGAGATCCTATTGACCGGTTGCATCACGGCCTGGTTCAGCAAGTCGAACGCCCAGGAATGAGAGAAGTTTGCAAAAAGCGGTGAACGCTGTCCAGACCTTCAAGGATACTGCACCCCACCATCGAAGGCATCTGCAGGAATCGCTGCCTTAAAAAGGCAGCCAGCGGACCCCACACCACCCTGGTCACTCCTGCCATCGGGAAGAAGGTGAAAACTATAACGTTCAGCTTCAGTTACAGCTTCTTCCCAACAACCATCGGGCGATTAAACACTACAACCTCCAATTGTGTCAGAGGCTTCGGGCAGAAGGCAGGAGAGTGGGGTTAGGAGGGAGAGATCAATCAGCCATGATTGAATGGCGGAGTGGAGCTGATGGGCTGAATGGCCTAATTCTACTCCTATCACTTCTGATCTTATGAATTAAGCTCTGAACTACATGGACTTGGGTGGGGCGGGGGGAGGGCATTTATTTGTCTTTGCAGTATTATTGTTTGTTTGATTTATATATTGAATTTCTTTTGCTGTTTAGTATGTGAATCCACATGATTAGATTTTTTAAAGAGCTGGTTAACATGTAGGTAGCTGTTTTTTGCATAGTTACAGTATTTATTGTAAGTCGGTATATTTAGTTAGATAGTTAGATAATACTTTGGCTTTGGGCTTGTCTTTCTTAGTTGAGCGCTTATCCTGGAGTTTATAGCACAAGTATTTTGTGTTTTATTTGTAATTTATACTGAGTGCCATGTTTACATATCAGTTGTGCTGCCACATGGAAGAATTTCATTGTTCCATTTTCGGGACATGTGACCATAAAAAACACTCATGACTCTTGAGGTACAACACATATAATGAAAATCTTGCTCTCCATTAAAACCAGCCGATATTATTTTCTTCCCGATAATGGCACGGAACAGTTTTGTTACTGGGGATTATTATAAAGTCGGGCAGTGGAAATGTGACTACTAGAATCAGAATCAGAATCAGAATAACCTTTATTGTCATCCAAGTCTTTTGGATGAAATTCCGTTACCCATAGTCCAACAATAAGAGCAATAAAAATAAGCAATTACACACACAATCACAAACCAACACAACACAAAAAAAAGAAACATCCATCTCAGTGAGTCTCCTCCAGTCACCTCCTCGCTGTGATGGAAGGCCAGGATGTATTTTCTCTTCCCCTGCCATCTAAACTAAACTAGAAAGAGAAGTAATCATAATACTTCTAGGGCCTGATGCACCCAGGGAATTGAAAATCGTGTTGCCTTGAAATTAGTCTGTGATTAATAGCAATAAAATGTGCTATGTATCACTGCCTCTGAAAGAGAGATAGAGTAAAAAGTATTAACATTAGCAGACAAACACTCAAAACAACATAATGTACAAAGTAGGAGTAATGACAAGCCATTCAAATTTACTGGCCTTTATCTTGCGCTAAACATTATTGCCTTTGCCATGTTTAGTTTAGTTAAGTTTAGAGATACAACAATGGAAACGGGGTCTTTTACCCACCGTGTCCACGCCGACCTGCGATCCCCGAACATTAACATTATCTTACACACACACTAGGGACAATTTACAATTATACCAAGGCGATTAACCTACAAACCTGTACGTCCTTGGGGTGTGGGAGGAAATCGGAGATACGGGAGAAAACCCACGCAGGTCACGGGGAGAACGTACAAACTCCATACAGACGGCACCAGTAGTTAGGGTCGAACCTGGGTCTCTGGCGCTGTAAGGCAGCAAATCTGCCGCTGCGTCACCATGGCACACTCACTGTACACTGTGGATGGCTTGATTGTAATCATGTATTGTCTTTGCACTGACTGGTTAGCATGCAACAAAAGCTTTCCACTGTACCTCGCTCGGTACATGTGACAATAAACTAAACTTCTAAGTTCTCTCTGCCACTTGAGAAAATCATGGCTGATCTGATTGTCAGTTCACCAGCATATTTCCGTCTACCTGCAGTACCCTTTCACCCACTTGCTAACCAGGAATCTACCTCTGCCTTAAAATTATTCAGTCTCTACTTCCACTGCTCTTTCAGGCAGAGAGCACTTAAGGATAGCGGAGTCAGGGGGTACGGGGAGAAGGCAGGAACGGGGTACTGATTGAGAATGATCACATTGAATGGCGGTGCTGGCTCGAAGGGCCGAATGGCCTACTCCTGCACCTATTGTCTATTGTCTATTGTCTATTGAGAGTTCCAAACACTTATGAAAAAAGACAGTTTCAATGAGGTCCCCCCTCATCCTTCTAAACTCCAGCGAGTACAGGCCCAGTGCCGTCAAATGCTCATCATATATTAACCCACTCATTCCTAGGATCATTCCTGTAAACCTCCTCTGGACCCTTTCCAGAACCAGCACATCCTTGCCTCAGATATGGGGCCCAAAATTTAGTTTGGAGATGAGTGCGGAAACAGGCCCTACGGCCCACCGAGTCCACACCGACCAGCGATCGCATCACATTAACACTATCCTACACACACTCGGGACAATTTACACTTATACCAAGCCAATTAACCTACATAACTGCTAAGTCTTTGGAGTGTGGGAGGAAACCGAAGATATCGGAGAAAACCCACCCGGTTACGGAGAGAACCCGGGTCGGGATCGAACCCGGGTCTCCGGCTGCAAGCGCAGCAACTCTACCGCTGCCGCCCGTTGCGCGCAGTCTTCAGACTATGGTTAAACTTCTGTTAAAATGTCCCTTACGAGTGGTGGGCATTTTGAAATTTTGAAATTTTGAAATTTTGACAAACATTCTACTTCACGCCTCACAATGTAACGGTGCTTCGAAAGCTTGCGCGTGCAAATAGAATATCATGTTATTGCTTGTCGGGGAGAGAGAGAGAGCCAGTGGCTGTGAAAGTGTACAGATATCTCATATTAATTACAAAGCAATAAGATGATGTAAACATGCGCATTATCAATATGCATCGCTAACTAACAGCAAATGGGCAAAATGCGGGCTACCATTGTTTGCACTTAGAGCCTTTTGTTTCTCATCCGTAGACTATAATTTCATATCATTATCTTTTTGCTCATGTTGAATACTGATTCTTCAGATTTTTAGCTGCAAAGCAGTCGAGATTGGGAGCTGTGCCTGAGCACCTTATTTTAATCATCATGTCCTATGCTGGCATCTGCTTTAATAGACAATAGACAATAGACAATAGGTGCAGGAGTAGGCCATTCAGCCCTTCGAGCCAGCACCGCCATTCAATGCGATCATGGCTGATCACTCAATCAGTACCCCGTTCCTGCCTTCTCCCCATACCCCCTCACTCCGCTATCCTTAAGAGCTCTATCCAGCTCTCTCTTGAAAGCATCCAACGAACTGGCCTCCACTGCCTTCTGAGGCAGAGAATTCCACACCTTCACCACTCTCTGACTGAAAAAGTTCTTCCTCATCTCCGTTCTAAATGGCCTACCCCTTATTCTTAAACTGTGGCCCCTTGTCCTGGACTCCCCCAACATTGGGAACATGTTTCCTGCCTCTAATGTGTCCAATCCCCTAATGCTTCCCCTCCAATACTACAATACTTCCTTTTGTTTTTTAACCAAAAATAAATGTAATCAATTATTACAAAAACAATATGTACAATGCAATACAATACCAAGAAACCCACCACCACAGTACAAAGTAAAGCAAATATTCTTAAGTAACAAATATGCTAAGCATTAAACATCCCACATGATGCCCAGCGGTCCCAGAATGCCCCCAAGGTGCCCGTGGACAGCACGGAGTCCCTCTCTGGTAAAAACCCGTGCATGGGCGTAACCCCAGAAATGGGGCAGCTCAGGCAGAGAGAGGCCTCTTCCGCCTGGCACCGTGACAATAGACAATAGACAATAGACAACAGACAATAGACAATAGACAATAGGTGCAGGAGTAGGCCATTCGACCCTTCGAGCCAGCACCACCATTCAATGCGATCATGGCTGATCATTCTCAATCAGTACCCGTTCCTGCCTTCTCCCCATACCCCCTGACACCGCTATCCTTAAGAGCTCTATCTAGCTCTCTCTTGAATGCATTCAGAGAATTGGCCTCCACTGCATTCTGTGGCAGAGAATTCCACAGATTTACAACTCTCTGACTGAAAACGTTTTTCCTCACCTCCGTTCTAAATGGCCTACCCCTTATTCTTAAACTGTGGCCCCTGGTTCTGGACTCCCCCCAACATTGGGAACATGTCTCCTGCCTCTAACGTGTCCAACCCCTTAATAATCTTATATATGACGCGCGTCAGGTCAGCTTGGCCAGGCCCATTCGGCCCTTCGAGCCAGCACAACCATTCAATGTGATCATAGCTGATCATTCTCAATCAGTACCCCGTTCCTGCCTTCTCCCCATATCCCCTGACTCCGCTATCCTTAACAGCCCAGGAGCGACCCAACCAGGATATCTTCAGCTCTCCCCTCTCCCCTACGCACAGGGTGTCCGAAGATGAGGATGGTAGGTGTGAAGTGCAGCCGGATGGCAAGGAGCAGCCCCTTTAGATGTTGGAACAGGGGCTGCAACCTCACACACCCCATGTAGACCTGGAACACAGACTCACCCAGCCCGCAAAAGTGGCAGGCTGTCAGTGAACCGGGATAGAAACTGGTTGCTATGTGGCAGCTTTATTTGTAAGCACAGCGGGGTTCCAATAGGTATGGTAGGCAGTCAGCTTGCTGCATCTGTCACCGATGTCTAAATAATCAGAACAAGACTTGACAGCAGCTCTGCTCAGGAGGGTTTCTTAAATTTTAGTTTAATAGATCTCAAAATCCCTCTCATTGTTCAAAGAAAAGGGTTAGTTGTGTGCTGAACATGGCACGTTGGCGCAGCGGTAGAGTTGCTGCCTTAGTGCGCCAGACACCAAGGTTCGATCCTCACCGCGGACGCTGTCTGTACAGTTTTTCCCCGTGACCTGCGTGGTGGGTTTTCTCCGGGTGCTCCGGTTTCCTCCAACACTCCAAAGACGTACAGGTCTTTCGGTTAATTGGCTTCGGTAAAATTGTAAATTGTCCCTAGTGTGTGTAGGATAGAGTCAGTGAGCGGGGATCGCTGGTCGGCACGGGCTCGATGGGCCGAAGAGCCAGTTTCAGCACTGTATCTCTAAACTAAACTAAACTCAAGTAAATAACAGAATTTCAATTCAGTTCTCAGGGCATAAAAGATCAGATATTAATGATGATATAGATGTACTGTACTCCAAAGACGTACAGGTTTGTAGGTTAATTGGCTGGGTAAATGTAAAAAATTGTCCCTAGTGGGTGTAGGATAGTGTTAATGTACGGGGATCGCTGGGCGGCGCGGACTTGGTGGGTCGAAAAGGCCTGTTTCCGCGCTGTATATATATGATATATGATATGATATGATGATATAGGTCTGATAATCACAAAAAAAGTACATGCACCCAACAACAATTCTCTTCCACCCTACCCTCCAACTTCTCCCTCCACCTCCAATTCTCAAATAACAGGGTTAGTTTTAACTTTTAATGCAACAAATATGACGCATGAGTACATAGAAAGCTTCCTTCTGCAAAGAGAATTTGATTTTTATTGCCTGTCAGGGAGAGCCTCAAGGCTGTGAAAGACTACAGATAGCTTGCACCATTAACAGGGCAATCACATTACGGAAACGTGCTCATTATCAGTTTGCTTTGCAAACTGAAAGAAAATTACCATTATCTGGACCACCATTGCAAGTGTTGAAGAATCTCCGAGGGAAAAATAATGAAGAGCCAAGAGTGGTTCATTGTCACATGGACCGGCTACAGAACAATGTCATTATTACTTGCTGGAGCTTAACAGGCCCATTAATGCAATGGCACACAGATGAATATACAATGATCAATAATATAATATACTTGACCAAGTGGACCCGTTGGGCCCAAACCTCTCCTGCATTGGTGCAGCACCCTCTCCTCCCCCCTCCCCCTCCCCCCTCCCCGCCCTCACCCCCTCCCCCTTCCCTCCCCCTCCCCCTCCCACCTCCCATCTACCTCTCACCCCTCCCCCCCCTTCCCCTCCCCCCACAACATCCCCCTCAATCCCCTCAATCCCCCCTTATCCTCCCTCCTCCTCCTCCCCCTCCTCCCCCTCCTCCCCCTCCCCCTCCCCTCCATTTCCCCCTTCCCCTCCCCCTTCCCCTCCCCCCCACTCCATCCCCCTCAAACCCCTTTATCCTCCCCCCTCCCTCATGCCCCCCTCCCTCCACCCCCCCTTCCTCCCTCCCTCCCTCCCTCCCTAGGAGATAGATTTAAACTTTAAAATGTGAATAACTTTTAAAACATAACACCGATTTCAATGAAACTTCTTCCATTAGGACCAAAAGGACGACGGTGAGTAAGGAGGGCCTAAAATTCTTGCGCTATCATGTACTGTTTCGGCTGTAGTTCAGGAACAAACAAACAAACAAACAAACGAGAGTTTTAGTATATAGATTCAGAACAGTAATACTTGGTAATGCCAATAGTGTAAAATGAAGTCCTTAGTACAACCAAAGTCACGGTCCATCTAAGATCAGAGTTTGCCGAGTTAGTAGTTAGTGTTTGTTTTGTTAAGTGTGTTTCCTTTCTGTAACCTGCTACATTACAGCTACACAGCTATTCCCATAACAGTGTTGTGCTGTACTCAAAAACCAGATGATGACTGGAAGAACAAGAACTGGATAGACAGAAAAAGCTGGAGTAACTCAGCAGGACAGGCAGCATCTCCGGAGAGAAAGAATGGGTCCCGTTCTGTTAATTAAAATACTGTAGGTTTGTAGATCTCTGGCTTCCTCCCCCCACCCCCCTAAAGTCAACAATCAATCTGTTGTTCTTGCTGATGCTGAGAGCAAGATTGTTTTTCTGGCTCCACTGAACCACATTATCCATCACCCTAATGTATTCTGACTCATTGGTACCTATTACTCATTCAACAATGACTATATCGTCAGTGAATTTAAAGATGGCTTTGGAGTTATGAGAGTTGACGAGGTGGCGCCTTGAGGTGCTCCAGCATTATTAGTTGTCAAGGAGGAAGTGTTGTTGCTAATTCGTACTGATTGTAGACTGTCAATAAGGAAGTCGAGGATCCAATTACATAAGGATGAGCAGAATCCTTGTTTCCTGGCTTTGACGATACATTTAGAGGGAATGATGGCGTTGAACTCAGAACAGTAGCCGATGAACAACAGCCCGACTGCGTGTTGTTATTGTCCAAGTGGTCCAGTGCAGAGTGGAAAGCCATTGAGATCACATCCCCTGTTGACCTGCAGTGACGGTTTAGTTTAGAGATGCAGCACGGAAACATGCCCTTCGGACCACTGAGTCCACACCGACCATTAATCGCCCGTTCACACTAGTTATACCAGTACACACCAGGGGCAATTCACAATGGCCAATTAACCTACAAACCCAGCACGTCTTTAGGATGCGGTAGGATACCGGGGCATCCGGAGCAAACCCACCCGGTCACACGGAGAACATGCAAACTCTACACAGGAAACTCTTCAGGAAACGGGGCTTCCCCTCTTCCATTATAGATGAGGCTCTCACTAGGGTCTCTTCTACATCCCGCAGCTCCGCTCTTGCTCCCCCTGCCCCCATTCGTAATAAGGACAGAATCCCTCTCGTTCTCACCTTCCATCCCACCAGCCAGCGTATCCAACAAATCATCCGCCAACATTTCCGTCACCTACAATGGGACCCCCACCACTGGCCACATCTTCCCATCCCCTCCCCTTTCTGCGTTTCGCAGAGACCGTTCCCTCCGTAACTCCCTGGTCCACTCGTCCCTTCCTACCCAAACCACCTCATCCCCGGGAACTTTCCCCTGCAATCGCAGGAGATGCAACACCTGTCCCTTTACCTCCCCCCTCAACTCCATCCAAGGACCCAAACAGTCTTTCCAGGTGAGACAGAGGTTCACCTGCACCTCCACCAACCTCATCTATTGCATCCGCTGCTCCAGATGTCAACTTCTTTACATCGGCGAAACCAAACGCAGGCTCAGCGATCGCTTCGCTCAACACCTGCGCTCAGTCCGCCTTAACCAACCTGATCTCCCGGTGGCCGAGCACTTCAACTCCCCCTCCCATTCCCAGTCTGACCTTTCTGTCATGGGCCTCCTCCAGTGCCATAGTGAGTCCCACTGGAAATTGGAGGAACAGCACCTCATATTTCGTCTGGGCAGCTTGCAGCCCAGTGGTATGAACATTGACTTCTCCAACTTTAGATAGTTCCTCTGTCCCTCTCTTCCCCTCCCCCTTCCCAGTTCTCCCACTGTCTTCCTGTCTCCACCTATATCCTTCCTTTGTCCCGCCCCCCTGACATCAGTCTGAAGAAGGGTCTCGACCCGAAACGTCGACCATTCCTTCTCTCCTGAGATGCTGCCTGACCTGCTGAGTTACTCCAGCATTTTGTGAATAAATACCTTCGATTTGTACCAGCATCTGCAGTTATTTTCTTACACAAACTCTACACAGGATCGAACCTGGATCTCTGGCGCTGTGAAGCAGCAGCTCTACCGCTGCGCCACTCTGCCGCCCCGTGACTTGTAGTGGGTCCAGGTTCTTATTAAGGCAAGAGTTGATATGCATCATAACCAACTTCTCAAAGCATTTCATCACCACACCGACCAGTTGTTGAGAAACGTCACCCAGCTCTTTTTGAGCACTGCTATTATTAATGTCCTCTTAAAGCAGATGGATCAGATAGTAAATTAAAATCAGTTGTATACCTATACACTAAAACTCTCGTTTGTTTGTTTATTTGTGATCAAACTACAGCCAAAACGGTACACGATAGCTTGACAATTTTAGGCCCACCTTACTCACCGCCATCGCTTTAATGGTAAAGCACGTAGTCTTATTGAAATCGGTGTTATATTTTTTAAGTTATTCACATTTTAAAGTTTAAATCTATCTCCTAGGGAGGGAGGAGGGAGGGAGGGAGGTGGAGGGAGGGGGGGAGGGGGGAGGGGGGAGGAAGGTGGATAAGGGGGGGTTGAGGGGGATGGAGAGGGGGAAGGGGAAGTGGGGAGGGGAGGGGGAGGGGAGGGAGGGGGGTAGGAGAGGGTGCTGCACCAATGCAGGAGAGGTTTGGGCCCAACGGGTCCACTTGGTCTAGTTCTCCTTTAAAAATGATCTCATTCTCTCTCACCTCATTCCTCTCACCAGAACAATCCTCTCTTACCTCATTCAATTGCTTAATTAACTCATCTTATTACATATGCCTTGCTTGTTCGTGCTGTAGTTATCAGCAACGATTCATGTTTTCCACTGAATCGTGAAATTGTCCTCCTTTCCGGCTGCAGAAATAACTAAAGCAATCCTCCAATTAAAGAGCAAACGGAGAAATTTACAACTCTTCAGAGTTTACATTCAGATTTTATTTGTCTTCCGCACACACCTCCTCCAGAAATCAATGTGTCATTTGTATTCACCAGCCTTCACCCCCCTCTTTCAAACAGCCAGTCACCACTATCAAAATGCCCTCCATCCAGACCTATCGATACACTTCTCCTTTTCGTTACAACTTAAAACTTGATTTGTCTCTGACTTTTCCCCATCCTTGTGAAAGGCCTTCAATCTAAAGCAATCTTTATTTTCTCCCTGTCACCTATTACTAACTTGTCGAGCATTGCCAGCATTATCTGTTTTAAGGTTTCTAATATCGTTTGTTAAGGTGCACAAGACCTTCATATCGTGATCAGATTTACCACACCTTTCTCCTGTATTCCCTGAGGTTACGTTATACACATGGTGCACTTAACTGGATAGCCAGAAAAAAACAATGGCAGTCATCCTCTGTGTTTCTTAATGTTTTGCATTAGTGCATACAACAGACTAACAAGGAAGGTGCTTGTACTAACGTAACACCTATCAATATTTCAACCCGTCTCATAGAGTCATAGATTCATACAGCATGGAAACAGGCCCTTCAGTTCAACTTGCCTATGCCGACCAAGATCCCCCATCTGCAGTAGTCAGGCGCAGCGGTAGAGTTGCTGCCTTGCAGCACCAGAGACTCTGGTTTGATCCTGACTATGGGTCCTGTCTCTACGAGAGTTTGTACGTTCTCCCTGTGACCGCGTGAGTTTTCTCCAGGTGCTCCAGTTTTCTCCCACATGCAGGTTTGTAGGTTAATTGGCTTCTGTAAATTCCCCCTAGTGTGTAGGATAGAACTAGTGTATGGGTGATTGTTGGTCGGAACGGAGTCGGTGGGCCGAAGGGCCTGTTTCCAAGCTGTATCTCTAAACTAAACTAATCTATACCTGTCTACATTTGGCCCATATCCCTCTAAACCGGTCTCTGTAAATGATAGTTATTGTCTGAAATGAACAAGAACGAATTTGTGAGCATTTAGATTAATTTAGCTTGGTTTTATTTTAGGGATACAGCACGAAAACAGTCCCTGTGGCTCACAGAGTCCAAACCAACCAGCGATCCCCACACATTAACACCATCCTGCGCATAAAAGGGACAATTTACACTTAACACACCAATTTACACACCAAGCCAATTAACCTACAAACCCGTACGTCTTTGGAGTGCGGGGGAAAAACCGAAGATTTCGGAGAAAACCCATTTGGTCACGGGGAGAATGTTCAAACTCCGTACAGACAGCACCGGTAGTCAGGATCGAACCCGGGCCTCTGGTGCTGTAAGTGGCTGTGAGGCAGCAACTCTTTCTCTGCGCCACCGTGCCGCCAGGATTTCATTAAGACTGCGCTCAATGTCAACCAGGATGATGTGATCAAGTTCTAGAGTAGTACAAACACATTGGCAAGGGTAGACACAAAAAACTGGAGTAAAGTCTTCAAGAGAGAGTTAGATTTAGCTCTTAGGGCTAAGGGAATCAAGGGATATGGGGGAAAAGCCTGAACGGGGAACTGATTTTGGATGATCAGCCATGATCATATTGAACGGCGGTGCTGGCTCAAAGGGCTGAATGGCCTACCCCTGCACCTATTTTCTATGTTTCTATGTTTCTAACTCAGCAGGTCAGGCGGCATCTCTGGAGAGAAGGAATGGGTGACGTTTCGGATCGAGACCCTTCTTCAGACTGGAGTAGCGTCTCGACCTGGAATGTCAGTCTGAAGAAGGGTCTCGACCCGAAATGTCACCCATTCCCTCTCTCCGGAGATGCTGCCTGTCCCGCTGAGTTAATACAGCTTTTTGTAGCTATCTTCGATTTAAACCAGCATCTGCAGTTCGTACACATTGGCGAGGTTGCTTGGCTTATTGACAGTTGCGGACACCAATGTGTATGACGTTAATGAATGTGGAGATGCTGGGAATGGCTGAAAGCATTTTGCACTGTTCTTGTTTTGTATATATATTTTTAAAATTCCGAATAAAGTTTATATTTGGAAATATAAATGGCTTGAAACTCGATCCACGCTAACCACATAGCACTCTCGTGTAGCTGACAGGGTTGAGGACACAGTTCCAACGTACAAGGGAAGCCTGCAGTAACTTGCATTGAGAACTTCCATTGGCGGCACGGTGGCGCAGCGGTAGAGTTGCTGCCTTGCAGCGCCAGAAACCTGGGTTTGATCCTGACTATGGGTGCTGTCTGTACAGATCCTGACTACGGGTGCTGTCTGTACGGAGTTTGGACGTTCTCCCCGTGACCGCCTGGGTTTTCTCCGAGATCTTCGGTTTCCTCCCACACTCCAAAGGCGTACAGGTTTTGTAGGTTAATTGGCTTGGTAGTTGTGTAAATTGTCCCTAGTGTGTGTGTAGAATAGCATTAGTGTGCGGGGATCGCTGGTCGGCGCGGACTCGGTAGGCCGAAGCGCCTGTTTCCGAGCGGTATCTCTAAACTAAACTAAACTGAACTCTGCTTCTTTTTTATAAAAGTGATCTGTAGCCTCAGGGACAGGAGCCACTGTTTCTCCACTCGTTTTAGAGGCCGGTTTATTAGCAGATTAGGAAACACTGAGAACAGATGTCAGGGTTGTGGCAAAGACTGAAGATTAATGGCCCATTTGTAGCACGACAATGTATTGATTTGCTGGCGTTTTTGTGCAGCCCAATGTGCAATATAATGACATTGGTTTAATTTCTTTAACCGATTCATTACAGAATCAGCATGAGATTGCCTAGTGGAGTTTATCTCACCCTCTGTTCCTGCCCATCAGCTTAGATCAGCTGTGAATTGTACGAAAGCAGAATCTTTCGTATCTAGTCGATGATTCCCAATCTGCAGAAGTCATCATCGGTTTAATAGAAACAAAATTTAACCCATTACATTTTATGGCCTCCGAGGAAACTCATTGATTCTTCCAATGGCAGGCACAACGCTGTTTCACAATACTAAACCTAACAGAAAAAGTGGGATCCCGGTCATTTGTAAAGATGCATGCAAGGGACTCAGAATGCAAAGTTTCAAACATATTGGGAACTGTTTAGTAATGTGATATAAATATATTTGGGGCATGTTCACATTACAACACCAGGATTCTTTCTAGTTATCAATCGCACTGGTGTTATAATGTGGACACTCCTACACCAGCCCCAATATATTTATACCACATTACTAAACTAGTCCCAATATGTTTAAATCTTTGCATTCTGAGCGCCTTGCATGTATCTTTACTTGTGATCGGGATCCCACTTTTTCAGTCAGTTATGTTTAGTTTAGAGATACAGCATGGAAACAGGCCCTTTGGCCCACCCAGTCCCTGCCGACCATCGGTCACCCACTCACACATTACGGTGTCAGGGGTCATGGGGCGAAGGAAGGAGAATGGGGTTAAGAGGGGAAGGCAGATCAGCCACGATTGAATGGCGGAGTAGACGTGATGGGCCGAATGGCCTAATTCTGCTCCGATCACTTCTGAACATTAGTTCTGCCTTACCCCACTTTTGCTTCCACTCCCGACACACTAGGGGCAATTTACGGAGGCCAATTAACCTACAAAACCCGCACATCATTGGGATATGGGAGCACCCGGATGAAGCCCAAACTCAGTCTCGGAGGGAACGTGAAAACTCCGCGCAGGCAGCACCCGAGGGCAGGACAGGATTGAACCCGGATTAAATCTCTGGCCCTGTGAGGCAGCAGCTCTACCAGCTGTGCCACTATGCTATCCCATGGATCACTGTGAGTGGATTAAACAAGTCAGTGGCTGTCAGACTACAGTTTCTCCGGCCAGTTAACTAAAACTTAGCTGGACTATTGATAGCAAGGCACCATCGTACCTACCTCGTTAAAAGAAATGCAATTTGTTTCCAAAATGTTGAGTCAAGAACAAAGTTTAAATCTTGATAAAGCAGATTTTATTTGATACAGGGCATCAGACGTGTTATTTTAAGGGGGGGGGAAATGAGGCTCAGAATGAATTGTACAGGATCTGAGATCAGCACACTTGTCATCTCATGAAGTCTCTCTCCCTGGAGGATTTGTGCAGAGCAGTGTTGGGCAAAACGCCAAGCCCCTGTTCACAGCCCGAGAAACCCATTCTCTCCTAAGCCTTCCACAACAGTCACACTAAGGTTTATTTCACCGTTATTTTCATTTTCCTAGTAAGATTTATTGCTAATACTTAAAGGGAGGACACAATAATATAGCAAGTCAAAGCAAAATTATAGTTCTAGACAGTTTCCACTGCAACTGGTTTCCATTTTAATAGACGACATAATTAACAAACAACAATAAAAAATTCAACACATAAAAGACCCAATAGAGTGCAAAAAACAAAATGGTACACAAAGTCCCTCGTGCAACCCAGGCAGTTCACAGTTTGGTTAAGTTAGTGGGTCCGGGTCCTTACTAAAGCAAGAGAAGATATGCATTATAACCAACTTCTCAAAGCATTTCATCACCAGGGACATTAATGCCACCCAAAGATACTAGGGGAACAAGATATATCACTCGACCCTAAAAACCGTAGTACGTCATGACGCCATTTTAGTAGGCGGAAACTTGCAGAAACATTTCAAAAGAAAAACAACGGAGTGGTCCATCTTGTTCCTCTAGTATCTTTGGTGCCACCGATCAGTTGTTGAGAAACGTCACCCAGCTCTTCTTGGTGGATCAAATATTAATTAAAATCAGTTGTATATTCTCCTTTAAACATGATCTCACTCTCTCTCAGAGGCAACATTTCAGGTCGGGACCCTTCTTCAGATTGATTAGTCCCAACCCGAAATGTCCCGAATCGAAATATTGCCTCTCTATTCCCACCACAGATGCAGCCTGACCAGTTGAGTTTCTCCAGCACTTTGTGTTTTGCTGAAGATTCCAGCATCTGCAGTTTCTATCTCCAAGTTTACTCCAGTAGAAGACAATTAATGGACAGCTATCAGATCTGAGTCTGCCACTACAATTAACTTGAAATAAGTTTTAAATAGTAAAGCAATTTTTGAATTTTCAGCATTTAGACTTACAAAAAGTTTCATTTGGTTTACACTCTGTTTGCTGGCATTGAAGATAGTAGCAAATCTTTACAACTTTCTACATTTACGTTTAGACAAGTGTGAAGTGAACAATATACTGAAATTATGGTTTCTGGTTGTATCAAATGGAGATATAAATAGTTTGCATGTATCCACTATTCTGCTGTTGTAATGAACAGAAAATTGTAATTTTCTACGTTTAATCAGCCGAGAATAATCTGAGTAAATTGTTACTTTCATCCATAATTCCAAGATTTGTTTCCTTTACTTTCAAATGCATGATCATTTATGGAAAAACCACAGTAAGCAAAAAGTATTAGAAATACCCAGCAGGTTATATAGCATCTCTGGAGAGGTAATGCCACAGAGCTTTAGAGCTTTTGAAAAATTTAGAAAGCAAGGTTGTTTTAAGCTACAAAGGTGGAGGAGTGTTGGGGAAACACCTCTACAATTTAGGTCATGTCATAAGGAATAGGAGTAGAATTAAGCCATTCGGCCTATCAAGTCTACTCCACCATTCAATCATGGCTGATCTATCTCTCCCTCCTGACCCCATTCTCCTGCCTTCTCTCCAAAACCTCTGACACCTGTACTAATCAAGAAACTTAAAACTTAAAACATTCATTTCTTAAATGGTCCCATTTCTGACGAAAGTTCATCAGCCTCAAACATTAATCATCTCTCTGCAGATGCTACTTGGCCTGCTGAGTATTTACTGCATTTTCTGCTTTTATTTCAGTTTCAGTGAATCCACAGCTTCTTGCATTCCAATTCCTTTTGTGCAGAGGGGGTTGTTGTTGTTTTTTGCATTGTACTGGGTTAATACTTCCAAGCAAATAAATGAACTTCACATGACTGAAGTAACTGTGGGCAAGCCTAAACCTCTACTTTCTACAGCCATGCCTATTTGGCAAAAAATGCTTTCCTTGACTATTTAGGAATTAATTGAACCTTTCACACCTCCAACATTGGGTTGTAGATTGGGTCATGAATAGAAAGGCACAGTTACACTAAAATTCTCCGGCTTGTGGAAACTCGCATTGAAGCCACACTCTGCAGGAGATCCATGTCACTTTTGATTAAAGCAACAAGAGATTAATATAATGCAAATGTCAAGAACATTTGAATCAGCAACCCCAGGCCTTTTAGAAATACTTAAACCCAAACAGTGTGATTAGTCTCACCCCTCTTATGTCACATCATGGTGGGGACAGGAGAGAACTGGGAGTGGGGAAAGGTCAACTAGTTTGAACGGAGAAAATTGAAGGCAATAGAGATGATCGATGCCAGGGAGAAGACAGTAGAGTGAGAGAAATAGAGTCAGCGGAAGATGGCGGGTGAAAGTTTGAATGGGGAGAGATGGTTGAAGAGGAAAAAGCCTTTTAAGACTTTAGACTTTAGAGACACAGCATGGAAACAGGCCCTTCAGCCCACCGAGTCCATGCTGACCTTCGATCACCCCATACAATAGCACTACCCTGCACACTAAGGACAATTTACTATTTACAGAAGTCAATTAACCTACAAACCTGCACGTCCTTGGAGTGTGGGAGGAAACTAGGGAGCACCCGGAGAAAACCCACGTGGTCACAGGGAGAACGTGAAAACTCCATACAGACAGCGCCTGTAGTCAGGATTGAACCTGGGTCTCTAGCGCTGCAAGGCAGTAACTCCACCGCCGCCTTATGTATGTTGTCTATGTGTTGGAATTTCTCAGCCTTATATCAAGAGACTATTTTTGCTAACAAACACCACAAATAAGACACAAGTGAGTGGAAACACCACTGGCGTCTTTACTTGTCTGGTTGACCACATGAAGAGTGAGGTTTTAATGAACATCATCTGCTGTTAGATTAGGATCCTCATAGAAACACAAGCGAGAATGCAGATGCTGAAATACGGAACAAACACCAAACCGTTGGAGGAGCTCAGCAGGTTAAGCAGGATCTGTGGAGGCAAAAGGATGGTCAACATTTTGGGTCAGATCGCAGCCTGAAACATTGACCATCCCTTTGCTCTATGCTCTATAGTAGAGCTACTGCCTTGAGATCCTTGCGCTAGAGATCCTTCATCAAAAAGGGCAGCACGGTGGCACAGCGATAGATTTGCTGCCTTACTGTGCCAGAGTCTATGGGTGCTGTCTGTGTGGAGTTTGTACATTCTCCCTGCGTGGGTTTTCTCCGAGATCTTCTGTTTCCTCCTACACTCCTAAGACGTTCAGGTTAGAAGGTTAATTGGCTTGGTATAAATGTATAAATGTAAAATTGTCCCTAGTGTGTGTAGGGTAGTGTTAATGTGCAGGGACTAGTGGTCGGCACGGACTCGGTGGGCCAAAGAGCCTGTTTCTGCGCTGTATCTCTAAACTAAACTAAACTATCCTCATGTCCCGGCCAAATATAGCGTAAAGTTAAAGGTAAACTAGCTTTCCTTGTCGCTTAGGTACAAATTTCCATCAAGTTGTCCCAAGCTCATTTCACCAATGTCCCTACTCATTTTGGTTCGTTCCAGGATTATTGGGATTGATGGATATCTTGACACAAGACACGGTCAGCTTGTTCCTCATGGAAATCAGAATTTAATCCTTCTCAGCAGTTGTCGTCAACCGGGAATGTGCACAGAATGCTGGAGTAACTCAGCGGGACAGGCAGCATCCCTGGAGAGAAGGAATGGGTGACGTTTCGGGTCAAAACCATTCTTCAGAAGAAGGGTCTCGACCCGAAAGATCACCCATTCCTTCTCTCCAGAGATGCTGCCTGTCCCGCTGAGTTACTCCAGCATTTTGTGTCTACATTTGGGTTTAAACCAGCATCTACCGTTCCTTCCTACACACACATCTTCGACTGGGATTTGATCATCGGTGGTGTCCCTGATTCTTCATTTATCTCCAGTGGTTTTTCAGATTTCCAGTGTCCATGGTGTTGTGAACAGAGGACACAGAACTGTAAGGCAAAGGCACAGGCCTTTCTTCCCATGATGTCTCTGGCGAACATGAGACCAAATTAAACTAATCACTTCCGCCTGCAAATCATCCATATTCCTCCGTTGCCTTACATATTCACGTGCCCATCTAAAAGCCCTTAAACATCACTGTCGTATCGGCCTCCATCCCCACCCTCGACTGTGCTTTCTGAGCACCTGCGACTCTCTGTATGAAAACCTGCCCCAAACATCTCCTTTAAACTTTCCTCTGTCTTTGAACCTATGACCTTTAGTATTTGATATTTCCACCCTGAGGAAAGAGGTTCTGACTGTCTCCCCTACCCAATGCACGTCACGATTTTATAAACTTCTACAATTATTCCCCTCAGCCTCCCTTGCTCCCGAGAAAACAATCCAAGTTTGTCCATTCTCTGCTTATAGGTAAAATGTTGCTGAGAAAGATTGGCCACCACAGGGTGGAAATTGGCATTTTAAAGCAGAGGTTGGCAGGTTCTTGATTAGTAAGGGTGTCAAAGGTTGTGGGGAGAAGGCAGGAGAATGGGGTTGAGAGGGAGAGATTCATCAGCCAGGATTGAACGGTGGAGTAGGCCCGATGGGCCGAATGGCCTATTTCTGCCCCTGTGCCTTCTAAACGTATTACGAGGTGTTGGAGGGAGGGGCAAAGTGAACAATGGGAATCAGGGCATGGGAATAATCGTTACGAAAAGCTTTGCATCTATTTGTGAATTTCATTACTGGACCACCCCGATACAGTATTAGATCCAAATTACCCCAGACCTTTCCCAAAGGAATCTGTATTCCCTGCCCACACAAAGAGGGACAGAATATTGCATTTGCCTTTTAACTTGCTTTATTCTTCTTCAAAAAGCTTTCAATGCTCAATGTGACAAACACTCAATGCTCAAATAACTCTCTGCATAATCCCCCCTCCCCCCTTTCTCTCTCTCTCTCTCTCTATATATATATATATATTGGGTGGCAATTATAAGGAAGTGTTCTTTTGCCATCAACTCACCAGGCTCAGGAAGCAGAGTGAATGGAAAGAGTTATTATGACACATCATCGTTTTGAAAACCTCCATTAAACCCACTTCCGAGGAAATAGCCTCAGTATGTCAAATCCTTTCTCAAAGCTGGATTTGGCTTTGTCCTGCCACATCATCGCTGTGTGCTTGTGCTTTTAAAATCACTTCTACAACAGGATGCCCCGAAGTGCATATTACCAATAACATTAGGCTGCTGGAACGTTGTAGCAGAGGCTCTTCTAAACCCCATCTATTTTGCATCGGCACTGTGCTTCAACAGTCTCTTCTCCCCGTGTTAAATGGAATCTTTGTCAGCAGCAATTCCATCAAAACCGTAGAGGTCTCCGTGCCTCTCCAATAATTTTAGCTCCGGTTTGTCATCCGACCAGTTCCCGATGTTCCACTGCCTATAATCATTGTCAAACTAGAGTTTATCTCGAGAAGCCAAAGAGATGGAAATGTTTTGCCAAGCACCTGCGTTTATAGAGTTGTACAGCACAGAAACAGACCCTCGGCTCACCTCATCTCCACTGACCATCACACCTATTTATACCAATCCCCCCCCTTGCCTGCATTAATTCCATACCCCACTACGCCCTGCACTTTCAGGTACCTGTTCCGATACCTCTTAAATGTTAAATCCCAAAGTTCATGGCCCTGAGCTTCCCCTTGCAAGTTATTTTAATTCTCCAACCTATCCCCGCTCTCAACACCCTGTCTTTGGTCTCCTACACCATCTTGACAAAACACTTTGATGATGCAGGGCGGCACGGTGGCGCAGCGGTAGAGTTGCTGCTTTACAGCTCCGGTGACCCGGGTTCGATAATGACTTGTTCTTGTCATGGGTTTTGTACGTTCTCCCCGTGACCCGCACGGGTTTTCTCCGGGATCTCCGGTTTCCGCCCAAACTCCAAAGACGGACAGGATTGTAGGGTAATTGGCTTGGTGTAAATGTAAACTGTCCCTAGTGTGTGGGATAGTGTTAGTGTGCGGGGATCGCTGGTCGGCGCGCACTCGGTGAGCCGAAGGGCCTGTTTTTGTGCTGTATCTCAAAACTAAACTAAACTCAAATCTCAAAGTAAGTTTGAGGAAAAACGTCTCATCTTCTGATGTGGGATGGCACTCAGGATGATACTAAACTCAATAATTTCAGATAAACAGCCACCATTTTCTCTTGGACCACACATTTCCACCGTCCCTTTTTTTTCTCTCTTTCCCCCTCTTTTGGTAATACCCAAAGATAATAGAGCAGAGCAAGATAGACCACTCGACCCTAAAAACCGTAGTATGTCATGGCGCCATTTTAGTAGGCAGAAATGCTGCCCGACCCGCCGAGTGTCTATCTTCAGGGGGAAAAAAGAGATGCGAAGAACTTAGCAGCAGAGGATGATGGAGTAAACCCTGGCAATGAAGGTTTAGTTTAGATATACAGTGTAGAAACAGGCCCTTCGGCCCACCGAGTCCGTGCTGATCAGCGATCCCCGCACATTAACTCTACCCTGCTGCACACACTAGGGACAAATTTACATTTATACCAAGCCAATTAACTTACAAACCTGTACGGCTTTGGAGTGTTGGAGGAAACCGAAGATCTCGGAGAAAACCCACGCGGGCCATGGGGGGAACGTACAAACTCCGTACAGACAAGGACCCATAGTCAGGATCGAACCCGGGACTCTGGCGCTGCAAGGCGGCAACTCTACCACTGCGACACAGTGAGAATGGGGTTGGGAGGAAGCGATAGATCAGCCATGATTGAATGGTGGAGTAGACTTGATGGGCCGAATGGCCTAATCCAGTGCTTCTTAAACTGGTGAATGGTTCACCCAAGGGTGAATGAAATTATTTTGGGGTGAATGAAGGGTGAATGACTTAATATATATATAAAACTAGACCAAGTGGACCCGTTGGGCCCAAACCTCTCCTGCATTGGTGCAGCACCCTCTCCTCCCCCCCTCCCCCTCCCCCCTCCTCCTCCCTCCACCCCCTCGCCCCTCCCCCCCCACTCCATAAACCTCAACCCCCCTTATCCTCCCTCCTCCCCCCTCCCCCTCCCTCCCTAGGAGATAGATTTAAACTTTAAAATGTGAATAACTTTAAAAATATAACACCGATTTCAATGAAACTTCTTCCATTAGCACCAAAAGGATGATGGTGAGTAAGGTGGGCCTAAAATTGTCGCGCTATTGTGCATCGTTTTGGCTGTGGTTCAGGAACAAACAACCAAACAAACGAGAGGTTTAGTATATAGATTATACACAAGGCATATAGATTACACAAGGTATATAGATTATACACAAGGCATATAGATTACACATAAGACGAAAATTACCAAAAAAAACATAAGAACATTTAGTCGAGGGTGAATGAAATTTTGGGATAAAGACTCAAGGGTTATCGAAACGTATAAGATTATTAAGGGTATGGACACGTTAGAGGCAAGAAACATGTTCCCAATGTTGGGGGAGTCCAGAACAAGAGGCCACAGTGTAAAAATAAGGGGTAGGCCATTTAGAACTGAGATGAGGAAAAACCTTTTCAGTCAGAGAGTTGTGAATCTGTGGAATTCTCTGCCTCAGAAGGCAGTGGAGGCCAATTCTCTGAATGCATTCAAGAGAGAGCTGGATAGAGCTCTTAATGATAGCGGAGTCAGGGGGTATGGGGAGAAGGCAGGAACGGGGTACTGATTGAGAATGATCAGCCATGATCACATTGAATGGCGGTGCTGGCTCGAAGGGCCGAATGGCCTCCTCCTGCACCTATTGTCTATTGTCTATTGTGGATGGCACTGAAATAGTTTAAGAAGCACTGGCCTAATCCTATTCCTATTCCTTATGCCCTTGGCCCAAGGTGTTGAGATGTTGAAGTGTAACATTCAAGGAAAGATCTTATACAAATCAGAACAGAGACAGCTCGCAGTACTATGTAATCCCAGACTAAATTGGAATGATTTATTTTAATTTGATCGACAGTTGGAAGTTGCTGTGAAGGAGCGAGCGCTGTGTGCTTGTTTGTCAGACCTTCAGTCTGGGTAACCTGAAAGCTAATTACTATTCATTTGCACCTAATCTGCGACACTTGGCAGCAACTCGAGGGAGCCGCACTGCAGCCCCTCTAATTACACAACGTTGGTTGAAGGGACCTTTGTGCCAGTCACCAAGTTATGCAATTAGGCGATCTCCATGGAAATGAATGAGAATCGGCACAGCTCGCAATTCCTTAATAGGAGCTTTTGCATCCACCATCAGATAGTATTTATTCACAAAATGCTGGAGTAACTCAGCAGGTCAGGCAGCATCTCAGGAGAGAAGGAATGTGTGATGGAAATTGGAGGAACAGCACCTCATATTTCGCCTGGGCAGCTTGCAGCCCAGTGGTATGAACATCGACTTCTCCAACTTTGGATAGTCCCTCTGTCCCTCTCTTCCCCTCCCCCTTCCCAGATCTCCCTCTATCTTCCTGTCTCCACCTATATCCTTCCTTTGTCGTCCCCCCCCTGACATCAGTCTGAAGAAGGATCTCAACCCGAAACGTCACCCATTCCTTCTCTCCCGAGATGCTGCCTGACCTGCTGAGTTACTCCAGCATTTTGTGAATAAATACCTTCGATTTGTACCAGCATCTGCAGTTATTTTCTTATATTACACCATCAGATAGTGTTCATAAGGTCATAAGTGATAGGAGTATAATTAGGCCATTCGGCCCATCAAATCTACTACGCCATTCACTCATGGCTGATCTATCTCTCCTTCCTAACCCCTAACTCCCTCCTTGTAGATGCACATACTTGGCCAATAAACTTATCAATTAATTAATTAATTAATTAATTAATTAATTCATTCATTCATTCATTCATTCATTCATCCTCCTGCCTTCCCCCCCATAACCCCTGACACTGATACTAATCAAGAATCTATCTCTGCCTTTAAATACATCCACTCACTTGACCTCCACAGGCTTCTGTGGCAAAGAATTCCACAGATTCACCACCCTCTGACTAAAATAAATTCCTCCTCGTCTCCTTCCTGAAGGTACGTCCTTTAATTCTGAGGCTAAGACTCTCTGGTCCTAGACTCTCCCACTCGTGGGAACATCCTCTCCACATCCACTCTGTCCAAGCCTTTCACTGATCGGCAAGTTCTGCAGGAAAAAAAAACTGTACAGGCGCCTCCGATGAGCAGACGTTTAATCATCAATGTTGACGTTGGATTTCTGACATTTGCAGCGAAGCGTGCATGTGTTGCTACCCGTCTGTCAAATCAGTAGAGCTAAGTCAGGAAACCAACCTCGGAACGAAGCATATAAATAAGGATCAAGCTGAAGGCCAGAATTTAAATAAATGGTGGGCACAAATTAATCTATTTAAGTAAATGGGCTACTTGGAAATAATGTGGGAAAAAAATGAAACCTGATCCTCATTTGAATCAAATTGACTTTGTGATTAATTGTTATGAGTGGGAGGTAATGCTTTACTTTAAATGGCCAATTTCTGTTCTGTGCGCAGCCTAATTACTTGGCTTATTTTAATTGAGTCCTGGACCAAATTATGTAGCAACTTTCCTGCACACTTAACCTTTGGAATCTCCATGCCTTTCACATTCACAGAGTTTATATAGGGCTGGGTGCACTGCCCCAATCTGAGGTTGATTGTAGAATAAGACATTCAGCTTAGAGGCACGGTGGCGCAGCGGTAGAGTTGCTGCCTTACAGCGCCAGAGACCCGGGTTCGATCCTGACCACGGGTGCTGTCCGTACGGAGTTTGTACGTTCACCCCGTGACCGTGTGGGGTTTTCTCCGGGTGCTCCAGTTTTCTCCCACACTCCAATGACCTACAGGTTTGTCGGTTAATTGGCTTCTGTAATAAAATTGTCCCTAGTGTGTGTAGGACAATGTTAGTGTGCAGGGATTGCTGGTCGGTGCGGACTCGGTGGGCCGAAGGGTACTGTTTCCGCGTTGTATCTCTGTATCTCTAAACTAAATTATGGTACCTTCTGACAGTGCAGAAGGGTCTCGACCCGAAACGTCACCTATTCCTTTTCTCCAGAGGTAGTGCCTGACCCGTTGAGTTACTCCTGCATTTTGTGTCTACCTTCAGATGGATATAAAGTTGCCTTGACCAATCTGACAAACGTTTCCGACCTGAAACCTTGCCTATCCATGCTCTCCAGGGATGCTGCCTGAACAAGGGAACCCAACCCGATATGTCACCTATTATTTTTCTCCAGAGATGCTACCCAACCCACCTGAGTTGCTATTTTTGTCTATCCTTGGTATAAACCAGAAACAGTTCTTTGTTTCTGCATGATTCCTGTCCCGTTGAGTTACTCCACCAATTTGTGTCTTTCCTTTTTGTTGTTCAACAGGCCAAACCTACCCCGAACTTTTGATATCTGAAGAAGGTTCTCGACCCAAAATCTCACCCATTCCTTCTCTCCGGAGATGCTGCCTTTCCCGCTGAGTTACTCCTGCATTTTGTGTCCATCTTCGGTATAAACCAGCATCTGCAGTTCCTTCCTACACATTTCGACTACCCCTAACCTTTAATGCTCGTACCAGGTTCATCTCCATTTTGAGATCTATCTCATGTGCCTTCACATTCATTTTTTTTGAGGCAGAGATTGATAGATTCTTGATTAATACGGGTGTCAGGGGTTATGGGGAGAAGACAGGAGAATGGGGTTGAGAGGGAAAGATAGATCAGCCTTGATTGAATGGGATAGTTGGCTTGATGGGCCAAATGGCCTAATTCTGCTCCTATCACTTATGAACATAAACTTATGAACAATTTTAAAGCTCCAATATAAGAAACAAATGCTGGAGCAACTTAGCGGGTCAGGAGGATGAAGTTCCTCCAGCCTTTTGTTTTTTGCTCTGTAGTCTCCAACTGCAGTCTCTCATGTTTCTACTCAAAAGCTCTCCGGTTTAGGCACAAGTTATTATTGTCACCTGTACCGAGGTAGAACAAAAAGCTTTTGCTTGTGTGTTATCCAATGATATCAGATAATACTACACAAAGATCTAGCCTAAGGTACATGTGGCAATAAAGTCTCATTGAATCACTGAATCAAGCCAATAGACAATAGGTGCAGGAGGAGGCTATTCGGCCCTTCAAGCCAGCACCACTATTCAATGTGATCATGGCTGATCATTCTCAATCAGTACCCCGTTCCTGCCTTCTCCCCATACTCCCTGACTCCGCTATCCTTAAGAGCTCTATCTAGCTCTCTCTTGAATGCATTCGGAGAATTGGCCTCCACTGCCTTCTGAGGCAGAGAATTCCACAGATTCACAACTCTCTGACTGAAAATGTTTTTCCTCATCTCAGTTCTAAATGGCCTACCACTTATTCTTAAACTGTGGCCCCTTGTTCTGGACTCCCCCAACATTGGGAACATGTTTCCTGCCTCTAACGTGTCCAACCTCTTAATAATCTTATATGTTTCAATAAGATCCCCTCTCATCCTTCTAAATTCCAGTGTATACAAGCCTAGTCGCTCCAGTCTTTCAACATATGACAGTCCCGCCATTCCGGGAATTAACCTAGTAAACCTACGCTGCATGCCCTCAATAGCAAGAATATCCTTCCTCAAATTTGGAGACCAAAACTGCACACAGTACTCCAGGTGCGGTCTCACTAGGGCCCTGTACAACTGCAGAAGGACCTCTTTGCTCCTATACTCATCTCCTCTTGTTATGAAGGCCAACATTCCATTGGCTTTCTTCACTGCCTGCTGTACCTGCATGCTTCCTTTCAGTGACTGATGCACTAGGACACCCAGATCTCGTTGTACGTCCCCTTTTCCTAGCTTGACACCATTCAGATAATACTCTGCCTTCCTATTCTTACCACCAAAGTGGATAACCTCACACTTATCCACATTAACTGCATCTGCCATGCATCCGCCCACTCACACAACCTGTCCAAGTCATCCTGCAACCTCATAGCATCTTCCTCACAGTTCACACTACCACCCAGCTTTGTATCATCTGCAAATTTGCTAATGGTACTTTTAATCCCTTCATCCAAGTCATTAATGTATATTGTAAATAGCTGCGGTCCCAACACCGAGCCTTGCGGTACCCCACTAGTTACTGCCTGTCATTCTGAAAGGGACCCATTTATCCCCACTCTTTGCTTTCTGTCTGTCAACCAATTTTCTATCCATACCCTACCTCCAATACCATGTGCTCTAATTATGCCCACTAATCTCCTATGTGGAACCTTGTCAAAGGCTTTCTGAAAGTCAAGGTACACCACATCCACCGGTTCACCCCTGTCAATTTTCCTAGTTACATCCTCAAAGAATTCCAGAAGATTAGTCAAGCATGATTTCCCCTTCGTAAATCCATGCTGACTCGGAACGATCCTGTCACTACTATCCAAATGCTCCGCAATTTCGTCTTTTATAATTGACTCCAGCATCTTCCCCACCACTGATGTCAGACTAACTGGTCTATAATTTCCAATCACATGTAATTACAATCACAATCACAATCTCCAAAGACGTACAGGTATGTAGGTTAATTGGCTGGGTAAATGTAAAAATTGTCCCTAGTGGGTGTAGGATAGTGTTAATGTACGGGGATCACTGGGCGGCACGGACTTGGAGGGCCGAAAAGGCCTGTTTCCGGCTGTGTATATATGATGATATGATGATGTACAAAAAGTTGAGTAAAAAGAACGATACCAGTGTAGAATGTAATTCTCCACATTCTAACGTGACTTATCCAGTAAAAAAAAGTCCAATGTCCACAATGAGGTAGGTTGGAGAATCGGGGCTGTACCCTAGCTTGTGGAAGGTCCTTTCAGAAGTCTGACAACAGAGGGTCATAAGGTGATAAGGAGTAGGAGTAGAATTAGGCCATCCGACCCATCAAGTCTACTCCGCCAATCAATCATGGCTGATCTATCTCTCCCTCCTAACCCCATTTTCCTGCCTTCTCCCCATAACCTGCAATGCAGGTGTCAGGGGTTATGGGGAGAAGGCAGGAGAATGGGGTTAAGAGGGTAAGGTAGATCAGCCATGATTGATTGGCAGAGTAGACTTGATGGGCCGAATGGCCTAACGCTGCTCCTATCACTTTTGAACAATGAACGTATGGACTTCTACAAGGCACACTGACACAACATAGCTCAATGTTGATTTCCATTCAGTCGAATTCACTACAAAAATCTCCAGGAATTTACGAAGGAGCCCATATTTTCAATTTACGTGCTCCCTCCCTCAGCACAGAAACATCTGAGAGCTCAGTTCCATTGTTATGCAGTGCACGATTCACACAAAGCTGCTAATTTTGTCATTCAACATATGTTTGGATTTTTCTTTGTGCATTAAGAGATCAAAACCAGGGACATCCTTTTTTATCCCAGCCGCACATTGAAGGCAAAATAAATAGAAA
This sequence comes from Rhinoraja longicauda, assembly GCF_053455715.1. NCBI lineage: Eukaryota > Metazoa > Chordata > Chondrichthyes > Rajiformes > Arhynchobatidae > Rhinoraja > Rhinoraja longicauda. The sequence continues at coordinate 11,620,510 of NC_135959.1, read as the reverse complement.
CAGAGCTTGCTCGTCTTTAGCGCTGTGTGTTTTGGTTGAGCGCTCTTAGCAAATTAAGAATACTGATGTAAAAGCGATGGTTGCTCTTCTGAGAAATGAACAGGAATCCCTCTTCTTTGTTTCATGGGATCCCTACTAAACACTGGTGAGCATCCTGACTTTCACAGCTGAGAATGGTGAAATCTGCAGCTATATATTCCACGATGATCAATGAAGTGTGTGTAGCATTCGTAGGTAAACAACGATTTGAAGCTGCCTGACCCGTTGAGTTACTCCAGCATTTCTTCGGTGTCAACCGGCATCTGCAGTTCCTTCCTACATGTCTAAATCAGGAGTTGATTGGAATAAAACTTGGCAAAGTACTGGATATAAGATGTGCATTTATACAGCACCTTGCATGACCTTGGGACATCCAAAGTGCTTTAATCAATAAAGAAGCACTTGAAGTGTAGTCACCGCTGTAATTGTCACCACAGGAAAAGTGACAAACAGTTGTGGTAGAAGAAAATCAATATTAACCATAATAAGACGCACAATGTGCTGGAGTAACTCAGCGAGTCAGGCGGCATCTCTGGAGAACATGGATAGGTGAAAGACTGGGTCGGTGCCCTTCTTCAGAACACATGTTGGCTTAAGGATAGTGGACTGACCAGAACACTGGGAGACTCTGGCCCCTCTTTGAAAGACCACAGTGGGGCATGTGACGCTCGTGAAAGATCGAACAGGTGGCAGCAGATAGAAATTCATGCTGAGCACCAAACATTGAAACAGTAATGTTTAGTTTAGCTTAGTTCAGAGATACAGCGTGGAAACAGGCCCTTCGGCCCACCGAGTCCCCACCGACCAGCGATCCCCGTACACGAACACTACTCTACACACACTAAGGACAATTTTACATTTATACCGAGCCAATTAACCCACAAACCTGCATGTCTTTGGAGTGAGGGATGAAACCGAGGATCTCGGAGAAAACCCACGCAGGTCACGGGAAGAATGTGCAAACTCCGTACAGACAAGCCCCCTTAGTCAGGATCGAACCCGAGTCTCTGGCACTGTAAGACAGTTACTGCTATACCACCGTGCCGCCCATATGCAATATGTATGCATATTGAACCCTGCATATTGAACCCTGCATTTGAAGTCAATGGAAACAAAACTTCATTCAATGGCCACACATTGTGATGTAAACACGGTAGTGGCTATGTTACTGGACCAGTAGCCAAAGTCCTGCACCTTTGAACTAAAGACATATGTTTGAATCCCATCATTTAGGGCAGCATGGTGGTGCAGCTGGTAGAGTTGCTGCCTCAGAGCAGTTAAGTGACCGTGAAGTTAAGCCATCTCCATTCACTTTGCAACATGATAAACTAGATCTCATGGGTTTACTCAGGATTGAGGGATCAACAACAACAATGACAACAACAACAACAACAATAATAACATTAAGTTACCAAAACAAGAACATCTTGAGTCCGTGTTAGTAAAACTCCGATGTCCAGCAGCCTTAGAACTTGCTGATGCTGGACTGAAAGGTTCTCCTGACAATTGGGTATTGCTCCCATTAATCAACAATACATTTTTGGTTTAGTTTAGAGATACAGCGCAGAAACAAGCTCTTCGGCCCATCAAGTCCGTGCCGACCAGCGATCCACTGATACTAATATTATCCAACATGCAATGGACAATTTACAATTTGTACCAACGCCAATTAAGCTACAAACATTTTTGGAGCGTGAGAGGAAACCAGAGCACTCGGGGGAAAACCCACACAGTTACGGGGAGAAGGTACAATCCCTGTTCAGACAGCACCAGTAGTCAGAATCAAACGCAAGGCTCTGCCACTGCAAGGCAGCAATTCTACCACTGCACCACCGGGCCGCACGTTTTAATTTACCTTTTCTTAAATGTTACATACGACCATAATAAGTCTGAACCAAATTACTTTGAAGGGAGCATGGGAAGACCGTATTAGGCCCGGTGGGCGCTGTAGACCCGGACGTTGTAAGCCCCGACATTGTGGGCCCCGACGCTGTAGGTGCAGACAGTTTAGGTCCCGATACTCCAGGTTTCCAACATTTTAGCTCCGGACAGTGTAGGCCCGGAGGCCCGGACGCCGCCTAATGGAGTTTGCATAGCAACCCGCCTCCCAGCCCGGGTGGCCGCCGTTGGTGGAGCGGGAACACGTGTCCGCTAGCTGGGTGAGGTCACATGGGGCACGGGGCGATGACGTCACCCTTTAACCCTTATTTGGGAGTGAAGAAGTTGGCAACCCTACTAATACGGGACAAGGGCGGTCCCATACGGGACAAACCAATTTAGCCCAAAATACGGGATGTCCCGGCTAATATGGGACAGTTGGCAACCCTATTACAATATTATGAGCAATTAACGGCCTGGGCCTGTACTCACTGGAGGTTAGAATAATGATGGGGGGGACCTCATTGAAATGTACAGAATAGTGAAAGGCTTGGATAGAGTGGATGCGGAGAGAATGTTTCCACTAGTGGGAGAGTCTAGGACCAGAGGTCATAGCCTCAGAATTAAAGGACTTTCTTTTAGGGAGGAGATGAGGAGGAATTTCTTTAGTCAGAGGGTGGTGAATCTGTGGAATTCTTTGCCACAGAAGGCTGTGGAGGCCAAGTCAGTGGATATATTTAAGGCAGAGATAGATAGATTCTTGATTAGTACGGGTGACAGAGGTTATGGGAAGGAGGCAGGAGAATGGGGTTAGGAGGGGAAGATAGATCAGCCACGATTGAATGGCGGAGTAGACTTATCATATCATATCTATACAGCCGGAAACAGGCCTTTTCGGCCCTCCAAGTCCGTGCCGCCCAGTGATCCCCGTACATTAACACTATCTACACCCACTAGGGACAATTTTTTTACATTTACCCAGCCAATTAACCTACATACCTGTACGTCTTTGGAGTGTGGGAGGAAACCGAAGATCTCGGAGAAAACCCACGCAGGTCACGGGGAGAACGTACAAACTCCTTACAGTGCAGCACCCGTAGTCAGGATCGAACCTGAGTCTCCGGCGCTGCATTCGCTGTAAAGCAGCAACTCTACCGCTGCGCTACCGTGCCGCCGAATGGGCCGAATGGCCTAATTCTGCACCTATCACTTATGATCTTATGATATAGTAAGGTACAGCAGAGGAACAGGCAGGTCAGCCCAGGGTTTCTGCACAAAGGACTACTGAATGGCTGTCATTAGCCATGGAATTGAACTCGGACATCAGTCTTAGCATGAAGAGATGGGACCATCAAGAGATGGAAAATCAGGAACACAAACATTGATGGAAAGACATAAAACAAGCTTATTTATTCCAAAGATAGACACATAAAGCTGGAGTAACTCAGCGGGACAGGCAGCATCTCTGGAGAGAAGGAATGGGTGACGTTTCGGGTCGAGACCCTTTTTCAGAACCATTCCTTCTCTCCAGAGATGCTGCCTGTCCCGCTGAGTTACTCCAGCTTTTTGTGTCTATCTTCGGTTTAAACCAGCATCTGCAGT